>NW_006921750.1:6214713-6232092 GCF_000298275.1 Orycteropus afer afer
ATTTTCATTATCATTTGGGTGAAAATTTACAGAGAAAATTCAACTATTCCATTCAACCATTCATATACATTTTGTCTCATGACATTGATTGCAATTCCCACGATGTAACAGCTCCCTTCTCACTTCCTCTCTTTTGTACCTTTACCCTGTGTCCTTCTTCCTTATGCGTTTCTGCCCTCTAAACTATCTCCCTGTACAAATACTGCCCTTCTAATCTCTCATGGTTGATTGTTTTCTAAGGAGTGTACCTACCTGGTGTCATAGTTCACCTTTTAGGCCTTTCTATTGTTTGGCTGGAAGCCATGGTAGTTTGTTCAATTCCAGACCTCAAAGGTGACTAGAGACCATAGTGTCAGGGGTTTCACCAGTCTCTTTCAGATCAGAAAGCCTGATTAAAGCAGAATTCTTAATTAAAAAAAAGAAGTATTTAATATTTGTAGTATATTCTTTAATTCTAGATATGAACAAGATGGTAATAGTTGTGATTTTGTAGTAGATTCTTCTCCTTCCCTGTGGGAGATGATGGCTTATTATTGGCCAATGCACTTCATACAGAGATACCACCCGAATATCAATGGAAGCTTGTGTGTTGCTGTGATGATATACAGGTTTCCGTGGAATTTTCAGATTAATTTGAACTAGGATAACAGGCCTGGCTATCTTTTTCTAAATATCAGTCAGTGGAAACCCTATAGATCATAAATACCTGATCTGCAGCTGATCATTGAGATGATGCAAAACAGAGGTGGCAGCAGCTAACAAGAACAAAAAAAATGAATAGGGCAGGAAGGGAGAAATCCATTGGTATTTATCTTCTCAGTGAAGATGAGCCAAGTGCTTCACTGTGTTTTTCATGGTTCCCATTTTACTGGGTGTTGGCTTTATGTTTACAGAAAAAACAAACAAAATATAGTGCAAACAGCAACTGAAGAAACACTAAATACCCAGGATGATTTCACTACCCCTATTGGCTTGATCCATGGAAATTAGAAAATTGTTAAAATATTAGAAAAAAATACATTGAGCTCTTCTTTTCCATTTTACTGCTTGCAACCTGTGCTTTGTCTTGAGCCCCTGGTTAGTATATGTGCTACTGAAGCAGACATGCTGTTTAGATCCTTTATGTTAATATACCAATGCTTGCTGACCATTAAACCAGCATTGTAGCTATGCTTAGACAAGTCCAGGGAAAGCCCAGCAAGGTACAGTTTGCCCACAGGAAGAATGTAGTTGAACACAGATTAAGTAGAAAGATGCTCACATAAAGAACTAAGGGATGTGCCTGGGCATTTACATTTACAGAAAGTAGCCAGTCAGCTGTATACTATCATATTTAAATGAAAGACTGGGGTACTAATATTGCTTGTAACCACCTTGTAACCAACCTTTGCTATGACTCAGGGTTGAATGACATGGCTTATAACCCAACTATGTAGCCAGGAAATCAAAACCCCAGAACCAATCCTGTAATCTTTTAAAATTAAAATTATGTACAAATCCTATTCATAATCTTTTCCCCACTTTTGTAGTCCCACTTGTGAGAGTGATGAATGGACCTGCCACCAGTCATAATTTGATGATGACTTCTCTTGTTATCTTGTTGTTGTTGTTGTTATTTGCCGTCGAGTCGACCCCAACTCATAGTGACCCCTCCTTGGGTTTCCGAGGCAGTATCAATACGGAAGAAGGATTGCCCAACCTTCCTTCCGAGGAGTGGCTGGTGGGTTTGAACTGCCAGCCTTCTGGTTAGCAGTCAAGTGCCTTAGGCACTATGCTACCAGAGCTCCCCTTGTTATCTATCATAAATAATAAACATGATGAATGCAATTCACATTGGTCTCTGCAATGGGTATATTTTGATACCCTCTCTCATCCAGATGATGTCTTTGTGTTTGTGCTGTTTCCAAACCAAACCAAACTCACTGCCGTCAAGTCAGATCTCACTCATAGTGACCCCTCTTTGGGTTTACGAGGCAGTATCACTATGGAAGTAGATTGCCTTATCTTCCTTCTGAGGAGTAGTGGCTCACGAGTTTGAACCACCAGGCTTCTGGTTAGCAGTCAAATGTCTTAGGCACTATGCAACCAGAGCTTCTATATTTTGAACAATGAATTGTTATCCAGTATTATCCATTTGGTTTTTGTAAGGGCCATAATAGGGAATTGCTGGTGTCAGAAATGTGAGGTTCTGGTTCTCTCTCACAAGACATTTTTTGCCTCTGCTTGTGGCAGTAGTGAAGAACTCTGGTTAAATTGTTATGGAGCAATGAAGAGTTTCCTTATTGGACTCCTGTCTAATATATAGACAAACAATTGTATCTGCTACTTGCTTGTACCTTTCTGCTTGACACAGTCTCACTAAGAACAGATTAGAAAAATATATGTGGTCACTTTAGAGATCTCTGTGCAGTTAGTTAGACTTCCAGAGAATCAACTCCCTGGCTGGGAATTTTATTTGACCATGAGAAAACAAATTTCGACCTAATTTTATCGTCCTTCATAAATGAGCCTGGACCAAGACTCTGGTTTGGGGCTTTACACTAAGTATAACAGAACTGATTTAAATTTTAGTGATAACTTTGAGAAAATGACTTCGTAACTGTTTATTTTCTTTCCTCTGGAAAATTTGTTTAATGTTTGTGTTTTATGATATTGACAAGTAAAGCTTAAGTAGAAGTATGTTTCTGTTTGCAAACATTTTGGTCTGTTCTCTTACAGATGTTTTGGTCTGGGACTCTGTTGCTAAGATTTCTTTAACCTACGTTTGTACACACAGCTAAGGGCTGCTTACTCTTTTGATCGAAAATCTAGAAAACTGAGGAGCCCTCTTGGAGCAGGGCTAAGCACTTGGCTGCTAAACAAAAGGTTAACAATTCCAACCCACCAGCCACTCAATGGTGGAAAGATGTGACAATCAATTTCCATAAAATTTACAGGCTTTGGAAACACTATGGAGCAATTCTACTCTGTCCTAAAAGATCATTATCAGTTGGAATTGACTCAATGGCAGTAAGTTTGTCTGAGAAACCAAATGCAATATTTCTCTGTTGGCAGGGGGAAGAAGGCATTCCTAGCCTGTCTTGCAGACACTTTGTAAATCAGTCTATTTGAAAAATATGCTAGAAAATATATAACAAGGCTTTTAAAAGAAACCTCTAAGAAATCTAATATGTATGCAAAAGATAGAACTATGAAAATATAATTATTTATAGATGATATTATTAAATACATTAAAATTATTTTTTCAAGGAACTCATTGTGATTTGGCTTAATGATAAATAAGTGTTTATATGCATTGTTGTTGTTGTTGTTGTTGCTTTGTGCTGTCGAGTCGGACCTGACTCATAGTGACCTCTCCTTGGGTTGCCAAGGCAGTATCACTATGGAAGTAGATTGCCCAACTTTCCTTCCGAGGAGTGGCTCGTGGTTTTTTTCAACCACCAGCTTTTTTCTGGTTAGCAGTCAAGTGCCTTAGGCACTATGCTACCAGAGCTCCCTTATATGAATTAGGTTGTCCTAATATTATGAAGAATTAATGAAATTAATCCATTTGGATAAAAGTTTTTGTGTATATGACAACTTTGTAAGTGAAATCTTTCCAAGTAACTTAAGTTGAATGTTATGGAAAGTCTTTTATTTAAGGAAAAGAGATAATTTTGTCCTAATACAAAACTAGTTGCTCATGGAAAAAGAAAGGATCAGAACAAGCCTAGAGAGAAATAATACAAAAACTAAAAATAAAAATGAAAACTCACTACCATCGAGTCGGATCCTCCTTGGATTTCCAAGGTGGTATCACTGCTGTCAAGTCGGATCTGACTCATAGCAACCCCTCCTTGGGTTTCCAAGGTGGTATCACCACAGATTACCCAACCTTCCTTCCAAGGAGTTGATGGTGGATTTGCACCACCAGCCTTTTGCTTAGCATTCAAATGCCTTAGGCACTGCATCACCAGAGGAACAAAAATCCTCACAACTATTCCAATAAACAAGGGAGAAAAGATTGTAGTTGTCAAGGATTTCATATTACTTGGTTCTACAATCATGTCAATGGAAGAAGCAGCAGTCAAGATATTGAATGAAGTATCCCATTGGGCAAATCTGCTGCAAAAGACTTCTTCCAAGTGATAAAGAGCAAAGATATCTCCTTGAAGACTATGGTGCACCTCACCCAAGCCATGGTATTTTCAATTTCCTCTTATGCATGTGAAAGCTGGAAAATGAATGTTGTTGTTGTTGTTATGTTCCTTTGAGTCAGACTCAATTCATAGCGACCCTTCCTTGAAACCCAAGGTGGTATCACTATGGAAATAGATTGCCCAAATTTCCTTCTGAGGAGTGGCTGGTGGGTTTGAACCACCAGTCTTCTGGTTAGCAGTCAAGTGCCTTAGGCACTATGCTACCAAGGAAGACCAAAGAAGAATTGATGCTTTTGACTTGTGGTGTTGGAGAAGAATGCTAAGGCTGGACTAACAAAAGGACTAACAACTCTGTTCTGGAAGAAGTGCAGCTAGAATTCTCTTTGGAAACAAGGATGGCCAGACTTCCTCTCACCTACCTTGGTCATGTTGTCAGAAGGAACCATTCCCTAGAGAAGGATATCATGCTTGCTAGAATGGAGGGTCAACGAGAAAGGGGAAGGCCCTCAACAAGATGGATTGACACAGTGGCTTCAATGATGGGTTCAGGTATAACAAGGATCATTAGGCTGGCACAGGACCAGGCTGTGTTTCTTTCTGTTGTACATAGGGTCACTATAAATCGGAGAGGACTTGATGACACCTAACAACAACAACAACAACAAATCAGGCAGAGTTGTATATATTAAGCTGGGAAATGTAAGGATGCCCCCAGATGCATTGCCCTGTCCAATTATAAAGTAAATAAGACCAGCCATAATTACAAGAGGCCCATAGCCATCCCCATGGAGAAAGAAATGCCTCAATTTTATCATTTCTTTGTTTCCCTAATCACATGGTATTATTAATGTTTTTGTAGAGGTGTGGTGAAAGTCACCCCATATCTTTGCTATGATTACCTTGCAACATTTCTATACACCAGGGAGAGACAGCATTTACTTGAGTTCATTCTAACCCATTCCAAACTGCATGTCTTATAGGGCAGGAGACATTAACTTGTTCCCTAAATAGTGAAAAGATCTTGTTATGGGTAAAGCTCCAAGAGAGTAAAGACACATTACAAATCACATTAGAAGTGGAGAAAAATGGTTTAGGAGTGGAGATGTCCTTCCAGTTGTTTAGACAGCTCTACAGAGTTTCATTTCTAGGAAGCAGTTTTCAGAGCAATCAGACACTAGAGGAAATGGGAAGTTCTCCAGACATCCAGCAGTTGGACTGGTTTTCCACTTCAGCTACAGTGAGAGCTCAAAACTTGCAAATAGATTGTCAGAGATCCTTAAGGGCAATAAGATAAAGTCTTTACAGGAACAATCAAAAGTAAATCCTGATGATATAGCAGGATACAGGCAGTGCTGGAAGTTGAGGTTAATATTATGCCTGGGCAAGATTTCTGTCCTGGCCCTTTGGTTTTGGGGATGACAGTATAGTCTAAAGGAGGTACTATGAATGTCCATAAACTCATAAAATAAGTCCCTCTTTTCAATAGCTGTCCTGCATCAGTAATGATAAGGACACTGGGGGGTTTTGGATAGAGCTAGGAAGTAAAAAGCAATGGGGCATCTAGCCCAGCACCACAAGGGGAAGAAATCTCAAACCACTGAGGGCTTACTTGCCAGCTACAAGGGAGTTTAATCACATGGTCCCCTGTGCTTAGATCCTGTAGCAAAGGCAAAAGTATATTATTCTCATGACCTACTGCAGGAAGGAGTTCATTGGCTTTTAGCTAGATCCTCATACTTTACAGAGGTCCTTGAGTTAACATCTGATAGGCAGTGGGAGACTCCTATCATTGGTATTCATTGATCTGTCTCAGTACTTCTGGGAGGTACTGTGTTCATTGTTGTGATGAATGGGTTTTGAGCTTGCTTCAGTAACCCATTTATTCTTTCAATGAGACCAGCTATGGTGGGATTATAGGGCATGTGGAAGTACCAGGCAATATCATATGTATCTGCCCACTCCTACAATTCATGCCTAGGGAAATGCCAGCCTTGATTGGTGTTGATATCCATGGGCATGTCATAGCTGGCACAGAGCCAAGTGAGTCCTCGCATTGTGGAATGCTGCATGGCCTGTTTGCACAGATATGCTTGTTGTAAACCAGTTACAGTATTGGCACAAGTCAGAGCAAAATAGCATCTTTGTAGGGTAGGCAAGGGACCTAAATAATCCACTTGCCATCTTTGTGCTGGGGTTTGCCTGCGGGGAATACAGCCTATGTCAGTGGCACAGGCTTCTTCCTTTCTAGTAAACAATGGTGACATTGATTGCAGGTTTCTTTAATTTGGGCCATAGATATGGGAATTCCCATCCCTTTTGCAATGGCCCATAGAGTTTTTTGTCCTTTACGGCAGGTTTTTCTGTGTAGCCATTGAGCTACGTCAGTATCAGGTAACCAGTTAGTTAGGGCACGCAGCCCAGCTAGTTCATCAGCTTGAGTGTTGCAGGGGGAAGTGAGCATGCTGTGGGCTGACACTGACAGACAGTTACATCTGCTTTTAAAATCCAGCCCCAATGTCTGCCCATAGCTGCTTTCTCCAGAGGGGCCACCCTGCCACACACCAGTGTTCTTTATGCGAAGTTGGAAGCCAAAGAGTGAGGCCTTTAAATACTGCCCAACTATCGGTACATAAGTTAATAGAATCTTTTTCATGCATAAGCACCATCCAAGGCTGCTCTTAATTTCACCCACTGGCTGCTTTGGCCCTCCCCTTGACCTATCCAAATTGTTTTGGTGCTACGCTGGATGGGGTGTCAATAGCTTAGTAGTGAAAGCTAGAGTAGGACTCAGGAAGACTTGAGTTTGAATCCTGCTTTTTTTTTTTTTTTTTTTTTTTTAAATTGTGCTTTGGGCAAATTTACAGAGCAAAATTTGTTTTACATTCAACAGTTTGTGTACATTTAGTTTCACTCCCTGATTACCATCCCCAACCTTAACCCACTTTCCTCCTCTTCCTTCCCTGTGATTCCTCAAACTATGTGCCCTTCTCAGTTATGCATTCTTGTTTGTCCAGCTTTCCCTCCATGTGAATGCTGCCCCTTTGGTGCCCTAAAACCAATTGTAGCAAGTGGTATATCTCCGTAGAGTAGGTGGGTCCATTGCCTTGGGTTTGATGTTCTGCTTGTAAGTCTTACTAATGTTGGACTGAGAGCTAATCCTTGGGAGTGAGTCTTATCACAAGCCTAATGTTTATCTCAGGGCCATAGACTTGGGGGTTCCACAGGACTCCATCCAACTAGTAATTCTGGTAGTCAATGTGTTTTTGAATTTGTTCCAAGTTTTTCCTCCCACTTTATCCAGGATCTCTAGTATTGATCCCTTCCTTAGTGGTTAGCATTTGTAACCAGGCACCATCTAGTTCTTCTGGTCTCAAGGTCCATCATATCCTAGGGTTGACTATTTCCAAATGTCCTTGGCTTTCTTCACTCTTCTTCACTTCAGCCAAGAAGGCACTATTAGCTGCATCTTAACAGCCATTCAAAAGCTTTTAAGACCCCAGTTGCTACTAACCAAAGTAAGTTATGGAACAAGATGTTTATGTATTATGTTGTATCAATTAAGCCTGGTGTCTCCAATACTATGGTTCTGAGTTGGTGGACCCAGTGGTTCTCTCTCCCAAGGTGTTTGTCTGTCTCTGAGGAATTACTCCAAGTCTGTCTTCTGTTGCTTCTGTAGTGATTGTGGCTATTTTATATTACTCACATTTTAATGTTCTATTTTCTAGATGGGCACTCTGGTGGTGTAGTGTCTAAGGGACTTAACTGCTAACCAGAAGGATGGCAGTTCAAACCCACCATCCATTCCTCGAAAGGAAGATAAAGCAATCTACTTCCGTAGTGATACAGCTTTGGAAACCCAAGGAGGGGTTGCTATGAGTTGGATCCAACTCAACAGCAGTAAGTATGGTTTGGTTTGGTGTTTTTAAGACATAAGAAATCATTTTCCTCCTTTCTTTTAAACTATCTAACTAATGGGTTTGTTGTATTTACCTATAGATTTGGACAGGTAAAAACAGATATTGTGTTTATATATAATCAATAAACCAAGAAGAAAACTAAGAATTATGAGAGGAATGTAAATTGAGACCAGAAATGAAACCATGATAAAAAAAAAAAAATGAGGAAAAAAAAACAGATAAAAAATTTCTTATCACAGATTGCTTTATAGTCATCATAGTGCAATTAGTTACTGAAATGTATAGTTCTTACATCAAAGGAAATAATTGGACTTTAAATTGATTTAGATATTATAACTGTCAAATTAGAACTTTTATTGGAAAGTTTGGGAAAATTAGAATTACTCTAACTAGAGAAGTGTCTGAAGTTTGACCTATGGTTTTACAAAAAAGAAAAAAAAAAAATGGCAGTAAGACTTTCTAAGTCTCCCAAGGTACGGTGTCCCTTAATAGATGAATGTTGCTAAGTTTATTAATATGTAATTTGAGGTTTTGCAAAATGTGCTTGTTGTTAAGGGACATAAAAGCAGTTACAATGCTACATTTGTAGGAAAAAAATGCCTCATGAGACTTGTTTCCTTGGTACAAAAACCTCAGGCTCATGGTTTTGTGGGTTGTTTCAGCTAATATTGTTAATGTTTTTGAACTACCTCCTAGTTCACTATCCAGATTTCTGACTTTTGTGGAAGCTGAAGTAATGTATAAAGGCCATTCTTCTTAGGTGTCCTTTTCAACCTTGATTCTTAGAAAATCTGGTGCCTAAAAGCTACTTTTGAGTCAAACAATGGTTCAGATAAGCTAGTAAGACCATTTTGCTCTGAATGTTGTACTCTTTTGAAGAATTCTGTCTGTATAAGGAAATAATTCCAAAGACCATACAGGGAGTTATGTTTATGGTGAATCAGTAATTATATTAATTGCTCTTCAAGACAATATTATATACAATGTCTATCTAATGCTTGTAATCAAACTGTCACTGACTTGCTATATTGAAGATAATGTGAAAAAACTAGGTTCTCAGAGGTCGACCTCATACACTTTGACTCAGCCTTTTGTGAAACCAAAAGGTTTCTCCAATGTGGCCTTGCATTACATTTATCTTAATTTTAAATCACAGAATCAGTGTTTGAGTATAAGAAAACACTTTTATTATGATGATCAAAGAATCTCTATGGAAATTCATGATCAGAAGAAGGTAAAATATGAGAGGACACCCTAAAACTGAAGCAATTATTCTACCTAAAATGGCTGACATAAGGCTTGACTTGGACTCCATTTTGTCTTAGAATTCATTTCTGCTTCTTAGAAAGTGATACATGGCTATTGGTGGGTAAACGGAGGAACATCTTGTCCTTGGGGGGAGCACTTAATATGTTTTAAATATATTAAGTTAACGCTCTCAATAGTATGAGTCCTTCCTGCATTATTTTGCTAATCATGGATCTTTTACAACCCTTAACTGAATGGATTTCCTCTGCTTCTCATCATTCAGGTAGTCACATGCCTTCAGCCACCTGGATTTTAGATTGTCTTGAAAAATATATCAAACAGTAAGTACTGTTCCTGATTTCAACTCAAAATATTTGGGAGGAGACATTTGTTAAAGGACTCTTTAGAACCACACTATTGTAGACCAAACCTTGGTCTCCTCACAAATGCATATGCAGCTGGAAGGTGTTAAATTCTAGATACATTTGCCACAGCTGAAAGTAATCAAGGCACTTGCTTGATCTTGTCAATTGTCTGGAAAATTAAACTTGAAACTGAAATCCGTTTGTGGGAAGAAATAGTAGAGAGCTTTGCTAAGGTCACAGAACAAGACCTTTCACCCATTCTGTTGAAAGCAAGGACTTGAGGTCATTTACCTTTGTTTAAATCTTTATTGCTTTTGAGGATGTTTTACATTGGAAAATTGGATTTTTTGACAGGTAAGAACTTTCCATACAAACCATTGATATATTTGCTAGCTGTTTTCATATTCGTTTCTATTTTCTTACATGACTTTATGTCTGTAGACTAATAGTTTTCCCTTAGATAATGAATATTGTTGAACTTATTGTTGTGCCTTACCCTCATTGTTTTGAAATAGTCTTGTTCTATCATTTAAGTTTTATTATTTTATTTTATTGTGATTTGGGTATAAGTTTACAGAGCAAATTCACTTTCCATACAGCAGTTCACATACACTTTGTCTCATGACCTTGATTACAATTTACCTCCATGCAACAGCTCCCCTCTCACTTCCTCCTGATAGTTACCTCTTCCCTTTGTCTAACCCTCCATACACTCCTATCCCATGAGCTGTATCCCTGTGCATAAACAACCCTTCTTTCTCCCATGATTGTTCTGTCCAAGGAGTGTATCTACCTCAAGTAAGTGTTCAACTCATATGCCTGTCTTTTGTTTTGCTGGAAGCCAGAGGTGTGTGTTCAATTCCAGACCTAAAAGGCAGTGAGAGGCCACAGTCTCAGTGGTTCCACCCAGCTCCATGAGACCTGCAACCCTGGTCCCCCTGTTTTTTTTCTTTTCCAAATGATTTTGGGTTTTGTTCCACATTGTTCTCCCTCTCTATCCAGGATCTCCTACATAGACCCCCCTCTGAATGTTTGACATTGGTAGCCAAGTACCATCTAGTTATTTTGATCTCATAGTCATATAGGCTGAGGATCACATGGTGTATCGGTCTCTGGGACTAATTGTTTCCATGAATCTTTGGTTTTCTTCATTCTTCTTTGCTCTGGATGAAGACAGGCCCAGCATTGCATCTAGATGGCTGCTTGAAAGCTTTTCAGATCCCAGTCACTACTCAACAAATTAGGAGGTGGAACAATGTTTTGTGTAATATGTTGTGCCAATTGAGCTTGATGGCCCCTGTGATTATGGTCCTGAGCCCACAAGTTTAATAACTAGCTCCCTTTGGGAAGCTGGTCATGACCAAGAAGTGACTACAAACTTATCCCTTGTCAGATCTACTATACACCTGGGAATTCTAACAGAACATGCAAATACACTTGTAGAAACATTGTCTGCCAACCCTATATATCATCTTTGGTACACTCTTCACTGCATAGACTTACCTAATAGTTCAGTCTGTCCACCCATCTATCCACCCATATACCCCTGTTTGCCTTCACTGACAATACAGTACTGTATGTGTAAAAGGGTTCATCTTTGTAGTCTGCGCCTCCCATGTACCTCTCTGTCTTCCTCTTGCTCAATGCCACCATGTTGATCTTCACCCAAATCAATACTTATCTCTTCCTATCTATCAGTGTTCCCTCGCCTCCCCTCTCACCCTTGGTAACCAACAAAGAAAATTTCCTTCCATATATAAACCTTTACTTCACTTTTACAATAATGGACTAATACAATATGTCCTTCTGTGATTGAATTATTTCACTCAGCATAATGTCCTCTAGGTTCATCCATGCTATACAGTGTTTTGCAGATTCTAGGTTGTTCTTTGTTGTTGTTGTTGTTGTTATGTGCCGTCGAGTCAAACCTGACTCATAGCGACCCCTCCTTGGGTTTCCGAGGTAGTATCACTATGGAAGTAGGATTGCCCAACCTTCCTTCCTAGGAGTGGCTGGTGGGTTTGAACCGCCAGCCATCTGGTTAGCAGGCAAGTTATTCTTTAGGGTTGCATATTATTCCATTGTGTGTATGTACCAAGGTTTGATAATCTATTCCTCAATTGATGGACACCTACATTGTTTCCATCTTTTTGCTATTATAAATAGTGCTGTGATGAACATGGGTGTGCATATGTCTGTTCTTGTCCTGACTCTCACTCCATTAGGATACTTAGCAATGGAATGGCTGGGTCAAATGGTATTTCTAATTCCATAAGTTTTATTAATTTCTATAGATAAATTTTTCCATGTGCTTTTACTGAAAAATATTCCTTTATGTATTTATTTTCATTAGTATTTTAATCTATACTACTGTCTGGATTAATTATGCTCATTGTAATTGTTGTTATTATTAGAATTATCAAATATTGTATGATGCTTATTTGCAACAAAGTTTTGCAGAAATTTGATATGCTGCCCATGAAGCAAATTATTTATATGTTGTTGTCATTGTTAGGTGCTGTCGAGTCAGGTCTGACTCATAGCAACCCTATGTAAAAGAGAATGAAACACTGCCCGGTCCTGAGCTAGCCTCACAATCCACATGAGCCCACACATGAGCCCATCATTGCAGCCACTGTGTCAATATATCTTGCTGAGGGCCTCTCCTTTTTTCATTGATACTCCACTTTACAAAGCATGATATCTATCTCTAAGGAATGGTCCCTCCTGACAACATGAGCAAAGTAGGTGAGATGAAATATTGCCATTGTCACTTCCAATGAGCATTTTGGTTGCACTTCTTCCAGGACAGATTTATTAGTTCTTTTAGCAGTCCATGGTACTTTCTGCATTCTTCATCAGTACCACAACTCAAAAGCATCAACTCTTCTTCAGTCTTCTTTGTTCATTGTTCAACATTCATATGCATATGAGGCTATTGAAAATACCATAATTTGGGTCAGGTGCACCTGAGTCTTCAAGGAGATATCTTTCCTCTTCAGCACTTTAAAGATGTCTTTTGCAGCAGATTCGCCCAATGCAAAACGAATTCTGATGTCTTGACTGCTGTTTCCATTGGTGTTGATCACAGAACCAAGTAATAGGAAATCTTTGACAACTTCAATCTTTTCTCCATTTATTGTGATGCTGGTTATTGGTCTAGTTGTGAGGATTTTTGTTTTCTTTATGTTGCGATATAATCCATAATGCAGACTGCAGTCTTTAATCTTTATCAGTAAGTGCTCCAAGCCATCCTCACTTTCAGCAAGCAAAGTTGTGTCATTTATGTATCACAGGTTGTTAATGAGTCTTCCTCCAATTCTGATGCCACAATCTTCTTCATATAGTCCAGTTTCTCGAATTGTTTGTTCAGCATACAGATTGAATAAATATGGTGAAAGAATACAATCCTGACACCCCCTTCCTGATTTAAAACCATATAGTATTCCCTTTTTTCTCTTTGAATAACAGCCTCTTGGTCTATGTACAGGTTCCTGATAAACACAATCAAGTATTCAGGAATTCCCATTCTTCTCAATGTTATCCATAATTTGTTATGATTCACACAGTCGAATGATTTTGCATAATCAATAAAGCACAAGTAAACATTTTCTGCTATTCTCTGCTTTGAGCCAAAAATCTGTCTGACATCAGCAATGATATCTCTCATTCCACTTCTTTCTGAATCCAACTTGCATTTCTAGAAGTTCTCTGTGACTATACTGATGCAATCATTTAAAAAATATCTTCACCAAAATTTTAATTGCATGTCGTATTATTGATATTTTTCAATAATTTCCACATTCTGCGGGATCACCTTTCTGGGGAAAAGGTACAAATACAGATCTTTTCCAGTCAGTTGGCCAAGTAGTTGTATTCCAAATTTCTTGGCATAGATGAGTGAGAGCCTTCAGCATGGCATCCATTTATTGAAACATCTCAATGGGTATCCCAATTCCTGGAGCCTTGTTCTTTGACAAATCTTTCAGTGCAGCTTCGACTTCTTTGAGTACTACTTTCTGGAATGGATGAACATTGACCAATTCTTTTTGCTACAGTGATTCTATTTATTCCTTCCATCTTCTTTTGATGTTTCCTGCGTCATTCCATATTTTGCCCACAGAATCTTTAAATATCGCAAATTAAGGCTAGAATTTTTCTTCAGTTCTTTCAGCTTGAGAAATGTTCACTGTGTTCTTCCCTTTTGGTTTTCTAACACCATGTCTTTGCACATTTCATTATAATAATTGACTTTGTCTTCTCAAACTGCTCTTTGAAATCTTCTGTTCAGCTCTTTTATCTTGTCATTCCTTCCATTTGCTTTAGCTATTCTCTGTCCAAGGACAACTTTCAGGGTTTCTGCTGACATCCATGTTGGTCTTTTCTTCCTTCCCTGTCTTCTTAGACATTTTGCTTTTTTTTTTTTTAATTTTTTTATTGTGATTTGGCTAAAAGTTTACAGAGCAAATTCACTTTCCATACAGTAGCTCACATACACTTTTTCTCATGACATTGACTGCAATTTCCCACAATGCAACAGCTCCCCTACCCTTTCCTCCCCATAGTTACCCCTTCCCTGTGTCCTTTCCTCCCATACACTCCTGCCCCCTCCCCCAAAGCTGTCTCCCTGTGCTTACACAGCCATTCTATTCTCTCATGATTAATCTTTCCAAGAAGCCTATCTACCTAATGTAAATGTTCAGCTCTTATGCCTGACTTTTGCTTGGCTGGAAGCCATGGGAATTGTTCAGTTTCATACCTGAAGGGCAGCTAGGGGCCATAGACTCAGGGGTTTCACCAGACTCTATCAGAGCAGCAATTCTGGTCTGTTTTTTTTTTTTTTTTAATGATTTTGAGTTTTGTTCCACATTGTCCTCTGACTCTATCCAGGGTCTACTACCTAGATTCTCCTCCGAGTGATTGACAGTGATAGCCAGGCACCATGTATTTCTTCTGGTCTTGAAGTTGTATAGGCTGAGGATCACATGGTGTACTGGTTGCTTGGACTAATTGTTTCCATGTGTCTTTGGTTTTCTGCATTTTTCTTTGCCCTGGAAGAAGAGAGACCCTCTATGCCTTCCTGTTCCTTAATGCGCTGTGTTGATTTCTCACATTTGGTACATTGCCCTTCTTTTCACCAAAATCAGTACTTGTTTCTACCTATCTAACAGTGTTCCCTACACTCCCATGCCTGGTAACCAACAAAGAAAATTTTCTTCCATATATAAACCTTTCCTTGACTTTTTACAATAACAGACTAATACAAATATGTCTGTGATTGATTTATTTCAATCAGGATAATGTCCTCTAAGTTCATCCAAATTATGCAGTGTTTTGCAGATTCTACATTATTCTTTATAATTTATTCTTTATAATATTCTACATTATTCTTTATAATATTCCATTGTGTGTATGTACCATGGTTTGGTTATCCATTCTTTGTTTGTTGGGCACCTAGGTTGTTTCCATCTTTTTGCTATTGTAAATAGTGCTGCGATGAACATGGGTGTGCATAATATCTGTTATTGTTCTGGCTAGGTCTAATGGTAATTCTAATTCCAAATTTTTAAGGAATCACCATATTGCTTAACACAGTGGTTGTACCATTTAATAGTCCCACCAGCAGTGTATGAAAGTCCCAATTTCTCTACACATTCATCAGCATTTGTTACATTGTGTCTTGTTGAACTTTCTACTAGTGCTGGGGCAAGATGGTATCTCATTGTTTTGATTTGCATCTCTCTAATGGCTAATGATGGTGAGCATTTCTTCATATGTTTGTTGGCCATCTGAATATCCTCTTTGGTGAAGTGTCTATTCATGTCTTGTGCCATTTTTTTAATTGGATTGTTTTTTTTGTTGTTGTTGTTGAGATGTTGGAGTTTTCTATAAATTCTAGAGATAAGTCCCTTGTGAGATATGTCATAGCCGAATATTTTTTTTCCCAGTTTATAGGTTCTCTTTTGACCCTTTTGGAGAAGTCTTTGGAACCACATAAAAGTTTTAATTTTTAGATGGTCTCATTCATCTATTTTATATTCTGTTGTTTGTAAATTTCATGTTATGCTTGATAGTCTATTAATAATAATAATAATAATAACACTGATGTCAAGTCAGGTCCAATTCATAGTGACCCCCCTTTGGGTTTCAGAGGCAGTATCTACCATGAAAGTATATTGCCCAACTTTCCTTCTGAGAGTGGCTGGTGGGTTTGAATCACCAGCTTTCTGGTTAGCAGTCTTATGCCTTAGGCATTACACCTAGTTTTTCCTTGAGGAACTTTATAGTTTTAGGTTTCACATTTAAGTGTTTGATCCATCTGGAGTTAGCTTTTGTGTATGGTGTGAGGTACAGATCTTGTTTCATTTTTCTGAAAAATGATATCCAGTTTTGCCAGCACCATTTGTTAAACAATCTCTTCCTAATTTAATGGATTTTGACCCTTGTCAAAGTTCAGCTGACCATAGGTTGATGGATCTATTTCTGGGTTCTCAACTCTATTCCATTGATCTGTATGTCTATCATTATATCAATACCCAGCAGTTTTGACTACTGTTGCTGTATAGTAGATTTAAAGGTCTGGGAGTGTGAGATGTCCTACTTTGTTCTTCTCTAATAATGCTTTGCTTATCTGAGGTTTCTTTCCTTTCCATATAAAGTTAGTGATGGTTTTTTCTATATCCTTAAGGAATGTTGATATTATCTGGATTGGGATTGTATTGAAAGTATAGATTGCTTAAGGTAGTATTGACATTTTTGCAACCTTCAATCTTCCTGTCTACGAGCATGGTATATCCTTCCATTTATGTAGATTTCTTATGGTTTCTTGAAGTAGTCTTCTATAGTTTTCTTTGTGCGGGTCTTTTGAGTCCCTGATAAGATTTATCACCAAGTATTTTATTTTTTTGCTAGTTATTGTAAATGGTATTGATTTCTTTATTTCTTTTCCAGCAATCTCTTTGTGGTTTAGAGGAATCTAGCTGATTTTTGGATGTTGCTCTTTTATCCTGCCATTATGGTAATTCTCTATTAGTTTCTAGACTTTTTTCTGAGTCTCTTGGGTTTTCTAGTTATAGGAGCATGTCATCAGCAAATAGGGAGAGTTTGACTTCTTTCTTACCAATTTGGATGACTTTGATTTCCCTTTCTTGTCTTACTGCATTGGTTAGGACTTCCAATACAATGTTGTGTAGAAATGGTGATAGAGAGTGTCCTTGTCTGGTTCCCATTCACAAGGGGAATGGTATCAGTCTCTTTACATTGAGAGTAATGTTGGCTGTTGGTTTTGCATAGATGCCCTTTATTATGTTGAGGAACATCCCTTCTATTCCTATTTTGCTGAGAATTTTGATCAGGAATTGGTGTTGGATTTTATCAAATGCCTTTTCTGCTCTTTTGATATGATCATGTGGTTTTTTCACTTTCTTTTATTTATGTGGTTGATGATGTTGATTATTTTTCTAATGTTGAACCTTTCTTGCGTACCTGATATGAATCCCACTTGGTTATAATGAATTATTTTTTTCATATGGTGTTGTAGTCTATGGCTAGGATTTTGTTGAAAATTTTTGCATCTATATTCATGAAGGATATAGGTCTGCAGTTCTCCTTTTTAGTGATATCTTTGCCTGATTTTGGTATCAAGGTAATTCTTGCTTCATAAAATTAATTTGTGAAGATTCTATCCTTTTGCATGTTCTGGAATAATTT
>NW_006921750.1:6232608-6238951 GCF_000298275.1 Orycteropus afer afer
TCCAATCTTCATTATATCTTTTCTTCTGGAGACTGTAGGCTTTTCTTGTGGTTCTTGTTCTAATTGTTGGTGATGTTTTATTAAGGTATTGATTTTGGCTCTTTCTTCTTCTTTGATGTGTGCATTTATTGCTATAAATTAGTCTCTGATCACTTCTTTTGCTATGTCTCAAAGATTTTGGTATGTTGTGTTTTCATTGTCGTTTGATTCAAGGAATTTTTATTTCATTTTTTATTTCTCCTATTACCCAGTCGTTCTTAATGAGGATGTTGTTTAGTTTCCATGTGTTTGCTCTTTTTCTGTTGTCTTCTAATTGTTAGTTTCTAATTTGATAGCATTGTGATCTGAGAAGATGCTTTGCAGTATTTCAATGTTTCTAAATTTAAGGTTTGCTTTATGGCCTAACATATGGTTTATTATGGAGAATGTTCCATGTGCACTGGAAAAGAATGTATATTATGCTGTTGTTGAGTGAAGTGCTCTGTAGATGTCTACAACATCAAGTTGGTGGATCATATTGATCAGCTCTTCTGCATCTTTGTTGAATTTCTATCCAATTGTTCTATCTTTCACATGGAGAATGTTCCATGTCCACTGGACAAGAATGTATATTGTGTTGTGTTGGGTGAAGTTCTCTGTAGATGTGTATAAGATCAAGGTGGTGTATTGTATAGTTTAGCTCTTCTGCTTATTTGTTGAGTTTCTTTCCAGTTGTTCTATCTTTCACCCACTATGACTGTAGAGTCATCTAGTTGCCTTTTCAACTCTGTTAAAGTATGATTTATGTATTTTGGTGGTCTTGGTCCATAGATATTTATTATGGCTACAACATCTTTTACTATTGGTCCTTTAATCATTATATAAAGTCCTTCCTTGTCCCTTATGGTGGCTTTTTTTTTCTTGTAGTCAGTTTGATCAGAAATTAACATAGCCACTCCTGCTCTTTTTTTTGGTTGCCATTTTCTTGATATAGCCTTTTTAACCTCTGATTTTTAGTCTATTTTTACCTTTGTGTCTAAGGTGTGTTTCTTGTACAGAGCATATAATGGGTTATATTTTCTTGTCCAGTCTGCAAGTCTCTGTCTCTTGACTGGTGCATTTAATCCATTGACCTTCAGTGTAAGTATCAACAAGTAGGACTTGGTTCCTGTCATTTCATTATGTGTTTTTTCATGGTGTTCCATATAATTTTCTGTGCTGAACTTATTATGCTTATGAATTGTGTTATCATTTCCTTTGTGGCTATTGTTTTAGAATTTGCTAAATATTTGTGCTTGTCTTCTTTGATTATAATGTGTAGGTTTACTATTTTTCTTTGGGTTACCCTGTGATTTATACTTTTCTCCCTGAGTTTAAAACACTCTATCTTGCAACTTTCTTGATTTCTCCACCATTTAGAAGTTTGGTAAGTACACTATTTTTCCCCCGATTTTTGGTTTGTAGTTGTCCTCATTTGCCAATTGATGTCTCTGTTTCCTGGTTTAAAATCTTTTAAGCTTATTTTACTTTGGATACTTCCATTGTTGTGTTGGTTTCTAGGTTATGACATCTTGTATATTAGATATGCTTGGTTGTTGATTGCTATTATCTGTTCTCTGTTCAATGTACAACTGTTAGTATCTCTTGCAAAGTTGGTCTGCTTTTAACAAATTCCCTTAATTTCTGCTTATTTGGTTTAAAGTGTGGATTTTGGCTCTTTCTTCTTTTTTGATGTGTGCATGTATTGCTATATATTGGTCATTGATCACAATATTTTCTGTCTCCTGATTTGGTATCTTGTGTTCATCCCATTTTGGTATGTTGTGTTTTCATTCTTGTTGATTCATGAAATTTTTTATTTTCAATTTTTATTTCTTCTCTTACCCAGTCTTTCTTAAAGAGGCTGTTGTTCAGTTTCCATGTGTTTATTTTCTGTCCATTGATCTTCCCATAGTTGATTTTTAATTTGATAGCATTATGATCTGAGAAGATGCTTTCAGTATTTCAATGTTTTTAAATTTATGAAGGCTTGCTTTATGGCCTAACATACGGCCTATCATGGAAATGTTCCACGTGCACTGGAAAAGAATGTATATTGTGCTGCTGTTGGGTGAAGTGCTCTGTAGATGTCTATAAGGCCCAGTTGGTGGATTGTATTGTTTACCTCTTTGGCATTTTTGTTGAGTTTCTTTCCAGTTCTATTTTTCATTGAAAGTGGTGTATTAAAGTGTCCCACTATGACTGTGGACTCATCTATTTGCCTTTTCAACTCTTTTAAAGTCTGATTTACATATTTTGGGGCTCTTTCATTGGGTCCATAGCTATTTACTATGGTTATATCTTCTTGTTCAATTGATCCTTTAATCATTATATAATGTTCATCCTTATCTTGTATGGTGGTTTTTGTCTTAAAGTCAATTTGATCAGAAATTAGTATTGCTACTCCTGCTCTCTTATGGTTGCCATTTGCTTGATACATCCTTTTCCAACCTTTTATTTTTAGTCTTTTTCTCTAAGGTGTGTCTCTTTTAGACAGCATATTGATGGGTTTTGTTTTCTTTTACAATCTGCAACTCTCTGTCTTTTGAGTAGTGCATTTAATCCATTAACATTCAGTGTAATTATTGATAAGTTTGAATTTATTGCTGTCATTCTGTTATGTGTTTTTTCATGGTGTCCCTGGATTCTTTGTTTCATATTTTTGTCTGTGCTGAGCTCATTATGTTTATGAATTGTGTTATCATTTCCTTTGTTGCTGTTGTTTTAGTATATGATCTTGTCCTCTTTTTTATTGTGATGTGATGGTTTATCATTTTTCTTTGAGGATAGCCTATGATTTATAATTTTCTCCATGAGTTTAGAACAATCCATTCTGTCTTGCAACTCTCTTGACTTCCTTGCCATTTAGAAGTTCTGTAACTACACAGTCTTTTCCTTCTTTTTGGTTTGTAGTTGTCCTCACTTGCCAATTGATGTCTTTGGTTCCCTGTTTACAATCTTGTAAGCTTATTTTACTTTGGATATGTCCATAGCTGTAGATTCTGGGTTATGTCATCTTTTGTATTAATGTTCAGTTGTTATTTGCTATTTTTGGTTCTCTGTTCAAAAGACTCCCTTTAGTACCTCTTGGAAGGTTGGTCTGGATTTTACAAATTCCCTTAGTTTCTGTTTATCTGTAAAGTTCCTAATTTCACCATTATATTTGAGGGACAATTTTGCTGGGTATATAATTCTTGGTTGAAATTTTTTCTCTTTCAAAATTTTATATATACCATCCCATTGCCTTCTTGCTTGCATGGGTTCTGCTGAGAAATCAGAGCTTATTCTTACTGGTTGTACTTCTAACTTTTCTTTTTTCCTGTACTGCTTTCAGGATTCTTTGTTTGTCTTTGGTTTTGATGAGTTTGAAGATGATATGTCTTGGTGATTTTCTTTTTGGGGCTATCCTGTTTGGGGTTCATTGGACTTCCTGAATGGATATATATTCATCTTTCTTCATAGCAGGGAAGTTCTCCTCCAACAAATCTTAGATAATTTTCTCAGTGGTTTTATTTTTCTCTTCCTGTTCTGACTCATAGGTTATTCCTTTTGATGGTATCCAACATGACCCTTAGGCTTTCTTTATTTTGTTTTGATCTTTTTTCTGATTGATCCCGTTCCAAAGAAGTATTCTGGTATTTGTCTTCAGTCTCATTAATTCTGTCTTCCATTGGATCAATTCTACTCTTCTGCCCTTTCAATGTGTTATCTATTTCAGACAATTTAGAATTAATCTTCTGGATTTCTATCTGTAGATTTAGAATCATTTCTAATTTTTCATTCATTTTGTCATTTTTTCTTGTATTCTCTTCCAAAATGCTTATAGGGTTTTGTCTGTGTTTTCCTTGATCGGTCTCTAAATCATTTGAAGATACCTAAATATAATGCTTTTGAATTCCTCATCAGAGAGTTCCAATGCTGCTTCTGCCTCAGAGATGTGTTCTGCATTTGTATCCTGCTCTCTTGTTTCTACCTCTTTATCTTGCTTCTTTGTGTGGACTGTGATGATCTGTTGTCTGAGACATTGTGATGTTGTTGTATTTAGATCTCTGTTAACTGTTTGTGAAGAGCAGCTAAGAGGGATTCAAGTTCTTCTTGATGATTGTTTATAATTGGCCCATGGGTGAAGAAGGAAGTGGTAGCTCTCATTCAGTAAGTGAAGCTACAAGAGGTGTGGTTGTAGTTGTGTCATATGGGGACTGTTGCTGTCTTCCACTCAGTTAGACAAAAATAACAATTGAATTACCATCATAAAGGTAAAAGCAAATGGGCAAAAAATACACCATGTAATTACACAGGAACAGTTACCAAAAAAAGGGAAAAAGAAGGAAAAAAAAGTGGCAATATCTGGGGATAGGGCAATAAAAGAAAAAAAGGTTTAGAAGGAGAATAATGAAGAAAAAATGGGGAAAAGATAAAAAGAAAAAAAAGAGGAATGGGGTTAACCATGAGAAAGGAAAAAAAATTGCAATCAGCAACAGGGAAAAGAAAAATAAAGCTGAAAACTAGAACCTGGGAGGGGAAGAATAAAGAATAATAGCAAAAAGGACAAAATTAATAATAATACTAATAGTTTTAAAACAGATAAAAACAAACTAAAAAACAGGAAAAAGGAAAAAAAAATCAGCAGAGTGGGGTAGGGCCCCCAGACTCCGTCCAGGCACACAGACTGGGATGGAATTCCTGCCATCCCAGAAAGTGGGTATGAGTGAGAGATGGCTGCACCTCCATTCACCAAGAGGGTGTGGGGTTTAAGAGTAATAAGGGCACTGTCACACCTTTCCAGTCGTCTGGGTCCGGAATGTCCTTCTTGTTCTCAGCAAATGGAGCCTGTTCTTAAGTCCCTGGAATCTGGGAGAATGCTGCCATTTCCAGTATCCAAAATGGTCAAACCACTTGTAAACATTCAAAATGGCTGCTGCCTCCAGACAGACAAAAGTCCATAGCTCAGCCTGCCTTCTCCTTCACTGCTTCGGCTTTTATTCCCCAGCCACCAGAGCAGTCCTCCATGCAGTTTCTGCTTATTTGGTAATGTCCTAATTCCACCATCATATTTGAGGGACAATTTGCTTCTGTAGTGATACCACCTCAGAAACCTAAGGAGGTGTCCCCATGAGTCTTGATGGTACATAACAACAACAACAACAACATGTAATTCTTAGTTGGAAATTTTTCTCTTTCATGGTTTTATATATACCAGCTCATTGTCTTCTTGCTTACATGGTTTCTGTCTAGAAATCAGAGCTTATTCTTATTGGTTGTCCTTGATTAGTAACTTTTCATTTTTCCCATGCTGCTTTCAGGATTCTTTCTTTGTATTTGTTTCTGATGAGTTTGATGATGATATGTCTTGGTGATTTTCTTTTGGCATCTATCTTATTTTGGGTTCATTTGACTTCTTGAATGAATATATTCTCATCTTTCATCATATCAGGAAAGTTCTCTTCCAATAAGTCTTGGACAATTTTCTCAGTGGTTTCCTTGTTATCTTCCTGTCTGGAATTGAGATTACATGTCACTTATTCCTTTTGATGATATACCACATGAATTTTAGCCCTACTTCATTTTGTTTTGTTCCTTTTTTTTTGGATTGACACCTTTCCAAAGAAGTATTCATGTGTTTGTCTTTAACCTCATTAATTCTGTTTTCCATGGAATCAGTTCTACTCTGTTGCCCTTTCAATGTGTCATGTATTTCTGAAGATTTATTAATCTTATGAATTTCTACCTGTAGGTTTTGTATCATTTCTAATTTCTCATTTATTTTGTCATTTTTTTCTTGTGTTTTCTTCTGAAATCTTTCTTGGCTTTTGGCTCTGTTTTCTGTAAGTTTTGTCAGTGTTTTCCTTGATCTGTCTCTCAATCATTTGTCGATAACTAAGTATAGCTCTGTTGAATTTCTTATAAGGGAGTTCCAATGCTTCCTCTTCCTAAGGATGTGTTCTAGGTCTGTATTATGCTCCCTTGTTTCTATTGCTTTATCTTGCTCTTTTGTGTGGACTGTGATGGTCTGTTGTCTCTGAGACATTTTTACTTAGTTGTATTTACATTTCTGTTAACTGTTTGTGAAGAGCAGTTAAGGGTGAGTCAGATATTTGTGTTCATTTATCATTGACCAGTTGATTGAGAAGGAAATGGTGGCTCTCACTCAGTAAGTGGAGCTGCAGGAGATGTGGGTGTGGCTTAGTTATATGGTGATGGCTGCTGTCTCACACTCAGACAAAAACAAAAATCAAAAACACATCAAAAAAGTAAAAGCAAGCGGACAAACAACACACCACATAAACACACAAGAACAATCACCAGGAAAAAAAAAAAAAAAAAA
>NW_006921750.1:6242668-6263867 GCF_000298275.1 Orycteropus afer afer
AAAAAAAAAAAATCTGGGCAGGGCAGGGCAGAGCACCCAGGTTTGGTCAGAGCACCCAGACTGGGATGGAATTCCAGCTACACCAGAAAGTGGGTGGGAGTTAGTGATGACCACACCTTGGTTCACCAAGACGGTGTGGAGTATTAGAGTAATAAGGGGAATATTGCAGCTTTCTAGTCATTTGTCTCTGAAATGTCATTGCAGTCCCCAGCAAGTGGAGCCTATTCTTAGTTCCCTGGAATATGAGAGAATGCTGTCACTTTAAACATCCAAAATGATTGAACTGCTTGTAAATATTCAAAATAACTGTGCCCTCCAGACAGCCAAAATTCCCAGCTTACCCTGTGTCCCTTTTTGCTGATTCCAATTCTATTCACCAGTCACCATTGTAGTCCTCTGTTCAGCCCTGGCTAGCAGGGACAATTTTTATGTTAATTCTTAAGTCCTAACAGCACTTGGCAAAATCCAAGCTCTTCATGTCATCAAGATCACTGACAGACCACAGCTCTGTATGTCTCCTTATTTCATGTTTTCCTGCAGGTTCTTCTGCTACTTGGAGTCTTGTCCACTTCTGTATCCTTCCTTTCAAAGCTCAGGGCTCTTGGATTATCTTCTATAACTGTGTTAATTGGTTCCCATTTTCTTTGTTATAGAGGGTCTGTGTAGTTTGTCTTCCCACTCAGCCATATTATCAGAATTCTGTTTTTTTTTTTTTTTTTTTTTTTATTTTTTTTCTTCTTCGTGGCAAAGATGACATCTTCTTGATGTTATCCCACAATTCCTCTGGTTTTGGTCACTGATGTTCAATGAATCAAATCTATTCTTTAAATGTTCTCTAAATTCAGGTGGGATATTATCAAGGTCACCTGTTGGCTCTTGTAAACTTCTTTTAATTGTCATCAGGTTCAACTTGAACTTGCATTGGAGCAAGTGATGGTCCATTCCACAGTCAGCTCCTGGCCTTGTTTTGGCTGAGGATATTGAGATTCACCATCATCTACCTACACAGATGTGGTCAATCTTCATCTGTTGAAGTCCACATGTATAGCCACTGTTTGAGTTGTTGAAAAAAATGTATTTGTAATGAGTAAGTCATTGGTCTTGCAAAATTCTATCATGAGATCTCCAGCACTATTTCTATCACCAAGGTCATTGTTTCCAACTACTGGCAATTCTTCTTTGTTTCCAACTTTTGAATTCCAATCACCAGTCACAATCAACATATTTTGATTGCATGTTTGATCAATTTCAGACTGTGGAAGTTGCTAAAAATTTCAATTGCCTCATCTTTGGGTTTTGTGGTTGGTGTGTAATTTTGAGTAATGGTAGTTGTAACTGGTCTTCCTTGTAGGCTTTGGCTATTATCTTATCACTGACAGCATTCAACTTCAGGGTAGGTCTTGAAACATTCTTTGTAATGATGAATGCTTCACCATTCCTCTTCAATTTGTCATTCCTGGCATAGTAGATCATATGGTTGTCTGATTCAAAATGGCCAAAACCAGTCAATTTCAGCTCACTAATGTCTAGGATATTGATCTTTATGTGTTCTGTTTCATTTTTGACAAATTCAATTTTCCTAGATTCATACTTTGTACATTCCATGTTTCAATTATTAATGGATGTTTACAGCTGTTTCTTCCCATTTTGAGTCATGCCACATCAGTAAACGGAGGTTCTGACAGCTTAATGCATCCACATCATTAAGGTAGACTCTACTCTGAGGAGGAAGCTCTTTCCTAGTCTTATTTGCGTGCCTTCCCACTGGCTGGTTCTTTAAGAAGTGGATGGCCTCTTCCTTCTTCCAAGTCAATCTTAGTCTGAAAACTCCATTGAAATCTGTCCACAATGGGTGACCCTGCCAGTATGTGAAATACTGGTGGCATAAGCTTTCAGCCTCACAGCAACACCCAAGCCACCAGAGTATGAAAAACTGGCAGATGAGTTGTGGAAATTATGTGTATAGACAAGATATATAATATGAATGAACTTGAGCTCTTGCCTTAGGGTTTATAATCTAACCATAGGTCAAGCCTTTAACTATGACCCTCCTCCAAATTTGCCATCATAAAATAATCATAGAAGACTGAAGGCTATAGTAAAACATGGTGAAGAAATTCGATGGAACCTAGTTATCAAAAAAGATAGCACCTGGAGTCTTAACAGTTTGTCTTAAAATAAGCAGCCATTTAAAGAAGCCATCAATCAGTCTGTGCAGAATACCCAAAAACCTAGGTGTGATAAAATTTTAAATTAAATCAATGCTCAAGAGGAGGGATGCTTTAGAGATTAAATAATAAAGGACATGACTTGTCAAAGGTTGTAGTCTACAGTGGCGACCTTAACTCATTTTGAGTCTTGACATAAGTTCAGACACCATTTCAGTTCTTTTTCTTGACATAAGTTCAAACACCATTTCAGTTCTTTATACTACTTCCTCAATGCTTTCTGACTATTAAACCAGCAATGTGACTATGCTTAGACAAGTTGAGGGCAAACTCAGGGAAGGACAGATGCCCTCAGGTAGAATGTAGTCAATTATAGATTATGCAAAAAACTGCTCACACAAAGAACTAGGGATCTTGACTGGGCATTTACCAAAAGTAGCCAATCATATGTATGTTATCTGATTTAAGCTAAAGGTTGGGGTCCTGATATTGTCTTGTAAGCACCTTGTGAGTATGATTCAGGGTCTCATGAGCATGCACATAACCTGACCACCATATAGCCAGATAATCAAAGCCCCAGAATCATTCTGTAACTTTTTAAAGTGTGTAATTTTGTATTTATCCAAATCACAGTTCTTTCTCTGTTTCTGTAGCCCCATCTACAACAGCAATGAATTGACCTGCTACCAATCATAATCTTGTGATGATTTCTTTTGGTCTCTATCATATATAATGAACACCATGACTGTGAGTTAGAGGATTCTTTTAGTCTCTATAATTGGCATATGCTGATGGTCTCCTTTGTCTGGATTATGTCTTTGTCTTTGTTCTGTTTAAGGCTTAATAAAAGGATCTCTAGTGGTGTAATTCCTAAGGCTGATTGCTAACCAGACAGTTGGTGGTTCAAACCCATCAGCCACTCCATGGAAGGAAGACTGGGCAATCTACTTGTGTAAAAATTTATCACCTTAAAAACACAAAGAGGGTCACTATTAGTTGGAGTGGACTCAATGGCAGTGAGTTTAGTTTTGTGTATAGAATATTTTTAATTCTAGAGTCTTTTTCCTTAGTACAAAGATTAGTTGGAGTTTTTCTAAAACAAATCATGGGCTTCAATTTCTTAAAAATATAGTCTCAAATGCTAATATCTTTGATATAATTGGTAGATTTGGGAAGAAATGAGATGTTACCAAAAAATATGTGAAAAAAAAAAAAAAGAGAAGAAAGCACTCTACAGATAAAACTCACTATTTTTTTGCTAGAAATTCCATCCCAAATCCTAGAGATAAACAGGTGATCCAGAACCTTACACAAAGCAAGTTATTACAAGACTGACAAATTCTATTGTCCAACACTTCTTTATCATCAGAGTAAAATTTTAAGATTTGTGTATTTTTTAGGTATATATTATATTTATCTGTAATATTTCCAACCACTAAGGACAAATAAACATTGGATGTATAAAGATTATGATAATTAAAAACAATAATAATGAAAACTAAAAAAAGGAAATAAAAAATGAGGTATTCAACTTACGTCAGAACCGATTCCTGATGGAGTCATCAGAATGGAACCCTGTCATAAATCAGGGACTATTTTTACAGTAAGTGGACAAATAACGGGGAGATTGAATCTGATAGCTATTCCTGTGAGGATGACACTTCATTTAGCCTTTTCTCTCATATTAATTAAAAAAAAAAAATTCTGAGACTGAGAAAACCAAAGCTGAAAATTTAGGTAACCTGTCAAAGATCAGACAGTATAAGTGGAGTTAAGTGCAGATAATGTAGTTCCAGAATTTGTATTTTTACTTGTTACACTATTCTGCTTACAGTTCCACCTTGATAGGCCTGGCTAAGTGAGTGATTGAGTGTTACTCCCATCTCTACAAAGACACACACACACACACACACACACACACCAGGCAAGCATCTAACACACCTCTTAATCTTTCCCTCCTTTCTACTTGCATCCCACAATGGATAAGGCAGCAATATCCAACTAGTGCTAAGACTGAGGCCAGTGGAATAGAATGAGTGGAAAGGGACAGCTCTACCATCTTTTGGGCTATGATGTAAACACAAATATCTCCCTGTTCTATCATTACAGCCTTGACTGAGACCCCCAAAACAGCTACCAATACTGAAATAACTTTTGCAATGCATGATTTTTGTGGCTGCTCTTATTCTAGTGAATTGGTGCCCACTTGTCAAACTGGTTACCTTCTCCACGTGCTAGGCGAAAGAACTCAAGTCTTGTTTTTTTCTTTCTTTCTTTCTTTTTTCTTTTTTTTTTTGGTATGTGTCTGTGTGTGTGTTTTCCTTTGGGAGAATAGAAAATGTAATTCAGGGCATATCCTGCATCATCACCTCAAGTCTATTCTCAATTATTAGCTTGGATGATCAAAAGGAAAAAGCTATAGAAACTGTTATCATCCTCTGTGATGCACACACTGTCTCTGTTGATGTACTCCCAAGTTGTCCTAGATTCCTAACTATCCAGAAGACTAGAAAAAAGGCACCAGTAACTAATAATGATTCCTCCATGAATATCACATCCTTCAAATCAGAGAAAGAGCACACCCAACACTCCCAGAGCATTAACACATTGAAAGTAGCTTTTATTACTTACAGAAAGAAGCAGACAACATACAATAGGAAAAGTTTCATGACTAGCAGTAGCCCCTGACTCAAAAGCTATAGAGATGGAGATGGAAAACTCTTCTATTAGTGCTTCCACCTGATATTATAAGAGAGGGACTCAAAAGGGGGCCTGCCTTCAATTGATTCCCTGACTGTGTAGAAATAATTAGATGAACTGAAAACTGCTAGGCATGCTTATCTGAGGGACCCCTGAAGCCCCTCCTCTAGTCATTTTTATACTCTAAAGCCTACATGACATACTTCATAGAGCACAAATTAATATTTTTTTCTGTCTGAGCACCCTGAGAAGGGGTCAGACACCTTGGTATTTAGCTTGGTATTTTATTTCTTTATTTTGCTAACAAATCTTAACCTCATAGGCTGGAGGTGTGCGTAGGTTTTATTATGAGGCCTTATGTCATCTGATGAGTTGGGGACTCTCAACACATTTACACATGCTTTAGTTTTGTCTGGCATTTTTAGGATAACAAAGAGCACTTTGGCTACTCCAGAGTTCCAAGAACTATTTTCAGAAATGAGAGACAAAAGACCAAATCCAATTCTTTATTCTGTATCCTCATTCCAGCATTCAATCAAAGTTCTAGCATGAAAGAACTTCCATGCTTTCTCAACCCACTTTAAGTAGTAATGGAAGAGACCATTAAATGAAAAAACAAACAACAACAACAAAATCCACTGCCATTGAGTCAGATCCAACTCACAGTGACCCCTCCTTAAGTTTCCAAGGAGATATCACTACAGAAGTAGATTGCCCATCCTTCCTTCCAAGAAGAGATCATTAGGCAGTGTAAACATAATTGAATGTCCAGAGTTGAGGCACTCATTAATAGAATTAACAAAGAAATGTGGTTACCATCACTGGACAGAGATAATATAAGAGGAAATGAAAGCTTGAAGGAATAAGCTGAGAAGTCAGTTTTTGTTGTATTATGTATGAAAACATCTAGAACAGTTAGAATGGAATATACAGCTGGCATCTGTGTCACAATTAAGGTGAGAGACCTGTGGTGAATAGAATCTTGGGAGTTCTATTTATTATTATGCTAATGTGTGTGTTGTTTTATGATGGCAGATTTTATTTTAAGTCAGTATATCAAAAAAGTCAATCAGCTACATGTGTGGGTGTTTGTGTGGGTTTGTGTTTCAGGACATTTGTGATATGTTACCATATTGTGGTGCAGTGAATTATTTGGTATGGCTTTCTAGCCATAGTCTTTGTAACTCCCAGTGGATTACTGAGTGGGAACATGCAATTAAGGTATACAAAACTCTGATGCTGGAATTGTTTAGTTTTATTGCTGTCAGGCTTAAAATGAGTCCTCCTAGTGGCAGCGAGGGGATCTCATTGCCATCAAGAGAGAAGAGCTGGGGGTGAAGTGGAGCATGTCCTTGGACCTGAGATCCCTGCACTGGACTCTTTGACAGTGATGACCCAGCAGAGATGACCCAACAGGGATGACCTTTAATAATATAGACAGGTTAGAATTTCTCAGAGATGAATATGTCGTCTAACTTCATAACCTAAAGCTCCATATTAATTTTGTTCAGTTTAAGCATTGCCTTATTCTACTATCATAGCCATAATTGCATAAGAATCTTGCCCTTGCAACCACATTCCTAAGATCATAAAACTAAGACAGGAATAGCTCACAAGGCAGGGAAATCACATTCCTCATATCCTGAGACCAAGGAAGAAAAACTGCAAGAGAAATTATACAATGTAAATTTACTACATAGATGGTATTTCCTTATAACCATCCATTTTCGAGGTGTTTTCTAGCCACTCCTCAGAAGGAAGATTGGGCAATCTACTTCCATAGTAATACTGCCTCAGAAACCCAAGGAGGGGTCACTGTGAGTTGGATTCGACTTAAGGGAAGTTAGTTTGATTTTGGTTTGGACCCATGGTCAGTGTTAACCAGTTTTTGATCAAGCACAAGCCTGCCCTCCTTTATCACCTGATGAACTAAGATGGCCAATCTAACAAGAAACCAAGACTTGAACCAGGAGCAAAGAGCAGAATACACCTGCACAGAAGTGTGGCATCCATGTTGAAAAACACAGACTCCATCTTAGAAAGAGAATGAGCACGTACCTAGCCTGAAGGAAGTTGAAGCTTATTTTTAGGAATTTATCACAGCCTCATTCAGCTTCCAAACTTTTACAAAAGGGTCAGGATTTTATGAGTAGCCTGTCTGCAAGAACTCTTTTGAAATCACATACCTAACAGCCTTAAAGCTGTCATAAAAGCCCCTAACTTATAAGGCTAGGGGAGACACATTTGGCATTGCCTCTGGCCCCATGTGTCTCCACCTTGCAAGGTTACTATCCTCTTATTAAATTTCTCTTTGAGTTACAGCTAACTTTCTAATCATTATTTCAGAATTCGACCTACAACAGACCAGGCAGAGACCCAGCTGAGAAACCAAGAGGCACAAGACAGATAGGCAGGCTTACCTGGCCCACAGGGCAAGAAAGCTGAGTGCCTTTGGGCAGAGGGCTTCCTGGTGGAGTAGGGTGTATGTAAGTGTACTTCTCAGCAGAGCTAAAAAAGAGCTATGTAACACTTGCCCAAGCAGGGCAGGGGCCAGGCCAAGAGTTCAAGGGCCAGAGAGGTGTGCCTGAGGGCATAGCAGAGGAGAAACAGTTCTGATCAAAGAATTGTATCCTGAGTACATTCCTGAACCTGAATTGTAGCTTGCTACTTCCCTAAACCAAACAACAGAAACAACAATAAAACTCACTCCCATAAACTTGAGGCAATTCTAACTCATAGTGACCCCTCCTTGGGTTTCTGAGGCATTATCTCTATGGAAGTAGATTTCCCAGGCTTCCTATCAAGGAGTGGCTGGTGGGTTTGAACGATGAACCTTCTGGTTAGTAATCAAATGCCTTAGGCACTATGCCACCAGAACTCCAACTTGCTTTACTTCCTTAAAAAACCACATAATCATGAGTATTATCTGTAAGTTCTGTGTGGCCATTGCAAGGAATTAGCTCTGGTAGCATAGTGCCTAAGGCACTTGACTGCTAACCAGAAGGCAGGAGGTTCAAACCCACCAGCCATTCCTTGGAAGGAAGGTTGGGCAAACTACTTCCGTAGTGACACTGCCTCAGCAACCCAAGGAGGGGTCGCTATGGGTTGGGGCCAACTTGATGGCCCACAACAACAGTAGAGAAGTAGTGAGTGCTGTGGGAGGGATGGTTGGTGTTAGAGTTAGTAAGAAGGCTGGAAGGTGGCAGCATGTCTGGCCTCATAGGAATAAGTCTTGGGCTTTTGATGGTGACTCTGCTTCCCCCTTACGAGACTGGAAAAGGTCAGAAGATGCCATCTCCAAGTACTTTTTGCAAATGTTCACCAAAGAGAATTTTCAGAGTGAGGAAAAGCATGTTGGGGGAAGTGTGGTCAGAAGACTGATAAAAAACAATTTTTAAAGATTGCAAAGTGGAAGAGCAGTCACTTCAAACTCAAAACCAAACTCACTGCCATTTAGTCATTGCCAACTTATAGAGCTCCCAGCCAAGGCAGTAGCTGAGTTAAACTGCTGACAAAGCTGAATTATCATTATTCTGGTAAGGTGGAGGAATAGGCAGACAAGTGACACAGACTTTCTTCAACAAAGAAAAGTAAAACCAATTGACAGAGATACAGAAGATAATCCTGGAACCCTGAGATTTGAAAGGAACCATACAGAAGTGGATGAGGCACCAACTAGTGGAAAAACCTGAATGAAAACAGTGACTGCACAGACGATCTGAGCTGTGGACTATCAGCTACTCTGACGGACCAACAGCCTGAATATTTCCAAGTGGTGTTGGGACCTAAGAATTGACCTAAAGATCAGTCCTGGTCACCAAGGGCTGCAGGGACAACTGCTTTGGTGGTCTATGACTAGGGAGGGAAACAGCAAGAAGGGAGACATCCTGAGCTGTGAACTTTCTGCTGTCTGGAGGGCACAGCCATTTTGATTGTTTACACATGGTGTCATTTTGGATATTTAAAGTGTCTAAGGGTGCAGCCATTTTGAATATCTGTAAGCAGTGGCCATTTTGGATATTTAAAGTGACTGAGGGTGCAGCCATTTTGAATGTCTACAAGTGGCAATTATTTTGGATTTTAAAGTGATAGCATTCTCATTCAGATTCCAGGGACCTAAGAATAGGCAGTGAGGTGGGAAGCAGGGAGAGGACAGAAAAGGCAAAGAGGACTGGAACAGATTGAAGAGTCAGCCGCAGGGATCCAAGTGAGGAGAGGGAACCCAGGCCATGCCCCTTAAGCAGTGAGGTGGAAGGCAGGGAGAGGACAGAAAAGGAAAGGGGATAGGAACAGATCAAGAAGTCAGTCACAGTGACCCAGGTGAGGAGAGGGAACCCAGGCCACCAACCACAAGCAGTGAGGCAAGAAGCAGGGAGAGGATAGAACAAGCAAAGCAGACTGGAACAGATCAAGAAGTTAGCCACAAGGATCCAGGTAAGGGTGGTGGGATGGGTTTCCAACAGCTAAGGGGGACAAACTTGTCTGTTGGTTTGTCTTACTGTGGTGATGTGTTGCTGTGAGTCTTAAGGCTGTGCCACTGGTGTTTCAAATCCAGTGGGGTGCACCTGTTCCACAGGTATCAGTCAGGCTTGAAGACTGAGATAAGCTAGGATGAAGGAGGAGGCCATCCACTTCTCAAAGAATTGGCCAGGGAAAACCTTATGAATAGCAGAAAAACACTGTCTGATACATTACTGTGCAACTTTATGAATAGTCCAGAAACACTGTCCAATACAGAGGAGGAAGATGAGTCACTTAACTTAGAAAGCTCTCAAAGTAGGACTGGGAATGAGCTGCATTATCAGAGTAAAATCAGCCTTACTCATATGGATAAGGTAAAGCTTTTGAGACCTCCATTTGCTGACATGGCACCACTCAAATTAAGGAGAAATAGCAGCAAACATCCATTAATAATTGAAACATGGAATATATGAAGTATGAATCTAGAAAAATAGGAAGTTGTCAAAAATGAAATGGAATGCATGAAGATTGATATCCGAGACATTAGTGAGCTGAAATAGACTGGTTTTCACCATTTTGAATCAGAAAACCATATAAATTACTATGTCAGGAATGACAGTTTAAAGAGGAATGGCATGGTATTCATCATCACAAAGGATGTTTCAAGATCTGTCCAGAAGTACAATGCTGTCAGTGATAGGATAATATCCATATGCCTGCAAGGGAGACTCATTAATATGACTGTTATTCAAACTTATGCACCAATCACTAAAGCCAAAGATGAAGAAATTGAAGATTTTTATCAACTTCTGCGTTCAGAAATTGACCAAACTTGCAATCAGGATGTGTTAATTGTCACTGGTGACTGGAATGCAAAAGTTGGAAACAAAGAAGAATCGCCAGTATTTGGAAAATTTGGCCTTGGTGACAAAAATAATACTGGAACTCACATGGTAGAATTTTGCAAAACCAATGACTTTTTCATTGCAAACACCTTTTTTCAACAGCACAAATGGTGGCTGTACATGTAGACTTCACCAGATGGAACACACAGGAATAAGATTGACTACATCTGTGACAAGAGGTGATGGAGAAGCTCGATATCTTCAGCTAAAACCAGGCCAGGAGCTGATTGTGGAACAGACCCTCAACTGCTCATATGCAAGTTCCATTTGAAGTTAAAGACAATTAAAACAAGTCCACAAGAGCCAAAATATGATCTAGAATATATCCCTTCTGAATTTAGAGACCATCTAAAGAATAGATTTGATGCATTGAACACCAGTGACCAGAAACCAGATGAATTATGGGATGACATCAAGAGTATCATTCATGAAGAAAGCAAGAGGTCACTAAAAACACAACAAAAGAAGAGAAGAACAAAATAGATGACAGAAGAGACTCTGAAACTTGCTCTTTAGTGGAGAGTAGTTAAAGCAAATGGAAGAAATGACAAGATGAAAGAATTGAACCAAAGATTTCAAAGAGCTGCTCAAGAAGACAAAGCCAATTACTATAATGAAATGTGCAAAGTCGTGGAGTTAGAAAACCAAAAGGGAAGAACATGCTCAGCATTTCTCAAGCTGAAAGAACTGAGGAAAAAATTTAAGCCTTAAGCTGCAATATTGAAAGATTCTCTGGACAAAATATTGAATGATGCAGGGAACATCAAAAGAAGATGGAAGGAATACAGAGTCACTGTACCATAAAGAACTGGTCGATCTTCATCCATTTCAGGAGGTGGCATATGATCTAGAGCCAATGGTGCTGAAGGAAGAAGTTGAAGCTTCAATGAGAGAATTGGCAAAGAACAAGGCTCCAGGAATTGACCGAATAATCATTGAGATATTTCAACAAACAGATGCCCATTAAAGGCATTCACTCGGTTATGCCAAGAGATTTGGAAGAGAGCTACCTGGCCAACTGACTGGAAGAGATCCATATTTGTACCCATTCCAAAGAAAGGTGATGCCACAGATTGTGGAAATTATTGAACAATATAATTAATATTGCACGCAAGTAAGATCTTACTGAAAACAATTCAAAAACGGTTGCAGCAGTATATTGACAGAGAACTTCCAGAAGTGAAAGCTGGATTCAGAAGAGGATATGAAACAAGGGATATCATAGCTGCTATCAGATGGACCTTAGCTCAAGGCAATTAATACCAGAAATATTGAATCATTAACAACCTGAGATATGCTGATGATGCAACTTTGCTTGCTGAAAGTGAGGATGACTTGAGGCTCTAACTGACGAAGATTGAAAAATACTGTCTGCAGCATGGATTAAATCTCAATATAAAGAAAACAAAAATCCTCACACCTGGACCAATAAGCAGCATCACGATAAATGGAGAAAAGATTGAGGTTTTCAAAGAATTCACACTGCTTGGTTCTACAATAGAGGCCAATGAAAGGAACAGTCAGGACATTAGACGATGTGTAGCCCTGGGCAGGTCTGTTGCAAAGGAACTATTTCAAGTGCTGAGGAGCAAGGATGTCTCCTTGAGGATAAAGGTGTGCCTGAAACAGGCCATGATATTTCCAATCACCTCGTATGCATGTGAGAGCTGGACAATGATTAAGGAAGACTGAAGAAGAGTTGATGCTTTTGAGTTGTGGCTGTGGTGAAGAATGCTGAACGTACCATGGACTGCCAAAAGAAGTAATAGATCTGTCCTGGAGGAAGTGCAGCTGAGATGCTCCTTGGAAGCGAGGATGGCCAGACTTCGTCTCACCTACTTTGGTCATGTTGTCAGAGGGGACCATTCCCTGGAGAAGGATGTCATGGTTGGCATGGTGGAAGGTCGATGAAAGAGGTGAAGGCCTTCGACGAGATGGATTCACACAGTAGCTGCTACAATGGGCTCAAGTGTAGCAAGGGTCATGGAGCTGGTACAGGATCAGGCAGTGTTTCATTCTTCTGTGCATGGGGTCACTTTGAGTCGGAGGCAACTTGATGGCATCTAACAACCACAATAACTTATAGTGACTCCTATCACTACGGAAGTAGATTGCCCCACCTTCCTTCCAGGGAGTGGCTGGTGGATTTGAACCACCAGCCTTCTGGTTAGCAGTCAAATGCCTTAGGCACTGTGTTACCAGAGGTCCTAACTTATAGTGACCCTGTAAGATGGAGTAGAACTACATCGTAGGATTTCCAAGTCTGTAATCTTTACAGAAGTAGACTGCTACATCTTTATTCAGTGAAGCAGCTGGGTTCAAACCACTGACATAATGGCTAATAGGTGAGTGTTTAGTTACAGCTTCACTAACAAACAAACAAACAAAAAACACTGCTATTGAGTCAATTCTGAAACCTCATTGGGTTTCTGAGGTGGTAAATCTTTATGGATATAGATTGCACAGTCTTCCTTCCATGGAGTTGCTGGTGGGTTTGAACCACAAACCTTCTGTTTAGCAGTCAAATGCCTTAGGCATTGCACCACCAGGGCTCCTTACAGCTTCACTTTTCTGTTTGGTTGGTATGTGCCCAACAATATGAGTCAGACCCAACTCATAGTGACCCCTCCTTGGGTTTCTGAGGCAGTATTACTCTGGAAGTAGATTGCCCCATCTTCCTTCCGAGGAGTGGCTGGTGGGTTTGAACCACCAGCCTTCTGGTTAGCAGTCAAGTGCCTTAGGCACTATGCTACCAGAGCTCCTTACAGCTTCACTAGGGGCTGCAAAATAGTTACAGGTGGATTTCTCATAGACAAAATAATGCAGAGTTTCAAGAATAAAAGATGGATAGAGAATGTTTGTTGAAGTGTGGAGAACCAATTAGAGTAAGTAGAACCAAAAAATAAAAAATAAAAATCCACCAAATACGGAAATTTGAGTATGACTGTTTTCCTTTATGGCAGCGGTTGACTCTTGGTTGAGGTGGGTGAAAGGATGAAAATGAGCTATGTGAGAAACACAATTTTTTATTATATCAAAGGAAAAAATGGACATTATTAAAATAATTTAACACTTTAAAGGCTGAATTATTTTCTGCTTTTAACTTTTGATTGAAGCCATTATGAATGAGAGGACCAATAAATAAATAAATAAATAAATAAATAAATAAATGGAGGTAATTTGGATTTTGATACTATTAGTGGGACACATATCTCCCCAGATGTTTCTGATGCTGGAGTTGGTGGGATGAAGTGTGTTTCTTCAGATCCCACAATTATATGGGCTCCCATTAGATGGCAGCAGGCAGTATAATGGGATAGCATTCTCACACGGAACCCCAGAGGTGGAAAAGGCAGGTGGGCATTAACTGTCCCACAGGTCACAAAATGTTTAATTTTCTTCTAAAGTTTCTTCAATGCAGTGAAATCAAACATGAGTAAAAGGCATGCCTTTTGATTGACCTGGAGGAAACATAATTGCCTCCTTCATAGAAAATATGGTTACTGCACTGAATATGTTATGTTATGTTATGTTAACTTGGTTAAGCTATGATTTTCAGTGGTTTGCAGATATTGCACTGATTATTCTTCTATAGGGAGCTCTGGTAGCATAGTGGCTAAGGCACTTGACTGCTAACCAGAAGGCTGGCAGTTCAAACCCACCAGCTACTCCCCAGAAGGAAGGTTGGGCAATCTACTGCTGTAGTGATACTGCCTCGGAAACCCAAAGAAGGGGCCGCTATGAGTCGGATCCGACTCGATGGCACATAACAACAACAACATTCTTTTATAAGGTATGTAATACATTGTAATGATTCTCAATGTTGTGTTCTGATATGAGCTGCCAATTAGCTGAAAAGATAATCAGATTCTTTGAGATTGTAGCCAGCACCCTATATATATATGAACTTTCTGTCAAAGCTCACACACAATTGATTCTTCATCTGACTCCTCATTCTCTAACCTATGATTCTTGGGACATGAGCCAGCAGCCTGACATCAAACCTGCAGATTTGGGGATTTGCCATCTCCCACAGTGCCATGAGCCTGCAACATGCCATCTGACTTACCCATTTTGTGTTTATCATCTCCTGCAAGCACATGAGATATAAGAACCCTCCAGTCTGATGCCTCACTACAGATTTGGACTTACTAGCCTCCACAATTTTATGAGCCTTTTCTTAAAATAAATAAATCTATATATATTTATAAAAGGAGCTCTCATGGTGTAGTGATTAAGGCATTTAGCTGCTAACCAAAAGCAGTGGTTCAAACACATAACACACTCCTCAGAATAAAGATGAGGCAGTCTACTTCTATAAATATTTACAGCTTTGGAAACCAATGGTGGTCCCCATGAGTCAGAATCAACTCAATGACAGTGCTTTTTTTTTGGGGGGGGGTATATATTTATATTTACATCTAACTACAATGGTACTGATCATACCCTATGGTAGTAGGGGCCAATTGGCAGCACTTAATTGCCAAAGAAAAGATGGTCAACTCTTCTAGAATACTCAGCCTAAGACATTTTGTACTGGGAATGTCACTAAAGGACCAAAATCTTAAGGATGGGATTTCTCAATAGGATCTACATATGGCTAGACCTAAATACACTGATTTATTCCAGTAAAGAAGGGAGTCCTGCTAATCCATGATGAGAGGACAGTAAAAATATATAAAATGTCATGACCATTGAATCAAAATATGTGAGAAACAAAGTTCTGAGTGATTGTGCATTTGATGCTTTTCAGCATTACTGTGAAAATGAGAAATATAGGAAGGGTGATTGGTTCATCCTACTTTGTTCAACAAAGTGGTGAAAGAAAGAGATCAGCTCAGGGATTCAGAACCACATAAAATACCCGAACATGCAACATAAAAGACCTGAATGTTGCCACTCGTGCCCTGACAGAAAGTCATTTCTTATAGTATAGGCACTGATATTGCTGAAAACCAAACCTGGAATCTTTTAGTTAGAGTCGCTGAATTACAATCTCAATGAATACCCAACCTCACATGGTGTCTAGTTAAAGTGAGGGTATTGATTAGGAAGATGAAACTTAGTTTGCGGAATATGGGCAGATAATCAGGAAGCAGGGGACATTGAGTACTTAAATTCTGTCGAATCATTCCTGCCAACAGAAGCAGGCCTCTTACTCTAATCTGAAAAGATTATTCCATGTTTGTCTGCTAAATCACTTCCTCCAGTAAAACTATGATCCCTTCCACCTCAATCTGATTAGATTAACCCAGCTGTGTCTGAAGAGTCTTTGTCTAAGATATCTTCTGGGATGACATCTGGGACATCCACTGAGGCAGATGATTTACAAGACATTGTTGAATGTACCCAGGACCTATCTCCATGCCTCATTTATGGTTCTAGACTTATAAAGAGATTTAAGTGAGCCCCAAGAGGTGAAATATAAAGTTTTACCAATTAGGAGGTAGATTGCATTCTAAAGGAACTGCTGATTTTTCTAATATACACAAACAGAAACCTGGGGGATATATGTGAGAACGGGTGTGAGATAATAATGCAAATAATATACTGTTAGATCAGTTTGAGTTTATGGATTTCGGCCCACTACGTACAGATTCTTCATTCAATGTTTCTACTGGAGAGGATAGAAAAGGATCTAATGGTTTTTTTGGTTGTTTCACTGAAGCATGGATGAGGTGGTGACCTTCAATAAATCAAGTTGAAATACCAGAACTGCCTTGGTATAGCATAGAAGAAGGTATACAAGGACTTAGGGAAATTGAGATGTTAGAGTGAATTTATCAATTTAGACCAACAGACCCACACATGTAATGCACAGTGGACAAATCTTTACAAATTTTTGAGAAATAAATTTGTGAACGGAGCCCCACATCCTTGAGGATTGCTGTGATTGCTATTCTATGTAAGTCACATTTGACTGTAGGAACTGCCCAAACTGCAAACCTAACTGCAATGGGAGGAGCCCTGGTGCAGTAGTTAAAGCATTTGTCTGTTAAACAAATGTTTAGCAGTTCAAACCACTAGCAGCTCTACAGTAGAAAATGAAGTAGTCATTTCTGTAAAGATTTACAACCTTGGAAACTTTATGGGTCACTTCTACTCTGTCCTATAGGGTCACTATGAGTCAGAATCAACTCAATGGCAATGCTCCAATGAGACTGATTGGACCCCTTGATGGTAGGAGCCAATTGGAAATAATTAATTGCTAAAGACAAGGTGGGCATGGTTACCATAATGGATAACAGAGTCAGAGCACTAGTCAAAATTATCTGACTAATATGAACTTATGACATTGGCTACTTAATCATGATTACCCTACGAGTAAAGCAGATGAAATATCTACTAAATATTTACTTGATCTGTACAAGTGGAAGAATTCTAGCTCATATGAATGGCCATATAACTAGAATCACCAAAACATAGAGTCATGGCCCTCAGTCAACCCCAGGCTTGAGCCAGTTTATGTACTTACCACCACTTTAATGAAGAAGAGATTGAGAACATTTGAGGAAAGATCACACTACATTGTCAAAAACTTATGCTGTTAATATTTCTCCCAGCTTTCCACAAATGGATCTATGGCATTTAATGAGAATGACTTTTCACCCAGGAGAAGGAAATAATCAGATTTTTTAATGATTACTGGACACTGGCTATGAACTGACACTAATTCCAGGAAACCTAAAACATCATTGTGGCCCTCCAGTCAGAGTAGAGGTGTAGGGAGGTCAAGTTATCAATGGAGTCTTATTTCAGGTCTGTCTCATAGTAGGTCCTGTGGGTCCCCACACCCAACCTGTAGAGAGTTTCATGGTTCCAAACTCCATAATTAGAATAGACATCCTCAGTAACTGGAAGAACCCCCAAATTTAGTTCCTGACATGTCAAGTTAGGGTTGATTTAGTAGGAAATGCCAAGTGAAAGCCCTTAGAACTGCCTCCATCTGGGAAAATATCAAACCAAAAGCAATACTACCTTCCTGGAAATATTGTAGAGATTACTACCACAATAAAGGACCAAAAGGATGCAGGGTGGTGATTCCTATCACATTACCATTCAACTCACCTATTTAGCTTGTGCTAAAAAACAGATGGATATAGGAGAACTACAGTGGATCATTGTAAACTTAACCATGAGTGCAATTGTAGCTGCTATTCTAGATGTAGTTTCATTACTTGAAAAAATTAATACATCTCCTAGTACTTTCTGTGCAATATTTGATCTGGATAATACCTTTTCTCCGTACCTGTTTTGAAGAATCACAAGAAGCAGTTTTCTTTAACTTGGCATGACCAGAAATATACCTTCATTGACCTACTCTGTAGGTATATTAACTCTCCAGTCCTATGTCATAATTTATTCTGCAGGGATCTTGATCTTAATTCCCTTACATAAGACATCCCATTAGTACATCACATTGATTAAATTATGTTGACTGGACCTAGTAAGGAAGAAATATCGATGACTCTAGACTTATTAACTCTTTTGTGTTCTAGAGGATAAGAAATTAACACAACAAAAATTAATGTGTTTTTCATCTCAGTGAAATGTCTTTGACTTCATTGGTGTAGGGCATTTTGAGATATTCTTTCTAAAGTGAATGATAAATGGCTGTATTTGGCCCCTTCTACACCCAAAAAAAGGAGCACAATACCAAATAGACCTCTTAGGATATTAGAAGCAGCATATCTCTCATTTGAGTGTGCTACTACTATGTATTAAAATTGACTCAATGTTTTGTTGTTAGGTGCTGTTGAGTTGGCCTGACTCATAGCAACCCTATGTACAGTAGAACAAAACACTATCCAGTCCTGTGTTACCCCACAATCCTTGCTATACCTGAACCCATCATTGTAGTCACTGTGTCAATTCATCTTATTGAGGGCCTTCCCTTTTTCATTGACCCTCCATTCTACCAAGCATAATATCCTTCTCCAGGGAATGGTCCCTTCTGACAACATGACCAAAGTAAGTGAGATGAATTCTGGCCGTTCTCACTTCCAAGGAGCATTCTGGCTGTATTTCTCCCAGGACAGATTTGTTAGTCCATGGTACTTTCAGTATTCTTAGCCAATGCCACAACTCAAAAACATTAACTCTTCTTCAGTCTTCCTTATGCACTGTCCAGCTCTCACATGTATACGAGGTGATTGAAAATACCATGGCTTCTGTCAGGTGCACCTTAGTCTTCAAGGAGACAATTTTGCTCTTCAGCACTTGAAAGTCAATGGCAGGTGTTTTTTTTTTTTTTTTAAATTTTTCAACCCCAGCCTATTGATCAATGAGAGCTGTGGCAGCATAATGCCTAATGCATTTGAATGGTAATCAGAAGACTGGTGGTTCAAACCCACCAGCCACTCCTTGGAAGGAAGATTGGGCAATCTACTTCCATAGAGATACAGTCTTGGAAACCCAAGGAGAAGTTGCTATGAATCAGAACTGACTTGACGGCAGTGAGTTTGTTTTTTTCCGTCTATCAATAGACTCAAAAAGCTGCTAGTTTTGAGTGGATCCCAGAACACCAGAAGCCTCTGCAACAGAATGAGGCTGTCATACAAGGTGTTCTGCAACTTGGGTCATATGATCAGGTACTTGAAGGGTCAATAGCAGATACAGATGTTGTTTGGAGTCTTTGGCAGAACCCTATTGATAAATCACAGTGCAGACCCTTAGAATTTTGGAGCAAAGCCCTGCCATCCTCTGCAAATAAATACTTTCTCTTTGAGAAACAACTTCGGGCTTGCTATTCTACGTAAGTCATATTTGCTTTTGTAGAGACAATGCTAAACCATATGACACCAACGTACCTTGTGGCCTGAGCTCCCCATCATGACTGAACTGGTTGTTGTATGACCCACAAAGTCATATAGTCAGACATGCACAACAACAGGCCATCATTAAATGGGAGTGGTATATGAGAGATCAGGCTTGAGGAGGACCTTAAGGCACAAATAAGTTACATGAGGATATGGCCCATAGGCCCATGGTCTCTACTCTTCTCACATTGTCTTCCCTCTCCTAATCTCTACCTATGACCTCATGGGGAGTTCCTTGTAAAAGTTGACAGAGGAGAGAAAAGTTATGCCTGGTGTATAGGATAGTTCTGTGTGATATGCATGCAACACTCAGAAGTAAACAATGGCAGCCCTTTAGCCTCATTCTTGGACCTCTGTGAGGAACAATGGTGAAGAGTTATCTCTTAGTGGGCAGAATTTTGAGTAAAAACCTCACAGTTCATTTTTCTTTGAAATTAAGATGGCCAGATGTGTTGTTGTTGTTGTTATGTGCCATCGAGTCTGAACTGACTCATAGCAACTCCTCCTTGGGCTTCCTAGGAGATATCACTAAGGAAGTAGATAATTGTATATTGATTGATGGAATGTGGCCATCTAAATGACTCATACAAAGAGTAAAGAGAGACAGAATGTATTCTGAAAAAAATTTAAAAACTATCATTTTTACATCTGCAAGAAACACACTTTAGACAAGGATACAAACAGAGTGAAAATAAAAAGATGAAGAAAATAGTCTATGCAAACAGTAAACAAAAAAGAGCAGGGGTGGTTGTACTGATCTCCAATAAAATGGACCAAAACCTCTGACAAGAGATAAAGAAGGACAATACATAATAATAAAGGGGCCAGTCAAAAAAAAAAAAAGACATAAAAATTACAAATATGTATGCAACTAACCATAATGAATGAAAATAAATGAACACATACTGACTAATATGAAAGTAGAAATAGACAACTCCATAATAATATCAGGAGACTTCAACATACCACTTAAAATTATGGTTAGAAGATCTAAATAGAAGATCACTAAGAACACTGAGAATTTAAATAAAGGCATAAGCCAATTGAATCTAAAGGAGATATGTACAACACTCCATGTACCATCAGAACAATAAACTTTCTTCTCCAACTCACAAGGATCATTTTTCAGAACAGATCATACGTTAGGACACAAAACAAGTATCAAAAAATTTTAAAAGATTGAAATCATATACAGTACCTTTTCTGACAATAACAATATGAAGCTAGAAATCAACAATAGGGAAAAAAAAGTAAATATATGGAAATTTATTAATACACTATTAAAAAACTATTGGATCATGGAAGAAATCATAAGTGATATTAAAAAAAAAAATTTAAAACCAAACCAAAATGAAAACATAACATAACCTTTAATACACAGCAAAAACAACAGAGTAAATATTATAGCAATAAATGCCTACATTAAAAAAGGAGATCTAAAACCACTACTTTACACTGATTACTTGAAGAGATAGAAAAACAGGATGAAAAGAAGCCAAAAGATCCCAGAAAAAAAAGGAAATATTAAATATCAGAGAAGAAATAAACTAAACAGAAAAAACGTATCAAAAAAGTCAGAATTTAGTTTTTAGAACAGATCAATAAAATAGACAAACCACTGGCTAGATTGACAAAAGATAAAAACGAGAAGAGGCAAGTAGCTAAATAAAGATATGACACTGGTAACATTACAACTTATCCAACCAAGATAAAGAAGTTCATAAGTGAACATAGGGAAAAATTATACTCCAACAAATTTGAAAAGCTAGACTAAATGGAGCAGTCAGCTGCAGGAATCCAGGTGAGGAGAGGGAACCCAGGCATATCTGTCCAAAGCAGCAGGACAGGAGAGTGGGCAAAAGGGGATTAAAAGGCCCAAGAACCGGGACAGAGGAGGAGTCAGCCGCAGGGACCCAGGTAAGGGTGGTAAGAGAGGTTTCCAACAGGGAGACAAACTTGTCTGACGGTTTGTCCTACCATGGTGATTTGTTGATGTGAGTTTTGAGGCTGAGCCACTGGTATTTCAAACCCAGCAGGATGCACATGGTGCACAGGTATCAGCTCAGCTTACAGACTGAGACAGACTAGGAAGAAGGAAGAGGCCATCCACTTCTCAAAATATTTGCCAGGGAAAACCTTATGAGTA
>NW_006921750.1:6265312-6276600 GCF_000298275.1 Orycteropus afer afer
ATATATATATATATATATATATATATATATATATAATTTTAATGTGGGTGTAAATTTACAAAGCAGATAAGCAGATTTGTTTTACACACAACAGTTCATACACATTTGGTTTCAAAGCCCCTAATACAATCCCCAAGCATAAAAAGCTCTCCTCCCATCTCTTCCCTGTGACCATCTTTTCCCAGTGCCCTTATCAATACATTCCTGTCTTTCCTGTTTTCTCTCTATGCAAATGCTGTCCTGATGTCTCATATTTTATTGATGTAAGGTGTGTCTGTGTGTGTGTTAGGTGCCATTGAGTCACTTCTCACTCATAGAGACCTTATGCACAGCAGAAGGAAACACTGCCCAGTCCTGCACCAATTCCACAATCCTTGCTAGACTTCAGTGCAGCACTGCAGCCACTGTGTCAATCCATCTTGTTGAGGACCTTCCACTCCTTAGTTGACTGTCCGCTTTACCAAGATAACATTCTTCTCCAGGGAATGGTCCCTTTTGACAACATGACCAAACTAGGTTAGATGAAGTCTGGCCATTCTCGCCTCCAAGGAGCATTCTGGCTCCTCTTCCTCCAGGATAGATTTGTTAAATCTTTTAGTCCATGGTACTCCCAGCATTCTTCTCCAGCACCACAACTCAAAAGCATCAACTCTTCTTCAGTTTTCCTTATTCATTGTCCAGCTCTCACATGCTTATGAAGTGACTGAAAATACCATGGCTTCTGTCAGGCACACCTTAGTCCTCAAGGAGATATCTTTTCTCTTCAGCACTTGAAAGAGGTCCTTTGTAGCTGATTTGCCCAGTGCTATAGGGAGCTCTGGTAGCATAGAGCCTAAACTACTTTACTGCTAACCAGAAGGCAGGCAGTTCAAACCCACCAGCCACTCCTTGGAAGGAAGATGGGACAATCTACTTCTGTAGTGATACTGACTCGGAAATCCAAGGAGAGGTTGCTATGAGTTGGGTCTGACTCGATGGCACATAACAACAACAACAACATATGTCATTTGATGTCCTGACTGCTGCTTCCATTGGCATTGATTGTAGAACCAAGCAATGTAAAGGCTTTGACAACTTCAATCTTTTCTCCATTTATCGTGATGCTGCTTATAGGTCCAGTTCTGAGGATTTTGTTGTGTATATTGAGATGTAATCCATACTGCAGACTATATTCTTTAATCTTCATCACTAAGTGCTTCAAGTCATCCTCACTTTCAGCAAGCAAAGTTGTGTTGTCAGCGTATCACAGGTCGTTAATGATTCTTCCTCCAATCCTGATGCCACATTCTTCTTCATATAGTGTATCTTCTCAGATTATTTGCTCAGCATATAGTTTAAATAAGTATGGTAAAAGGATACAACTCTTATGCACTCCCTTCTTCATTTTCAACCATGAAGTGTCCCCTTATTCCATTCCAATGACAGTCTCTTGGTCTGTGTACAGCTTCCTCATGAGTACAATTAAGTGTTCTGGAATTCACATTCTTCTCAATGTTACCCATAATTTGTTATGATCCACACAATCAAATGCCTTTACATAGTCAATACAACAGAAGTGAACATCTTTCTGGTATCTAGGGTGCATCTCCCTGGGGTAGGTGTTCTTCTTGTAGGTCTTTCTACTGTTTGGCTGAGAGTTAATCCACGGAAGTTCCAGCATCAAAGGATAACCTGGGGCCATAGTTAAGTCCTCATTAACAGATGAATGGATAACCAAACTGTGGTATATTCATACAATGGAATACTCTGTAACATTAAAGAATAATGAAGAATCCACGAATCACCTAACAACGTAGATTAATTTGAAGGATGTTGAGTGAAATAATTCAATCACAGAAGGACAAATATTATATAAGTCCATTACTGTAAAAAGTCAAAGAATGGTTTATTCAGGGAAGGAAATTTACTTTATTGGTTACCAGGGATGTAAGGGAAAGGGAGGGAAATTTTCTGACTAGTTAAGAGTCATGTGTTGATTTGGGTGAAGGGAAGGGCACTATAACAAAAGTGTGTAACTAGCACAATGACAATAGGGAAAAGGAGGTCTCATAAGCATACAATGTATAGAGTGCTTTGCATAGCATTGACATTTTCATAATACTCAATCTTCCTATCCATGAGCATGGCATGTTCTTTCATTTATGCAGATCTCTTGCAGGTTTTTTTTTTTTTTTTTTTTTTTTTTTTTAATTAGGATTTGGGTGAAGATTTACAGAGTAAATTCACTTTTCATACAATAATAAATGGTATTGTTTCTTTATCCCTTTTCAGAGATATCTGTTGGTGTAGAAGAATCTAACTGATTTTTGCATGTTGATCTTTTATCCTGCCACTTTAGTGAACCTTTCCATTAGTTCCAGTAATATTCTTGCTGAGTTGCTTGGGTTTCCTGTGTATAAGTTCCTGCCATCTACAGAGATAGCTTTACTTCTGTGCCAATTTGGATGTCTTTTATTTCTCTTTCTTGCCTTATAGCTCTGGTTAGGACTTCCAATACTATGTTAAGTAGAAAAGGTTATAGAGGGCAACCTTGTCTAGTTCCTGTTCACAAGGGGAATGCTTTGAATCTTTCTCCATTGACAATAATGTTGGCTGTTGGTTTTGCATGTATGACCTTTATTATGTTATGGATTTTCCCTTCTATTCCTATTTTCCTGGGAGTTTAGAGCAGGACTGGGTGTTGAATTTTGTTAAATGCCTTATCTGCATCAATTCTTATGATTGTATAGTTCTTTTTCTTTTGTTTTACTTATGCGATGGAGTACATTGGTTGTTTTTCTGATGTTGAACCATCCTTACGTACCTGCTATGCATCTCACTTGGTCATGATGTATTACTTTTTTAATATGTTGTTGTGTTCTTTTGGCTAGGATTTTGTTGAAGATTTTTGTGTCTATATTCATGAGAGAAGGAGCTCTGGTAGCATAGTGGCTAAGACACTTGCCTGCTAACCAGACGGCTGGCGGTTCAAACCCACCAGCCACTCCTCGGAAGGAAGGTTGGGCAATCCTACTTCCGTAGTGATACTGCCTCGGAAACCCAAGGAGGGGTCGCTATGAGTCGGGGCCGACTCGACGGCACATAACAACAACAACAACAATTCATGAGAGATATTGTCTGTAGCTTTACTTTTTAGTGGAGGCTTTGCCTGGTTTTGGTTTCAGGGTTATGCTCACTTCATAGAATGAATTTTGGAGTATTCCATCATTTTCTATATTCTGGAATAGTTTGAGTAATATAGGTATCAGCTTTTCTCTGAAGATTTGATATAACTCTCCAGTGAAGTCTTCTGGATCAGGACTTTTTTTGTGGGATTTTTTTTTTTTTTTTTTTAATCACTTGCTGAATCTCTTCTTTTGTTAAGGGTCTGTCTTCAAGTATTTTATCTCAGACTGTGTTAGTTTAAGTAGGTCTTGTGTTTCTAGAAATTTTACCATCACTTCTAGCTCTTTGAATCTGTTGGAATACAGTTCTTTATAATATTATTTTATTATCTTTTTTCTTTCAGTTTTTTCTGTTGTGATGCCACCCATTTCATTTATTATTCATGTTTTTTCCATCTTCTTTTTCTTTTCATTTGTTAAATTTGCCAATGGTTTGTTGATTTTGATTCTTTCCTTTTTTTGGTATCCACATTTATTGCTATAAATTGACCTCCGAGTACTGCTTTCAATGCATTCTGAAGGTTTTGTTAAGTTACATTTTTCTTCTCATTTGTTTCAAGGATTTTTTTTTTTTTCATGCTTTATTTCTTCTATTACCCAGCTATTATTCAGTTTCTACATATTTGATTTTTTTTTTTCCCCTTTCTCTGATGTCAAGTCAATTCCAACTCATAGTGACCCCTCCTTGGGTTTCCAAGGTAGTATATTTATGGAACTAGATTGCTCAGTCTTCCTTCTGAGGGGTGGCTGGTGGGTTTGAACTGCCAGGCTTCTGGTTAGCAGTCAAATGCCTTAGACACTATGCCACCAGAGTTCCTAATTATGCAGTTTCCGCATATTTGATGTTTTTTCTCTTGGTCTACCTATTATTGATTTTGAATTTCATAGCATTGTAATCTAAAAAGATGCTTTGTATATTTCAATGTTTTTAAATTTATTAAGCCTTGCTTTATGGCCTAACATATGGTCTATTCTGCAGAATAATCCATGATCACTGGAGAAGAATATGTATTGTGCTTTTGTTTGGTGGAGTGCTCTATATATGTCTATGAGGTCAAGTTGTTTGTGTTGTTGAGATCTTCTGTATCTTTGTTGAGGTTTTTTTTTTTTTTTTTAGTTGCTATGTTCTTCATTGGAAGTGATGCGTTAAAGTATCCTACTAGTGTTGTAGAATTTTTCTATTTTTTTCTTTCAGTTCAGTTAATGTTTGGTTTATGTATTTTGGAGAGCTCCTCTATGGTAATGTCCTCTTGGTCAGTTGACCCTTTTGACATCATATAGTGCTCTTTATGCTGATTTTCACCTTGAAGTCTGTCTTACCAAATATTAATATTGTCAATCCTGTTCTTTTTGGCTTGTCATAGCTTGATATATTTTTCCACTCCTTGATTTCTAGTTTATTTTTATCTTTGTGTTGAAGGTGGGCCTTTTATATGCAGCATATTGATGGGTCTTTTATTCTTATCTTGGCTGCCACTCTCTTTCTCTTGACTGGTGCATTTAGTCCATTCTCATTCAGTGTAATCATTGATAGACATGAGTTTGTTGCTGTCATTCTATGGTGTTTTTTGTTGTGTTGTTAGTTGTTTTCTTTGTTCCAAATATTTTTTCTGTATTGAATTATTTTGTTATCAATTATTTTCTCTCTTTTCTTCATCATTGTTTATTTTATGTTCACTAAGCCCTTGTGATTTTCTTCATTCTTTGTTTAAAAGGATCGTTAATTTTATTTATTTATTTATTTATTTATGATTACCCTGAAACAAATTCTTATCTCCCTAAGTTTGGAACAATCTGTTCTCCAAATATATTGTTCTCATTTCCTCTCCATGTGGAAATTTTGTAATTATAACATTTACTCCCTCTGTTTATTACTTTGCTGTTGGTATCATTTGCAGATTGACTCTTCTATTTACCTATATAGACTTTTTGTGACTTTATTTTGAGATTCTTTGTGTGGGTGGGTTTCTATGCAGTGGTTTCAAGTGTCTTGATTTTAATTTGTTATTTTCTGTTGTGGGTTCTCTGTTGGAAGGGTGCTCTTTAGCATTGTAGAATTGGTCTGGATTCTACAAATTCCCTTGATTTCTGTTTGTCTGCTAATGTCTTAATTTCACCATCATAATTCTTGGTTGGCAATTCTTTTCTTTCAGGCTTTTGTATATGCCATCCCATTGCCTACATATTTTCTGCTGAGAATTCAGAGTTTGTCTTATTGGTTGTCCATTGTAGGTAAAGTTTAGTTTTTCACAAGTTCCTCTTCAAGATTCTTTCTTTGTCTTTGGTTTTGGAAAATTTGATTATGATATGTCTTTGTATCTTTCTCTTGGGGTCCATCCTGTATGTGGTTTGTTGATCTTCTAGGATGGATATATTTTCTTCTTTCATGGTACAGAGAAGTTTTTTGTTAGCAAGTCTTCAATAATTTTCTGAGTTTTTCTTTTCTTTTCTTCTCCCTCCCCTCCACTTGTTGTAGAATTCCAATCAAGCATATATTTTTGTTTTGTTTTGTTCTGTTTTTATTTTCATGACATATTATATAACTTTTATATTTTCTTCATTCCTCTTTCACCTTTGTTCTCATTTCTTGTCATACAATTTGGCATCAAAGGATTTGTCTTTTACCTGGGAAATGTGTTCTTCAGCCATTTTTTACTCTTATCCTTGCCATGTGTTATCTATCTCCATAATTTTAGTGTTCATCTGTATTTCTAATTTCTGCCTTTGGATGATTTCTAATTGTATATTGATTTGTCATTTTGACCTTGAATGATTTTCCTGAATTCTTGAAGTGTATTGCTGTCTCTCATTGCTTCTGTTTATGGTTTCTTTGAGCTCTTGGAGGGTCCTATTTACATAACTCTTGATATATAAATAGGTGTAGATTTATAGTTATAAATAGGCAATAGATATATAAATAGCTATCTTATCAGGTAGCTAAATTACTTGTTCTTCCTAAGGAGATTCCTTAAATTTTTCATGTGGACAATAATTTTATTATCTTATCCTATTTATTTATTGATTGATTGATTGATTGAAGTTGTCTGTTGCTTCCTAGACATTTTGAAGTTACTGTTTTTATATAGTTATGTACTGTTTTGTTTCACCCTGGTTTTATGTTTTAGTTTGTTTTAATATATCTGGAAGCATGGAGCAGGTGTACTTCTTTGGTTGTTAGCTTGGCTGTGCTGAGTTGGTTTTCAGGTTTCTATGTGTTGGTTGAGTAACTGGTGAGGATGCGGGTGCAGGTCTCTTCATAGTGAACAGGAGTTGCAGTTGGGATGAGCAGGTGTTGCCCACTGTCTGTCATTGATTTTGTGGTTCAGGAGCTATTGCTATTACTCATCTTGAAATCTTCTGGCTTTTTCTATTGTGTCTTTAATGCCTGTAGGGTCCATAATTTTTTTTTTTTCTTTCTCTTCCTCCACTTTTTATGTCTAATGTCTTCTCTTGGGCTTGACTGGCTGACTGTTCTTCTTCTTCTTCTTTTTTTTTTTTTTTCCCCACTCCCTTTCCCTGTCTTCATGGGACCTAACACTTGATCTTCTCATTAGATGCCCATAATTCCAGGATCATTATTTTTATCTGCTTTACTGAGTTTCTCAAAATCTCTGTTGAAAGAGGGATCTGGAGCATGGTCTCTTAGTAGGATGCCATTTTAACCACCAATAGCGTATAAACTAAACCAAACTCACTGCTATCGAATCGGATCCAACTTATAGCAACCCCTCCTTGGGTTTCTGAGGTGCTATCACTACAGAAATAGATTGCTGAACCTTCCCTTCAAGGAGTGACTGGTGGGTTTAAACCAGTAGCCTTCTATTTAGCAGTAAAATGCCTTAGGCTCTACCCCACTAGAGCTCCTACAAATATATACATGTGTGTGTGTGCATGTGTGTGTGTGTATAACTAAAATAGACTCATTACAAAGAAGAGATTGAAGGTGCCATAATAAATAAATAAATAAACAAATAGCCAAAAACAACAACAAAAACCCTGAGGTGAGATGGCTACACTGGAGAATTCCAATAAACACTCAAAGAAAATTTAATCTCATTCCTATACTATATTTTCAAAAGAGAAGAGGAAGGAACACTACTGAAGTGTTTTATGCAGCCAGCATAATGCTGATACCTAAACTGTTGCTGTTGTTGTTGTGTGCCATTGAGTCGGACCTGACTCATAGTGACTTCTCCTTGATTTGCCAAGGCAGTATCACTATGGAAGTAGATTGCCCAGCCTTCCTTTTGAGGAGTGGCTGGTCTAGGAAAATAGATTAGAACAAAAGAAAATTACTGACTAATATCACTTATGATCATAGATACAATTTTTTTTTTAACAAATTGTAGGCAACAGACTTAAGTAATATATCCAAAAAATATATCATACAACATGATTGTAGTAGTTAAGTTTGTGTGTCAACTTGGCTGGCCTAGTTGAGTGGCTGAGCAGCTGGATGTAGTACTCCCCATGATGAGATTGGTAATCAACTCCATGGTGGAAACTACTGTGAGCAGCTGAGTAGCTGCTTTAGAGAATGTGATCTGCTTCTTGTATATAAAAAGAAGCCTTGGGAATGGTCTCTAGCTAATGGCATGCTTGATCCCTGCATGTAGCCATGTTGTTGTTCAGCAGCCTGCCATGCTCTGCCGAACATGAGAGTCTCTGGGACTTTCAATGGACTTGAATCAATGGCCTGCTGTGTGGTTTGATAACATCAGGACTGTGCCATTTTATTTGTCAACCTTGGGATTGTTAGCCTCAGCAGCTAGAAGCTGCCTGAGTAAAGGGATGCCTCTAGCTTCATTGGGCCAGGAACAAGAGGTGAGCTGAAGCCCAAGGTTGAGGGGCTTTCCCACAGCCCCTAGAACCTGGGACTTCGGATTTGGACTTCTATCCTCCAATAATGTAAGCAAATAAACTCCTGTTTGTTAAGGCCATCCCATTTGTGGTATATTTTTATTAGAGTGACACTAGGCAACCAAAACAGAATATGATAGTGAGAGAGTGGGTGCTGCTCTGACAGATACCTAAAATGTGGAAACAGCAATGGAGTGCATACTTGACCCAAGACCCTGACAGAGAGACCCTGGCATGCAGCATGAGAGAAGGCAGGAGCAGAGTTGAGAGAACCAGCATGAGACAGCAACAGCCTTATCAGCCCACAGAGGAGAAAGTTGGATGCCACTGCACAGGTGGCTTCCTGGCAGAGTGGGTTGCCTTTGGGCATTAATTGGTAGAAGAGAGCAGCATGAAATGGAGTAGCAGGCTGGCCAGCACACGAAGCAAGAAAGCTGAATGCTTTCTTGGGCAGGAAGATTTCTGGTGGAATGAATTGTCTTTGGTATTAATTGGCAGAAGTGGAGAAACCAAGGAAGCGGGAAGTAGAGCTGCCTTATCCTCAGAGGGTAGGACCATGGTCTTTGGGGGTGGAACCACCATAACCCCATAAGTTTCAGAGTTAGACCATCACCAACTTGGTTCTGGAGTGTGGGGCTGCTTGTTCATGTGGGCCAGTGGGATGGAGCCATAAGTGCTGCCCAAGAAAGAAGGGGCAGGGCTACCATACCCAAGAGGTAGAGGAATGGGGCCCACCAGTCCAAAGGGTTGAGGTTGCCACTCACAAACTAGAGGATTAGAGCCACCCTGTGAAGGAGATCTGTACAGATGTCACCCATTGAATATCTGTACAGGTGCCAAGTTAACAAGGGGTGGAATTGTGGTTGTTAAGTTTGTGTGTCAGCTTGGTTGGGCCTGGATGAGTGGCTGTGAAGCTGAATATAGTACTCCCCATGAATCAATTCCATGGTGGAATCTACTGTGAGCAGCTGAGTAGCAGCTTTAGGGATGTTATCTGCTTCCTGTATATAAGGAGAAGCCTTGGGAACAGTTTCTAACTTATGGCATGCCTGAACTCTGTATTTAGCCATGTTGTTGTTCAGCAGCTTGCCATTCTCTGCCAATCCTGGGACTTTCAGTGGACTTAAATCCATGGCCTCCTGTGGGGTTTGGTAACATCAGGACTGTGCCATTTTATTTGTTGACCTTGGGCTTGTAAGTCTCAGCAGCCAGGAGCTGCCTGAGTGAAGGGATTTCTCTAGCTTTAGTGGACTGCGACCAAGAGGCAGAGCTGAAGCCCAAGTTTGAGGGCTTTCATACAGCCCCTAGAACCTTGCACTTTAACTTAGACTTCTAGCCTCTCACACTGTAAGAGAATAAACTCCTATTTGTTAAGGCCATCACATTTGTGGTATATTCTTGTCAGAATGGCACTAGGTAACCAAAATAATGATCAAGTGGGATTTATATTAGGATTACAAAGATGGTTTAACATTAGAAAAACAATCAATATAATCCACCACATAAATAAAACAAAGAAAAAGAACCACATGATATCAATTGATGCAGACAAGGGCATAACAGTTGCTGTAGAAAAGGTATTCAATAAAATTCAACCCCCTTTCCTGATAAAAATTCTCAGCAAAATTGAAACAGAAGGGAAAATTTTCAGCATAATTAAAGACATATATGCAAAATCAACAGCCAACATTATAATCAAGAGACAAAGGCAGAGAGCCTTCTTTTTGCCAATAGAGGTGAGACAAGAATACACATTACCACTATTGTTATTAGGAGCTCTGGTAGCATAGTGGCTAAAGCACTTGACTGCTAACCAGAAGGCTGGCGGTTCAAACCCAACAACCACTCCTCGGAAGGAAGGTTGGGCAATCCTACTTCCGTAGTGATACTGCCTCGGAAACCCAAGGAGGGGTTGCTATAGTCAGGGCCAACTCAACGGCATATAACAACAACAACAACACTATTGTTATTTGGTGTTGTCCTGGAAGTTCTAGCCAGAAAAATAAGAAAGAAAATAAAAAGTACCCAATTGGAAAGAAAAAAGTTAACTATCTCTATTTGCAGATGACATGATCCTACACATAGAAGACCCTAAAGATTCCATAAGAACACTGTTGAAATTAATAGAAGAATTTAGCAAAATTCATGGTACAAGTTCAACACACAAAAATCAGTTGGGCTCCTCTACAATAACAAAAAGTACTCTGAATAAGAAATCAGGAAAACAATACCATTTGTAATAGCCTTCAAATTGATAGAATACCTAGGTATTTACCTAACTAAGGACTTAATAGACTTCTACAATGAAAAATATAAAGCATTCCTACAAGAGACTGAAAGAGACCTACAAAAAAGGAAAGACACCCCATATGTATGAATTGGAAGATGTAATAGAGTGAAGATGTCAATTCTAACTAAAGCAATGTACAGATACAATTCAATCCAAGTCCAAATCCCAATATCATTCTTTACTGAATCACATACACACTTACACACAAAGCAAACAAAGAACCTAGTGATGAAAGAAAAGAAACTCCAAATAGCCATAGTGATATGAAAGAAAAACAAAGCAAGAACATTATACTCCTCAATATCAAAACATACTACACAGTCACTGTGATTAAAACAGCCTGGTATTGATTCAATAATAGACACATAGACCAGTGGAACAGAACTGAGAACTCAGAATTAAACTCAGCCATCTCTGCACAACTGATTTTTGATGAGGGGTTTAAGCCCATTCAATGGGGCAGAAACAGTATCATTAATAAATGGCAGTGGAAAAACTGGATATCCACCTGCAGAAAAAGGAAACAAGACCTATACCTTACACCATAAACAAAAACTAACTCAAAATAGATCAATGACCTACATGTTAAACCTAAAACTATAAAGTTCAAGGAAAAAAACAGAAGGAAAAAATGGTGGAACATAATCTTTTATGACAATAAGATAAAAAACATTACAAAAATGCACAAATAGAAAATAAAATAGGTAAATGGAATTTCATAAAATTATGAAATTTATGCTTATGAAAAGACCACAAAAAGGGTAAATAAACAATCTACAGACTGGAAAAAATTCTTCATAAATAACATATCAAAAAAAAAAAATGTCATAAAAAAAATGTTCAAAATGTATAGAGAGGGGTTCCGGCAAGATGGCGGACTAGGCAGGAGGATTGCACAGACCCTCTTCAACAAAGAAAAGGGAAACCAATTAACACAGACACAGAAGATAATCTTGGACCCCTGAGCCTTGAAG
>NW_006921750.1:6282410-6283975 GCF_000298275.1 Orycteropus afer afer
GACCTCTACAAAGAAAACTATAAAAAGCTACTTCAAGAATACTCCTCAGACATAACCAAACATCTTCTAAGATTCGTTCTGATTCTAGAATCAAGGAAATTTTAGCTTCATGAAATAAGTTAGAAAGTGTTCATCCTTTTCTGTTTCTTAGAAGAGAGTGTATAAAATTGGTGTTAAATTTTTAAATGTACGGCAGAATTCTCCATTGAAACAATCTGCCCTGAAAGTTACTTTTTCATATGAGTTATTATTTATGAATTCAGTGTTCTTAATAATTGTTTTGTTATTTATCATTTGTTGTTTTTATTATTAGTTGTCATTGAGTTCATTAGGACTCATAGCTACCTATAGTGGGTTGAAGTAATTTGAGTTCTTTGATGAATTAGTCCATCTTGTGTGTCAATTATATGTGACTATATGTGTTTGATGATAATAATAATAATAATAATAATAATAATAATTTATTTTTATATTCACTGGCTGTGAATTTCTACCCTGTTTCATTATTGATATTGACAATTTGTGTCTTCTCTTTTTTCTTTGTTAACACCACTAGAGATTTGTAGATTTTATCAATCTTTTCAAACATTCAGATTTTGTATTTCATTAGCTTTATTATCTTTAGTTTTCAATTTCATATTTTTTTTCTTGTCTTTTATAATATTATTTTCTCTTTCTCTTAGATTTGGGAGTGTTTTCCTCTTCTTTTTCTAGGTTCTTGAGATAAGAGCTTCAGATATAAATTTAAAATTTTCCCTTTCCAAATATATGTACTTAATTCTGTAAGTGATATCCTTAGCACTACTTTCTTTGTGTTTCACAAATTTTGATATGGTATATTTTCATTTTCCTTCAGTTCTTTGCATTTTTATTTATTTTTTCTTTAAGAACTCTTCCATAAGCTATGAGACATCTATTAGAATAGAGTGGTTTTCAAATGTTTGGAAATTATTGTCTTCTCTTTTTTCATTTGTTTCTCATTTGATTCCATTAGCATCAGAAAACACACACTATGTGATCTCAATTATTTTAAATTTGTTGAAATTTGGATATGGTCTATCTTAGTACATTTTATGGGCACTTGAAAAAAGAAGTGAATATTACCACTGTTGACTTGAATGTTTAAGAAATAGCGATCACATCATTTTTGTTGATAGTGCTGTTAGGTCCTTCTATGTCTTTGCTGACTTTCTGGGTAATTGTGCCACAATGGTTGAGCAGGAGGTGTCGAAATACCCAACTATAATTGTGAATTTGTCTGTTTCTCTTTTCAGTTTATCAGTTTTTTAGCTTTATATATTTTGTAGCTTGGCAGTTTGCTGTCTACATATTTAGGATTGTTATGTCTTCTGTGGCTTAATCCTTTTAATATATAATATTACATTCTACTTCTGATAAACATATTTCAAGTCTACTTTACATGACTTATGCTAATACAAATATGTGAGACTAGACACATACATTTATTGAGAATAGACACATATATTTACTGTAACTTTCCTTTGATTAATGTTTACATAATATACTTTTTTTCCATTTTTCTACTTTAAATATATATATATATG
>NW_006921750.1:6284945-6302090 GCF_000298275.1 Orycteropus afer afer
TGCCTTTCTACTTGTCAACCTTGGTTTTGTCAGCCTCAGCAGCCAGCAGCTGACTGAGTGAAGAAACATCTCTAGCTCCAGTGGGCCGGAGCAGGAGGCAGTGCTGGACCCCAAGGTTGAGGGGCTTTCACCCAGCCACTAGAGCCTGGCACTTTGAAGTTGGACTTCAAGCCTCCAAACTGTAAGAGAATAAACTGCTGTTTGTTAAGGCTATCATATTTGTGATATATTCTTGTCAGAGCAGCACTAGGTAACGAGAATAAAAACTTAATGTCTCAAAGAGAGCAATTACAAATGATATGAAGAAAAATGAAAAGAACACTTAAACAAAGAAAATGAAGTGAAAGATAAGCTCTCTGAAGAAGAACAAATAATGAAGATAGGTGATGGAAAAAAAAAAAAATCTAATTGAAATGTGGAGCTCTGGTAGCATAGTGGCTAAGACACTTGCCTGCTAACCAGACAGCTGGCGGTTCAAACCCACCAGCCACTCCTCGGAAGGAAGGTTGGGCAATCCTATTTCCGTAGTGATACTGCCTCGGAAACCCAAGGAGGGGTTGCTATGACTCAGGGCTGACTCAATAGCACATAACAACAACAACAACAATTGAAATGTTCTCAAAGAGATCAAGGAAAACACAGAAAAAAGGCTAGAACTATTCAGGAAAACAATACAATAACACAATTACAAACTTACAAATTCAGTAAATAAGTAGATTATAATAGAGTCAACAGAAATAAAGAAGATCACAGCAGAATGTTAAACAAACTTGTACTCCGACAAATTCGAAAACCTAGACAAAATGGACAAATTTCTTGAAACACACTACCTACCTAAACCAATACAAATAGAGATAGTTAATTCAAACAGACCTATTTTTTTGGTTACCTTTGTGCTTCTCTAATAGAAAATATCACAAATGGAATGGCTTTAACAAACAATAGTTTATTCTTAAAATTTTTGGATTGTGCCTTTCTACTTGTCAACCTTGGTTTTGTCAGCCTCAGCAGCCAGCAGCTGACTGAGTGAAGAAACATCTCTAGCTCCATGTCTTTCAAAATGCCAGGATCTCAGACCTTGGGCTTCAGCTCTGCCTCTTGCTACTCACCCACTGAAGCTAGAAGCTTTTCTTCACTCAGAGAGTAGCTGGCTGCTGAAGCTGAGAAACTCAATTTCAACAAGTGAAAAGGCACAGTCCTGATATCACCAAACAGCATGTCAGGCCACTAATTCAAGTCCAGAAAAAGTCCCAAGATTAGCAAGGCATGGCAGGCTACCGAACAACAACTTGGCTACATGAAAGGTTTAAGCATGCCAAAAAGCTACAGATTAATCCCAAAGTTTCTTCTTATATACGGGAAGCAGACCACGTCCCTAAAGCAGGTGACATCCAGTTTTCTCCTCCATAGGCTGGTAAGGCTATCACTGTCACATGCCAGTCTCTCAGGCTGCTCTCTCTCATACCAGTCTTTTGGCTCTGCTCCTGGAAGAATCTCTCTGTTAGGGTCTCCGATCAAGGAAAAACTCCACTCTGGTTTCTGCATTTTAGGTACCTATCAGAGCAGTACCCCACTCTCCCGATACCATATTTTGTTTTGGTTACCTCTGTGCTTCTCTAACAGAAAATACCACAAATGGAATGGCTTTAACATACAAGAGTTTATTCTTACAATTTTTGGAGGGTAGAAGTCTGAATTCAAAACTCCAGGCTCTTAGGGCTGGGTGAAAGCCCCTTGACCTTGGGCTTCAGCTCTGCCTCTCGATTCCTGCCCAATGAAGCTAGAGGCTTTTCTTCACTCAGATAGCAGCTGAATGATGAGGGTGAGAAACTCAAGGTCAACAAGTGAAAAGACAGAGCCCCAATATCACCAAATAACATGGTAGGCCACAGATTCAAGTCTAGAAAAAGTCCCAAGTTTGGCAGAGCATGGCTTGGCTCCATGCAGGGTTCAAGGATGCCAAAAAGCTAGAGATTAATCCCAAAGCCTCTCTTTATATATGGGAAGCAGATCACATCCCTAAAGCAGCTACTCAGCTGCTTGTACCAGATTCCACCATGAAGTTGATAGTTGGTTGCCAGTCTCATCATGGGGAATAGCTACCTCCAGCTGTCCAGTCACTCCACCAGGCCCAGCCAAGTTGATGTACAATCTTAGCTACCACACCCATAACAAAGGAAAAAATTGAAGATATTCTTATAAAATACCTCTCCCTCACTCCACCAAAAACAATAACAAAAACAAGTCCAATACCAGATGCCTTCACCAGGGTATTATTTATATTCAGAGAAAAGTTGACACCAATTCTACTCATCTCTCTTCTGAAAGAGAAGAGAAAAGAATATTCCTAACTCATTCCATAAAGTCAGCATCATCTTAATGGTAAAGTTATTTAAGACATCACATAAGAAAAGAAAATTACAGACCATTATGCTTCATGAATATATACAACCCTCATGAATAGAGATACAAAAATTCTCAACAAAATTCTCCTGAACAACATGTGAAGAAAGTCATACATCATGATCAAATGGAATTCATACCAGGAATGCAAGAGTGGTTCAACATTAAAAAATTTATACAGAAAAGACATTTTTATAAAATCCAACAATCTTTCCTGATAAAAACTTTCAGCAAATTAGGAGGGTAAGCTAGCTAGAGTGGAGACATTTATTAACTTGAGTGAAGGGAAGGGCAAGATATAATAAGAGGGAGGTCAGAACAAAATGATCATGACAGAGGAAGACAATGGGAGGAACACAAGAGTTAAAGGCAATAAGGGTAAATAACCAAATCATTTTTTTAAAGGAACAGAAGAAGAATTCCTCAATATAATTAAGAGCATATATGCAAAACCAACAGCCAATATTATAATCAGTGAATAATATTTAAAAGAAAGAAAAAAAAAGTTCATGAATGGCAAAGTAAGACTGAATATATTCCACCTGAATTTAGAGCTCCTTTAAAGAATAGATTTGAAGCACTGAAACTTAATGACAAGAAAGTAGATGAATTGTGATATGATATCAAGACAACATACTTGAAGAAAATAAAAAGTCATTAAAAAAGACAGGAAAAATGACAATACTAATTGGATGTCAGTAGAGACTCGGAAATATGCTCTTGAGCATAGAGTAGCTAAAGCAAAAAAGAAAAAAAGAAAGAAATGATGAAATAAAACATCTGAACAGATTTCAAAGGGTGACTCAAAATGACAAGTATAATGAAATGTTTAAAGACCTAGAGTTAGAAAAACAAAAAGGGAAAAGGGAAAACATGCTCAGCATTTTTCAAGCAAAAGAACTGAAAGAAAAATTCAAGCCTTGAGTTTCAATGTTGAGGGATTGTGTGGACAAAAAACTGTTCCAAAAAGAATTAGTCTATGCTCAACCATTTTAGGAGGTAGAATAATGATCAACAATCAGTGATATTGAAGGAAGAAGTCCAAGTTACAATGAAGCATTGGCTAAAAACAAATCTTCAGTAATTGGAAGAATACGAACTATTTCAACAATTGGATATAATGCTGGAAATACTCATTCATCTATGCCAATAAATTTGAAAAACTGCTACCTGTCTAACTGACTGAAAGAGTTCCATGTTTGTACCCATTCCAAAGAAAAGTAGTCTAAAAGAATGAAATTATGCAACAATATCTTTAATATCACACTCAAGCAAAATTTGGCTGAAGATAATTAAAAGATGGCTGTGGCAGTATTTTGACAGGGAACTGCCAGAAATTCAAGCCAGATTCTGCAGGGAATGTTGAGCAAAGAATATCATTGCTAATGTCAGATGTATCTGGGCTGTCAGCAAAGAATACCATAAAGATGGCTATCTGTGTGTTATTGACTATGCACAGACATTTGAATGTGAGTATCACAACAAATTATGGAAAAAATGGCAAAGAATGGGAACTCCAGAACACTTAATTGAGCTCCTGTGGAACCTGATCACAGAACAAGAAGTAGTTGTTAGAACAGAACAACCGGATATTTGGGTGGTTTAAAATCAGGAAAGATGTGCATCACTATACTTATTTAATCTGTATGAATGAGAAAATAATTCAGGAACCTATAATATATGAAGAAGAACACAACATCAGAATTGAAGGACAACTCACTAGAAATGCAAATAGCATAACCTTACTTACTTGAAGTGTAGAGCACTTGAAGCACTTACTGAGACAAAGACTACAGCTTTCAGAATGGATTACACTTCAACATAAAGAAAACAAGCATTGTCACAACTGGGCCAATAACTAACATCATGATTAATGAATAAAATATTGAAGTTGTCAAGGATTTCATCTTCCTTGGCACCAAAATCATTACCCATGGACATAGTAGTCAAGAAATCAAATTTTCATTGTTTAAGTCTGCTGAAAAAATATCTTCAAAGTGTTAAAAAAAAAAAAAAAAAAAGTGTCACTGTGAGGACTAAAGTACCCCTTACCCAAACCATGATATTTTCAATAGCCTCATATACATGCAAAAGCTGAGCAGTGAATGAAGACAATTTGATGCATTTGAATTATGGCATTGATGAAGAATACCAAATATACCATGGACTTCCAGAAGAATAGCCAGAATGCTCCTTGGAAGCAAAGATGGAGAGATTTCATCTCCCTTACCTTGGATATGTTATCAGGAGGGATTAATTCCTGGAGGACATCATGGTAAAGTATAAGATCAATGAAAAGAGGAAGACCATCATGATGGATTGACAGACACAGTGACCACAACAATGGGCTCCAGAATAGCAGTAATGGTTGACGGTGACACAGGACTAGGCAACCTTTTGTTCTGTTATACATAAGGTCTTCATGAGTTTTAATTAAGTTGATGGCATCAAACAAAAACAATGATGAAGACTTAGGTTCACACAGAAACCTGTATATAAATATTTATAGCAACTTTATTCATAATAATCAAACACTGGAAATAATTCAGATGTCCTTCAGCAAGTGAATAGTTAAACAATCTCTGATACATCATTAATATGGAGCTCTGTTCAGCATGAGAAAGGAATGAGCTATTGATACACACACTAACCTGGATGAATTTACACAAAGTATGCCATGTGATAAATCCAATCACAAAAGTTTACATATTTGATGATTATTTTTTATAACACTCTTGAAATAAGAAATTTATATGTATTTAGAACAGATTATCAGAACAGATTTAGAACAAAGTTAGATGTATTTAGAACACAAAATCCAAGGGATTCATGAGGGGTAGGGGTTGGAGGGAAGTGTTTTTTTCTGAAAAAGAGCAACATGAAGGATCCTCGTGTTGATGAAAATGTGTATATTGACTACATTAACGTCAATATCTTAGTTGTGATATTGTACACAAAGTTGGTAATAAAGGTGTTTTACTTCTGAAATATGTAATCTTTTGGAGAAATTGAGATCTACATGGGATCATTCTATATTAATTTTTCAAATTGCACCTGGATCTATCATTATTCAAAACACCAATTTCTATTAAAGTGGAAATATGTAATATGAACACAATTAAATCTATTTAATGTTTTCATTGATATGATGTTTTGCTATTATAAAAATGTCAATTTTTACCAAAATATTTAGTATATTAAAAAGAATGTTAAATAAAATACTAAAATATTTTAATTTAAACATTATTTATAATAGAGAAAACTATTTAAATATTGTTAAAAGAGTTTCAAAGTTAAATAAATAAAATATTGAAAAATCACTAATGATAAATGGTCAATATGTTTTAAAATTTTAATAATTCAATGAGTAGGACAATGAAACATACAGAAAACATAATTCAAATTTTTTCCCAAAAGTAGAGCTATGTGTGATTGAATTTAGATATAGAGAGAGATGGATGGACATAGATGTGAATTAATATTTGATACCTGTGGCATTTAATATAGGAAATAGACAATTTAATAACAAAAAGAAAAATAAAAGGTAGATGTTTAATACATATCACACTTAGAAATTATAGGCAAATTAATGTAAACCAAAACTATAACCACAAAAGAACTAGTAACTCAAATCAGAACTCCTTTTCATAATTTTATTGTAGTGAAGACATTTTATTCATTTTTATTTATTTAAAATTGGATATCTAGTACATTAACATTTTGCTTGATATTAATAGCATAAAAGGATTCATAGTGAAGAATTTCTTCTTTTTCACCCAACCCAGTTTTTCTCCCTATAAGCAACCAGGGCTAAAAGTTGTCTGTATATCATCCCAAATGATTTATATGCAACCATAAGTAAAATTATACACCTGTATTCCCTGTGTTTCCCATTTTTACACAAATAGTTGCATAGTATATGCACAGTTCTGAAATTATTTTTTTTTCCACTTAGAAATTTGTCTAAGGAATCTCAACTTGGGGGAAAAAAAATCTTACATAGCATAAGACTATGTGCCAGGTTCTAATTTAAGTAATCTTCAAGTGTTTTCTAATATAATTATTACAACAATCCTATAAGGGGGTAATATTGTTTTCTCAATTTTTCAGAAAGAAAAATGATACACAGAGCTGTTAACTTCCTCTTGTTCAATGTCACTGAGCCATAGAGTCCAAGCTTTTAAAAATGTTGCTTAAAATCTTGTCACCATTCCATATTAGTACATAAGAACTTTCTTTTTCCTTTTTTATGGTTCCTTTGTATTATATTTTACAGTTGTACCATAATTTATTGGAATGTTTGCCTTTTGAGGTTATTTTTATTTTTATTTTTTTTAAATGTTGCAATGCACAAACCTACACATAATTCTTTATATACTTTTTTGACATGCATAATAAATTTACTAGAAATTGAATTGGTGAGGGAAGAGCATTTCTAATTTAGGAAGATATTTTTCAACATATTTTCTAGCTTGGGATATATCAATGTATACTTCCACTAGCAGTGGAAAGAGAAAATGATAGAAAATATATAAAATAAAATTAGTATTATATGTTACATTTTTCCTCTGATAATACTCATTGGTGATTTTAAAAATTACCAACTGTGTTTTGTTTTCTATTAAGGTAAGATAATGTCTAAAGTATCAGTTTGTGGCTTTTCCCTATATTTTCCAATGCTGATCCACCTCTACACTATTCCTCACGCATTTCCTATGTTTGCACTTTTAAATTTTTTAAAAATTATTATCACAGTCACCTTCTTAGGGTGAAAGAAAAGCCACTTTGAAATCAAGACACTGTAACATTTGTAAAAGCCTATGTTCATTAAAGAAATTGACATTTATTGAGAAGACAGGCCTTTTGAAAAAAGTAGCAACCTAGCAGATTTTTGGTTCCACTAAGGAGAGAGGACTGACTCATTTTACTCAGTATACTATTTTCAAGATTTATCCACGTTGTGGCATGTATCAGGATTTAATTTCTCTTTAAGGCTGAGTAAAATTTCATTGTATGTATGTAGCACACTTCATTTGTCCACTCATCAGTTGAAGGACAATTATTATGTGATCTCACTTATATGAAAAACCTAGAGTAAGCAAGTATATAGAGACCAAAGTTTATTAGTAGTTACCCGGAGCAAATGGGAGGGAGGGGAAAAAGAGGACTTATTGCTTCAGGGACTTGTGTTTCTGTTAAGGGTGATGGAAATTTTTGGAAATGGGTAATGTTGATGAACACCATGAGAAACACAATTGTTGTCACTGAATTATACATGTGAATTAAATTGCAAATGCTTTGTTACATACATATTTACCACAACTGAACAACAACGACAATTAAAAAAAAAAAAAAAAAAAACACCAGAGAGAACGGAGAATGACACTGAGGAATCAACGCTAGAAGGTGAAGATTCATATGTTTCGTGGTGGCAGCTCTTTGAAATGGGGGCAAGATTTCAAAGGTGACAAATACACTTGGACTAAGGGGAGGTGAAGAAGCTCTGGTAGCACAGTGCCTAAGGCACTTGACTGCTAACCAGAAGGCTGGTGGTTCAAACCCACCAGCCACTCCTTGGAAGGAAGATTGAGCAATCAAATTCTGTAGTGATACTGCCTTCAAAACCCAAGGAAGGGTCGCTAGGAGTTGGGTCTGACTCAATGGCACATAACAACAACAACAACAATAAGGGGAGGTGAAACTGGGACTGGGGTTTCTGGTCTTCCTTAAGTATCCTGTGACATATATGTGGCTCAAAAAGGTGGCTCCAGAAGTGCTGAAGTGACACACAGAGTGGGACAACATCTACCCAATGAGTTTCCTATGTGGACTGGTAACCACCAACTAAAGGGACTTCCCCAAAGAATTGATGCTTGATTAGGGTTTCAGGATATTTTCATACCTGAGAAGGATCAGATCCCAATAATGATAAACATTAATTTCCACTTGAATAATGCAATGTAAGAGGAGCTTGGAGTCTTATTTAAAGTATTTAATATCATGATGTTTTATCCCTAAAAAGTATAAAACTCACTGAAAGCAGTTATACTGCCATTTCATCCTTTTCCCTGTAAGTGATTACTGGAAATTTTTGTAAACAGAAGACAGTACATGTGCATTTAGTGAAGAAATAACTGCCTCCACTGCCATTTTGTTTGGATTGGTGAAAAAGGCATGAAAGAGAAGGGTTCTATTTGAAAATCATGTTCAGAGGTTGATAATTTAAATGAACAACATTTTCAATATCCTATCCCTGATTCTGAAAATGTTCCCCTTTGTCTAAGTGATCCATTATTTTTTCATTGAGCACATAAGCTTTGTCCTATGGGGACAGTGACAGAGTTGAGACCATCCATAGCTTTAGAATATTGTTCTTTTATTATCCAAAGTGAGTATTCTAATAAAGATTTTCTTGAAGATGTGGAGGAAAATACTGAACATGTAGACTTTGAATTATTTCTCCAAATATCTCAGTAGTTAATGTGATTATGAAACCCCAGGACAGATTCTAGGAAAATCTTTATAAATTTGGTTTTCATCAAGCCAGTAAATATTTTAGGCAGATAATTCATCTCTTTTTAGTTTAGTGCCTTAGGACTATCTTTAAAAAAGTATACCATCTAGTGAAATTGGAATTACTTTTGTTTTATTCTATCCTGGTTCCATTTATCAATAAATGCTTTGAAATATCTGGTGAAAATACTTCTATTCATTCTTGAATAATGCTCTAAATGGTTTATTTATTTTTACTTGGAACCCAAAATAGTGTTTAAAGCACTATAAAAAGAACACTTTCTCTTAGTTGGAGGGTAGTAATGGAGAAAACATCTATTATTTCTAAAACACAAATAACAAGTCAGACTGGTCTGTGACTAAATAAGAACCATCAAGTAATAACCAAGCAAATATTTTTAAAAATCTTTATATAACAAAAAAGAAAAAATGAATCTGCTTCCAAGATTGATTTCTGCCCCATTTGTCATTCTGGATTAACTTTTTCCTTGTATAAGCCTGCCTCAGCCCCCCTCAAGGGGTAAATCGTGGAAGACACTGCCAGTACTCCACTCATAGTCCATTGACCAGGCAGTACATACATCTGTCAGCTGCTTAGCATTGTTGCCTAAGGTCTCACAATCATCTTTGCTCTAGACTATTTCCCTCAGCCTCCAGGAGTTGAGAAATCCCATGGCCAAATTCTAAGTGACCAAAGGCTACAGAACACATGACTCTTGGCCTCAGGTGGAGATAGTTGCTTCAGTGGCCCCTGTGAATCTGGAATTTCTAGACTACTGAGACCATATCCTTGTGGAAATGTCCAGCTTTCACTTTCCTCCTTTTGGAACTCTTTTATTCTTTTTTCTTTTTTCTCCTCAGAAAAGTAACTTCTTAATAAATCATGTATAAGGTGGTGATGGTTTAGTGGTGGACTTTTCATTTTTCATGCAGGAAACCCTGGTTTGATTCTTAGCCAATTTACCACATGAATAGACATCATCCATCTGTCATTGGAGGCTTGTATATTGCTGTGAAGTTGGACAGATTTCAGTGGAGCTTGTAGACTTAAACAGGCTAGATATTTACTTCCAATAAGCCAAAGAAAATTCTATGGATCACAAGAGTCCAGGCCACAACTGATCATAAGAATGGTGCTGGACTTGGACAGTATTTTGTTCTGTGGTGCATGGAGTCACCATGAGTCAGGGATTGACTCAACAGCAGCAAACAATAACAATAATAAACAATGTGCAACCAATCTCTTTTTTCAGGTTCTGGTTCTAGGGGGCCAGATTTGGTATGCTATATGTTCACAAGGAGCACAGATAGAGGAAGACATCTTGTATTGAAGGAACAGCGTACAGGTAGACTCAGAGTCATGTCACCTGGTTGGAAACTGCTGATTAGAACATCTAGAGTTATGTAGATAGAGGGAAGGAAATGGAGCCCAGCTGAGAGGTAAGACTGCAAAGATGGAGTCACATCCGCCTGTGAGGGGTCTTCTGCACCTCATCCTCCCAGAAAGACCACAGAAATGTGTGCTGGGGTATAGAGTTAGTATTAATACAAATATCTTATATAAAGGTAAAACTCCCTTCTCCATGATTCCTTGGGCTATACCCTCTTTCATGTGTGAGTTGCAGTAAGTAATATACCAGCCAAAGGTATTATAGTCAGATATTATGACACTCTAATGCATAAGGCCACCATCATCTATCATTTTGTTGTATTGTGGTAGCTTGTATGTTGCTTGTGAATGCAGTGTCATTAGTGTTTTGTATATTAGTACATCACCCATGGTAGACAGACCTCAGTGGAGTTTCCAGACTAAGATAAACTAGGAACAAAGGCCTGGTGATCTACTTCCAAAATTTAGTCAATGAAAATCATAATGCATCAAAAATGAGTATCATCCAAGATAGTTCTGGGAGAAAAGCCCACTAGACTGGAAGGTGCTCAAAATACACAATGAGCATAGCACAACAACAGACTGGAGCATATATATGATTGTAAACATGTACAGGACTTGGCAACATTTGTTTTTTTTCTGTTGTATATGGGATCATCATGATTCACAGCCAACCTGATGGCAACTAACAATAGCAAAGACATAGAGTCTTTTACTTTCTTTGACTCACACAACTCAGAACTAAAAAGAACAAATCTCTTTTACAATTTCCCCAGATTATTTTCATTCCTGTGTGTGACAGTAGCATGCACACTGTCATGGATTGAATCCACTCAAAATATGTGTCAGCTTGGGTGGAACATGATTCTCAGTGGTTTGGCAGTTATGTATGGTGTGATTTTTCAGTTATGTAATAATATAACCATTTCCCATGATACAATCTGATATAATCAGCCAATTTGTTGCAAGGGGATTGTGGTGGGATACAACACCCTTATTCAGATCATAGTCCTGATTGGATTTAAGAATATTTTCTTTGGAGTGTGTTCGACATCTTTTTTTTATTATTATTATTTTACAAGAGATAAAATGAGAGAAGTGAGCAGAAAAAGAGCGACCTGACTACTACTAAGAAAAAAGAGCTGGGAGCAGAGCACATCCTTTGGACCTGGGATGCCTGTTCTGAAGACCTTCCAGACCCAAGTGAAAATTGATGCCAAGACACAGGGAAATCTCCAAGGGACAATCAGGTCCACAGATGCTGAAGGGAGACAAGTGCCTTCACCCAGAGCTAAGAGAAAGAGAGAGAGAGAGAGAGAGAGAGAGAAACCCTTTCCACAGACCTGTCACCCTGACTTTGGTTTCTAGCCTCCTAAATTGTGAAAGAATAAATTTCTGTTTGCTAAACCATCTACCTGTATTATTTCTGTTACAGCAGCACTAGGTAACTATGACACATGTCATGAAACCAGTCCAGGGTTGCTGGATATAAACATAAAACAAGACAATACGTGTCCAGGATGTAAATAGAAAGCTCTGCAAAATGCCAAGATATTCCTTTGACTTGCATTCTGCTATGCCCCAAAATGTCATGAACTTCCATGTCACCTGCAATGTGCCCTAGTCATGAAACGTTATATCAGTTATTTGCAACCACTTCTCAAAACTCCTCCTCTTGGAAGCCTTTTGTGAAGCTTGAGTGAACATTTATAGAAGCTGACCTGTAATTGTTTGGGTCTGGACAATTGTCAACTGTCCAGTTTGGGAGCAGGCAGGGATATTCTATCACAGAGATAATGAGCTCGTAGTTTAGACCAAACTAAAAAGATTATATTTTAATTATTTTCTGAGTATGGGATTTTGGGGTAAAGAACAATAGGCTTTTCACCGGTTTGTTCAACCTGAACTCTTTATAATCTCTGAATAGGAAGCTTTCCCATATTTAGGGAGAACAAAATCAAAATAGCCCACAGTTTATTCAGAGTACTGGGGGTACTTTAAAGTTTGGTATTGGTATCCAGGTAATGCTAGCTTCATGAAAGCAATTTAAAATCCCAAGAGTAAGAGCTGTGTTGCATCTGTTTTTATGCTCTTTTACAATCTTGCATTTTCATTGCTGTGTATGTTTTTCTAATGAAAATAACACAAGATGTAAACAGAATGTTTGTAGAACACATTACATCACAGAAGAAAGCAATCAATAATAATATCAACACAAAAATAGTGACTGCTTATATTGTCAAATTAGAACACTGATGCTGCTCATTTTATGCTGTGATTTTTGCAGGGATCGTTAATCACTACAGACGAGTTGAAGAAACCATCTTGATGCAGTTGCTTTGCTCTAGCCTTATAAAAGCAGCTACCTTAAATGCAAAGTCATGAGTGCCATAGGGAGTATCATATAGAGAGTGCAATCTTTACCTTTTCTCTAAGTTTCTTTCCCCCATCCACTAACATTCCATCAGATGAAACTGAAGTATTGAAAAAAAACAGGATGAGCATGAGCAGATATTTTGTACATTTCCTCAAATTATATGGCAATGTGGCACTAGGAATCAACATTTTAAATGTTATCAATTTTAAATGAGCATGCTGAAGACTAGTAATTTTTTCTAAAATATGTCTTCAGAATTAAGTCGACATTGTGTGTGTAAATTTATGTGTGTGCACATTTACACATTTACACATCTATATACACTAATATTTCAGTTTCTGGCCACAGTGTTCATAATAATAAAATCTTGCAAACAAACTAAATAGTAATAATCTGGGAATGAATTTAACAAATTTATTACAATATTAGATAAAGGATTATATGAAAGAAATACAAATAATGGTATATATATTACTCCATGTGTGCATGAAAGGAGCAAAAGTTATAAAGTTACATAGTTACTGATAGATACAACTTTTGATTTAGAATTCTTGTGTTATTTTTATGCTTTAATCCTAATACTTGTTCTCTTCAAAAATGACATTGAATAATAGCACAGTGGTCACAAACCAAGACAGACAGAGCACAAAGAACGACTGAAATTTACATTTCTAAGAATACAGCTGAACATCTGCTGTCTTGACTATTGCTACCAAGACAGCATGGTCTGCTCTCCCACAACAGAACTGCTGATAAACTTCCTACCAACCTACTTAAATCTCCCACCTTCCACAGCTCAGGGCTGAGGTACTGTTGAGCTCAGCCTGGGCTAACAACATTCTGGTCTCAGCCCGTCTGCATGTAGATGCTTTAATAAACTTTCTTTCAAAGCTCTATCGGTCTGATTTCTCTCTCCCAGCACCAAACCTTACAATTATGATCGTAGTTTATGGTTTTATTTTTTCATTCAAAGATTTTTGAATCTGTGTGATACGATTCTACAATGTTGTTGTTGTTGTTGTTGTTGTCGTTATGTGCCGTGGAGTCAGACCCGCCTCATAGCAACCCCTCCTTGGGTTTCCCAGGCAGTATCATTATGGAAGTAGATTGCCCCATCTTCCTTCCGAGGAATGGTTGGTGGGTTATTATACGTAATATTGGCAGTTAAATTTAAAAGAAAATAAACAAGGGTTATATGAAAACATCTAAACCAAACAAAAAGATGCTTTTACTAAGAAACATGGAAGACATTTTTGAATAAAAATAGAGAATATTCTTGTCTTGGCTTAAAAAATAATAAACTTTATAAATAATCCATTATTTGCCAATTAATCTTGCAATTCTGTCATTTAAACTCCCTTAAAAACCACAATAAGTGTTTTTCAAACTTAAAACTAATCTAAAGTTCCTTTGAAATCTTAAAATAATATATATATACAAATTCTCTTCCTCAAAAATAGAATATACAGCTTTTTCATAAAGTACTTATGGATACTCCTAAAATTTGATCAAATTTTAAATCATGAAGAATCTTCAGGATATTCCAAAATGTAGAAATTATAGAGGTGAAATTTTCTGATCCCACTGAACTTTTTATGGTTAAAAAAAACCCTCAAAACCAAACTGTACAATGCAATTGTACAATACCTGAAAATATTAATACTGGAACACATTTATATTAAAATCTGTGAGATAACAGTTTTAACTGAAGATAATAAGAAACTAAATAGGAGGAAAAAAAAGATAGATTTAATGAAGATAAAAGCAGAATGTAATGAGTTAGAAATAAGAAAAAATGGCAAGAATCCTAAATAAATCCAAACTGAAACTTTGAACAAACTAATAAAGTATATAACGCAAAAGTAAGAAGGTACAAATATATAAATCAATGAATGGTGGGAGATAAATCATCACATTCAGAGGAAATTAAATGACTCAAGAGAATTTTTGCCCAATTTTTAAAAGACCAGTGAAAGCCCAAAAGAAAAGTGACATTTTCTAGGAAGGATAATTAAATTAACTCCACAACTAACAGAATATCTACAAAAAGAGAGAGAATTGTGAAAATGTTAGTTTACTTCCAAAATCACCCAACTCAGATATTGTCTCAAATATATTTTTTAAAATTTTATTGTGATTTGGATGAAAGTTTACAAAGCAAATTCATTTTCCATACAGCAACTCACATACATTTTGTCTCATGACATTGACTACAATTTACCATAGTGCAACAGCTACCCTACCACTTCCTCCCCATAGTAACCCCTTGCCTATGTCCTTTCCTCCCATGCACTGCTGCCCCAAGAGCTGTTTCTCTATGCATATACAGCCCTTCTATTCTCTAATGATTGATCTCTCCAAAGAGTGTATCTACCTAATGTAAATGTTCAGCTCATATGCCTGTCTTTTGTTTAGTTGGAAGCCACAGGTGTGGGTTCAATTCCAGACCAAAAGGGAAACTAGGGGACATAGTCTCAGTGGTTCCATCAGGCTCTATCAGACCAGCAAACCCTGGTCCTTTTTTTTTTTAATGATTTTGAGTTTTGTTACATCTTGTTCTCCCACTCTGTGCAGTATTTCCTACAGAGACCTCCTCCAAGTGGTAGACAGTGGTAGCCAGGCACCATCTAATTCTTCTTGTCTCATAGTCATATAGGCTGAAGATCTCATGGTATACCAGTTGCTTGGAATAATTGTTTCCATATATCTTTGTTTTTCTTCATTCTCCTTTGCATTGGATGTATCTAGATGGCTGCTTGCAAGCCTTTAAGATTCCAGTTGCTACTCGCCAAAGTAGGATGTGGAGCAAAGCTTTTGTGTAGTATATTATTCCAATTGAACTTGATGTACCCTGTGACTATGGTCCCGAGCCCACAGGTCCAACTACTCAATCTTTCTGGGTTGGTGGCTTTGTCCAAGAAGGGACTACAAACTTGCCCCTTGTCAGCTCTACTATACACCTGGGGATTCGTCCAGAACATAGCAATACACTTGCAGAAACACGCTCTCCCCTTCAAGGACATACCTAGTAGGTCAGCCTGTCCACCTATCTATGTACCAGTTAATCAATGTTTGTCTTCACTGAAACACAGTACTGTAAGCTCAAAAGGGTTCAACTTTGCTGTCTGTACCTTCCATGAACCTCAACATGTCTTCCTCTTCCTCAATGCCACTGTGGTGATTAGTCACATTTAGTATACTGCTATTCTCTTCACCAAGATCACTACATGTCTCTACCAATCAAATAGTGTACCCTCCTCTCCACTCCCCTCCAAACCCTGTTGTTGTGGTGGTTAAGTGTCGTTGAATTGTTTCCGACTCATGGCGACCCCATACACAGCAGAACAAAACACTGCCCTATCCCACGCCAGCTCCATGAGCCTTGCTATACTTGAGCCCATTGTCACAGCCATTGTGTCAATCCATCTCATCGAAGGCCTTCCCCTGTTTCGTCAACCCTCCACATTACCAAGCATGACATCCTTCTCCAGGGAATGGTCACCTCTGACAACATGACCAAAGTAGGTAAGATGAAGGCCATCCTTGCTTCCAAGGAGCATCTTGGCTGCACTTCCCCCAGGACTGATCTGTTAGTTCTTCTAGCAGTCCATGGTACCTTTCAGCCTTCTTCGCCAGCACAACAACTCAAAAGCATCAAATCTTTTTCGGTCTTCCTTATTCATTATCCAGCTCTCACATGCATACGAGGCAATTGGAAATATCATGGCCTGTGTCAGGCGCACCTTAGTCCTCAAGGAGACATCCTTGTTCCTTAGCACTTGAAAGAGTTCTTTGCAGGCAACCTGCCCAGTGCTGCACGTCATCTAATGCCCTGACTGCTGCTTCCATTGGCCTCGATTGTAGAACCAAGCAATGTGAATTCTTTGACAACCTCAATCTTTTCTCCATTTATTATGATGCTCCTTATTGGTCCAGTTGTGAGGATTTTTGTCTTCTTTATATTGAGATGTAATCCATACTGCAGACTGTGTTCCTCAATCTTCAGCAGTAAGTGCCTCAAGTCATCCTCACTTTCAGCAAGCAAAGTTGTATCATCCGTGTATCTAAGGTTGTTAATGATTCTTCCTCCAAACCTGATGCCATGGTTTTCTTCATATAGTCCAGCTTCTCAGATTATTTGCTCAATATATAGATTGAATAAGTTTGGGGAAAGGATACAACCCTGACACACTCCCTTCTTGAATTTAAACCATATAGTGTCCCCTTGTTCCATTCGAATGACAAGTCAAGGTACAGCTTCCTCATGAGTACAATCAAGTGTTCAGGAATTCCCATTCTTCTCAATGTTATCCATATTTTGTCATGATCCACATAATCAAATGCCTTTGCATAGTCAATAAAACAAATAAACATCTTTCTGGTATTCTTTGCCTTGAGCCAAGATCCATCTGACAACAGCTATGATGTCCCCTGTTACACATCCTCTTCTGAATCCAGCTTG
>NW_006921750.1:6302657-6304821 GCF_000298275.1 Orycteropus afer afer
CTAACTCCAGGTCTTTGTACATTTCATTGTAGTAATTGGCTTTGTCTGCTCGGGCTGCTCTTTGAAATCTTTGGTTCAATTCTTTTATCTTGTCATTTCTTCCATTTGCTTTAGCTACTCTCCACTCAAGGGCAAGTTTCAGAGTCTCTTCTGCCATCCATTTTGGTCTTTTCTCTCTTTCTCATATTTTTAATTACCTCTTGCTTTCTTCATGGATGATACTCTTGATGTCATCCCACAATTCTTCTGGTTTCCAGTTATCAGCAATGCGTCAAATCTATTCTTTAGATGGTCTCTAAATTCAGGAAGGACATATTCTAGATCATATTTTGGCTCTCGTGGACTTGTTTTAATTGTCTTCAACTTCAAGTTGAACTTGCATATGAGCATTTGATGGTCTGTTCCACAATCAGCTCCTGCCCTGGATTTGGCTGAAGATAACGAGCTTCTCCATCGCCTCTCATCACAGATATAGTCAATCTTATTCCTGTGTGTTTCATCTGGTGATATCTATGTGTACAGCCTCCATTTGTGCTGTTGAAAAAAGGTTTTTGCAATGAACAAGTTGTTGGTCTTGCAAAATTCTACCATTCGAGTTCCAGCATTACTTCTGTCACCAAGGCCAATTTTCCAACTACCAGTGATTCTTCTTTGTTTCCAACTTTTGCATTCCAGTCACCAGTGATATCCTGATTACAAGTTTGGTCAATTTCAGACTGCAGAAGTTGATAAAAACCTTCAATTTCCTCATCTTTTGATTTGGTGGTTGGAGCATAAATTTGAAAATAGTCGTATTAACAGTTCTTCCTTGTAGGCATATGGATATTATCCTATCACTGACAGCACTGTACTTAAGGACAGATCTTGAAACATCCTTTGTGATGATGAATGCCATGCCATTCTTCTTTAAACTGTCATTCCAGGCATAGTAGATCATATGCTTGTCTGATTCAAAATGGCCAAAACTAGTCTATTTCAGCTCACTAATGTCTAGGAAATTGACCTTTATGCATTCCATTTCATTTTTGACAACTTCCAATTTTCCTAGATTCATACTTTGTACATTCCATGTTCCAATTATTAATGGATGTTTTCTACTGTTTCTCATCAATTTGACTGGTGCCACATCAGCAAATGGAAGTCTTGAAAGCTTTACCTTATCCATATGAGTAAGGCTGATTTTACTCTGATAATGCAGCTCTTGCCCAGTCCTACTTTGAGACCTTTTTAAGCTAAGTGCTCACCTTCCTCCTCTGTATTGGATAATGTTTCTGGACTATTCATAAAGTTGTGCAGTAATGTATTAGATAGTGTTTCTCTGCTATTCATAAGGTTTTCCCTGGCCAATTATTTGAGAAGTGGATGGCCTTCTCCTTCTTCCTAGTCTGTCTCAGTCTGCAAGCTGGGCTGATACCTGTGCACCATGTGCACCCCATTGGGTTTGAAACACCAGTGGCACAGCCTCACGACTCACAGCAACATGTCACCACATTAGGACAAACCAACAGACAATTTTGTCTCCCTTAGCTGTTAGAAACCCCTCCAACCACCTTTACCTGGATCCCTGTAGCTGATTCCTCATCCCACCCTTGTAACCAATAAATAAAATTTGCTTCCGTATATAAACCTTTCCTTGACTTTTGACAGTAATGGACTAATACAATATTTGTCTTTCTTTGAACGACTTATTTTACTCAGCATAATGTCCTCCATGTCCATCCATTTTATGTGGTGTTTTGTTGATTCTACATTATTCTTTTTAAATGTATTTTATTGAAATATAATTTATGTACAGTGAAATACACAAAACTAAAGTGACATGGGGCATGCATTTTTTTTTCTTCAATTTTCCCTCTCCTCCCCTCCCACCACTGACAAACAAAGGAAGTTTCCTTCCATATATAAACCTTTCCTTAATCTTCCACAAGAACAAACTAATACTATGTTTGTCCTTCTGTGATTGACTTATATCACTCTGCATAATGTCTTACAAGTTCATCCATATTTTGAGGTGTTTTGAAGGCTCTACATTTTTCTTTAGTGCTGCATAGCCTTTCATTATGTTTATGTACCATAGTTTGGTCATCCACTCTTCTGCTATAAATCTTAGAGATAAGTCCCTTGACAGATATGTAATTATTGGCAAATATGAATTTGTTGCTGT
>NW_006921750.1:6305744-6309488 GCF_000298275.1 Orycteropus afer afer
TTGGACTTCCTGAATGGATATATTCTCATCTTTCATCATACCAGGAAAATTCTCTTCCAACAAATCTTCGACAAGTTTCTCAGTGGTTTTATTTCTCTTTTCCTGTTCTGGAATTCTGAATACACATAGGTTATTCCTTTTGATGGTATCCCACATGAACCTTAGGCTTTCTCCATTTTGTCTTGTCTTGATCTTTTTTCTGATTAATCCCTTTCCAATGACACATTCAGGTATTTGCCTTCAATCTCCCTAATTCGTCTTCCATTTATTCAATTCTCCTCCTTTGTATATTCAATGTCTTATCTGTTTTTAAAAATTCAGTATGAATCTTCTGAATTTCTGTGTATAGATTTTGAATCATTTCTAATTTTTCACTTATTTTGTCATTTTGTTCTTGTATTATCTTTCAAAATTGTTCTAGGGTTTTCTCTGTTTTCTTTGATCTGTCTCTTAATTCATTGAAGATACCTAAATATATTATCAGGGAATTCCAATACTGCATCTTCCTCAAGGATATGTTTTGGGTCTGTACCCTGGTCCCTTGTTTCTCCTGCTTTATTTTGCTTCTTGTGGCCTGTGATGGTCTGTTGTCTCTGAGGCATTGTGACATTTTGTGTTTATATTTAATTGGTGATCGTATGTGGGAGTGACTTGCCTACAATTTTCATTTTCTTTGTTTTGTTTGTGTATTATCTATGCACATAGGGTACTATGCTCTTCTATTCATTAGCTTACACCACTCATACACTCACCACATGTATCCTTTCTTGTTGTCAGCCTCTCGTATGTCCCTGCCAACCTTGGCAAACAGAGCCTATTCTTAGGTCCCTGGAATTCAAATGAGAATGCTATCACTTTAAAATCCAAAATGGTTGCCACTTGTAAATATTCAAAATGACTGCATCCTCAATCACTTTAAATATCCAAAATGGCCACCCCTTGTAAATATTCAAAATGACTGCACCCTCAGTAACTTTAAATATCCAAAATAGCTACTGCTTGTAAAAAAATCAAAATGGTTGCACCCTCTAGACAGTGGAAAGTCAACAGCTCAGGTTGTCTCCCTTCTTGCTGTTTCCCTTCCTAGACATAGGCCACAGGAGAGTCGTCCCTGCAAACTTTGGTGACCATGGTTGATCTTTAGGTCAATTCTCAGGTCCCAACACCACTTGGAAATATTCAGGCTGTTGGTCCCATCAGAGTCGCTGACAGTCCATAGCTCTGACCATCTCTGTACTCACTGTTTTCATTCAGGTTTTTCCACTAGTTGGTGCCTAATCCAATTCTGCATAGTTCCTTTCAAAGCTTAGGGCTCCAGGAATATTTTCTGTATCTCTGTCAATTGGTTTTTCTTTTCTTTATTGAAGATGGTATGTGTTGCTTGTCTGCCTATTCCTCCATCTGACCAGAAGTCTCTCTACATTATTCTTTAGGATTGCATAGTATTCCATTGTGTGTATGTACCATAGTTTGGTTATCCATTCTTCTGTTGATGGGCACTAGGTTGTTTCCATCTTTTGGCTATTGTAAATAGTGCTGTGATGAACATGGGCATGTAGATATCTGTTCTTTTCCTGGCTCTCACTTCTTTAGGATATATACCTAGTAATGGAGTTGCTGGTTCAAATGGTATTTCTAATTCCAACTTTTTAAGGAATCACCATACTGCTTTCCACAGGAACTGTATCATTTGACAGTCCCACCAGCTGTGCATGAGAGTCACAATCACTCCACATCCTCACCAGCATTTGTTATTTTCTGTCTTGTTGAACTTTGCTACTAGTGCTGGGGCAAGATGGCATCTTGTTGTTGTTTTGATTTGCAACTGTCTAATGGCTAATGATCGTGAGAATTTCTTCATGTTTGTTGTCTGCCTGAATGTCCTTTTGGTGAAGTGTCTTTCTACATCTTCTGCCCATCTTTTAGTTGGATTATTTGTCTTTTCATTGTTGAGGTGTTAGGGTTTTCTATACATTCTCAAGATAAATACCTTGTCATATATGTCATTGACAAATATTTTTTCCCAATCTGTAGGTTCCTTATTGACTCTTTGGAGAAGTCTTTGGAAGCACATAAAAATTTAATTTTTAGATGGTCCCACTCATCCACCTTATCTTCTGATCTTTGTGCAATTTGGATTATACTGCATAGTCTATTTATGCCATATATTCAGAACCCTAAATTTGCCCCTAGTTTCTCTTTGAGGAACTCCATTGTTTTAGGTTTCACAATTAAGTCTTTGATCCATCTGATGTTAGTTTTTGTGTATGGTGTGAGGTACAGATCACATTTCATTTTTATGAAAAGGATATTCAGTTTGCCAGCACCATTTGTTAAACAGAAAATCTCTTCCCCATTTAATGGATTTCAGAACTTTGCCAAAAATCAGTTGACCATAGGTCGATTGGTCTCTTTATGGGTTTTCAATACTATTCCATTGGTCTACATGTTTGTTGTTGTACCACTGCCAGGCAGTTTTGACTATTGTGGCTGTAAAATACATTTTAAGATCCAGGACTATGAGACTGCTACTTTGTTATTCTTCAAAGTGGCTGTTGTTGTTATGTGTCGTCAAGTTGGGTCCAACTCATAGCGACCCCTCCTTGGGTTTCTGAGGCAGTATCACTACAGAAGTAGATTTGCATCATCTTCTTTCCAATGAGTGGATGGTGGGTTTGAACTGCCAGCCTTCTGGTTAGCAGTCGAGTGCCTTGAGCACTACATTACCAGAGATCTTCTTCAATAGTTCTTCGCTTATCCGAGGTCTCTTTCCTTTCCATAGGAATCAGTGATTGGTTTTTCCATGTTCTTAAAGAATGTTGGAGCAGTCAGCCACAGGAATCCAGGTGAGTAGAGAGAACCCAAGCACACACAAAGCAGCAGGGAGGGAGAACAGGAGAAAGGGAATTAAAAGGCAGGAACCTGGACAGAGGAGCAGTCAGCCATAGGGATCCAGGTGAGAAGAGGGAACTCAGGCATGCTCAAAGCAGCAGGATGGGAGAGTGAGAGAAAGGGGATTAAAAGGCCCAGGAATAGGGACAGAAGAGCAGTCACCCACAGGGACCCAGGTAAGGGGGGGTAGGATAAGTTTCCAACAGAGACACAAACTTGTCTGTTGGTTTGTCCTACCATGGTGATGTGTTGATGTGAGTTTTGAGGCAGAGCCACTGGTGTTTCAAACCCAGCAGGATGCACATGGTGCACAGGTATCAGCTCAGCTTACAGACTGAGACAGACTAGGAAGAAGGAATAGGTCATCCACTTCTCAAGGAATTGGCCAAGGAAAACCTTAGGAATAGCGAAGAAACAGTTTGATACATTACCATGCAATTTTATGAATAGTCCAGTTAGGTTAGAAGGCTCTCAAAATAGGACTGGGAAACAGCTGCATCATCTGAGTAAACCCAGCCTTATTCATATGGATAAAGTAAAGGTTTCAAGACCTCCATTTGCTGATGTGGCACCACTCAAATTGAAGAGAAACAGCCACAGACATCCATTAATCATCGGAATATGGAATGTATGAGTTATGAATCTAGGAAAATTGGAAGTTGTCAAAAATGAAATGGAACACGTAAAGATTGATATCCTTGGCATTCTTGAGCTGAAATGGACTGATTTTGGTCACTTTGAATCAGACAACCATGTGATCTACTATGCCAGGAGTGACAATTTAAAGAGGAATGGTGTGGCATTCATCATGACAAAGGATGTTAAAATCTGTCCTGAAGTAAAATGCTGTCA
>NW_006921750.1:6311393-6323874 GCF_000298275.1 Orycteropus afer afer
AGAGAAGATTGAGGTTGTCAAAGAATTCATGTTGCTTGGTTCTACAATCAATGCCAATGGAAGCAGTAGTCAGGACATTAGATGACATGTAGTATTTGGAAGGTAAACCACAAAGGAACTGTTTCAAGTGCTGAGGAGCAAGGATGTCTCCTGAGGACTAAGGTGTGCCTGATGCAAACTATGATATTTCCAATTGCCTCATATGCATGTGAGTGGTGGACAATGAATAAGAAAGACTGAAGAGTTGATGCTTTTGACTTGTGGTGCTGGTGAAGAATGCTGAAAGTACCATGGACTGCTCAAAGAATTAACAGATCTGTCCTGGAGGAAGTGCACTGGAAATGCTCCTTGCAAGCAAGAATGGCCACACTTTGTCTCTCTTATTTTGGTCATGTTGTCAGAAGAGACAATTTCCTGGAGAAAGATGTCATTCTTGGTAGGGTGGAGGGTCGACGAAAGAGGGGGAGGCCTTCAACGAGATGGATTATTATGGTGGCTGTGAGATGGGCTCAAGTATAGCAGGGATCATGGAGTTGGTGTTGGATCGGGCAGTGTTTCTTTCTGCTGTGTATTGGGTCACTATGAGTTGGAAATAACTTGACGGCACCTAACCACAACAACAACAAAGAATGTTGATGAGATCTGGATTGGGATTGCATCGAATGTATAGATTGCTTTGGGTAGAATTGATATTTTCACAATGATAAATCTTCCTGTCCATGTGCACGGTATGTCCTTCCATTTATGTAACTCTCTTACGGTTTATCTTTTATAGTTGTCTTTGTGCTGGTCTTTTGTGTGCCTGGTAATATTTATCCCCAAGTATTTAATTTTTTTTGGTAGCTATTGTAAATGGTATTCATTTCCTTATTTCTTTTTCAGCAATCTTTTTCAGCTGGTGTAGAGGAAGCCAACTGATTTTTGTGAGGCAAACAACCACTATCCTACAGAAACCATATGGATCCAACTGGTTTTAGGATGCCGAATTTGTATCCAGCCACTATGGTAAATCTCTCAATTAGTTCCAGCAGATTGTTTACTGAGTCTCTTGGGTTTTCTCGGTGTGGGATTGTATCATCAGCAAATAAGGATAGTTTGAATCCTTCCTTACTAATTTGGTGGCCTTTGATGTCCCTTGTTTGCCTTACTGTGCTGGTTAGGACTTCCAATACAATGTTTAATAGAAGTGGTGATAGAGGGAATCCTTCTCTGGTTTCAGCTTACAAGTGGAATGTTTCAATCTCTCTCCATTGAGAATAACGTTGGCTGTTGGTTTTGCACATATACCCTTTATTATGTTGAAGAAAGTCCCTTCTACTCCTATTTTGTTGAGAGTTTTGATCAGGAATGGGTATTAGATTTTATCAAATGCCTTTTCTGCATTGATTGATAGGATCATGTGGTTCTTTTCCTTTGTTTTATTTATGTGGTAGGTGACATTGATCTTTTCCCTCGTAATGTTGAACCATCTTTGCATACCTGATATGAACCCCACTTGGTCTTAATGAATTATTTTCTTGATATGTTGATGGTGTCTATTGGCTAGGATTTTGTTGAAGATTATTTCATCTATATTCCTGAGGGATATTGCTCTGTAGTTTTCCTTTTTAGTGGTGTCTTTTCCTAGTTTTGGTATCAAAGTTGTGTTTGTTTCATAAACTGAATTTGGGAGGACTCCATCCTTTTCTATATTTTGGAATTGTTTGAATAGGGTTGGTGTCAGTTCTTCTCTGTAAGTTTGGTAGAATTCCCTAGTGAATCCGTCTGGGCCAGGACTTTTTTTGTTGGTAATTTTTTTTTTATTACCTGTTCAATTTCTTCTTTTGTTATGGATCTGTTCAACTTTTCCACCTCAATCGGTGTTAGTTTAGTTAAGGAGTGTGTTTCTAGAAATCTATCCATTTCTTCCAGATTTTCAAATTTGTTGGAGCATAGTTATTCATAGTATCTTGATATTATCATTTTTATTTCAATTTGTTCTTTTGTGATGTTGCCCATTTTGTTTCTTTTTTGTGTTATTTGTATTCTCTCCCACATCGCCTTTGTTAAATTTGCCAGTGGTTTGTCAATTTTATTAATCTTTTTAGTAAAATGAATTCTAGTCTTTTTGATGTTTTCTACTGTCATTCTATTTTCTGTTTCATTGATTTCTGTTCCAATCTTTATTATTTCCTCTCTTCTGGTGATTGTAGGCTGTTCTTTTCCTAATTGTTGGAGATGTTGGTTTAAAGTGTTGATTTTGGCTCTTCTTTTTTTGATGTGTGCATTTATTGCTATAAATTGGGCTCTGATCACTGCTTTTGCTGGGCCCCAAAGATTTTGGAATGTTGTTTTTTCATTCTTGTTTGATTCAAGGAATTTTTTTTTCAATTTCATTTTTTATTTCTTCTCTTACCCAGTCTTTCTTAAAGAGAGTGTTGTTCAGTTTCTTTGTGTTTGCTCTTTTTCTGTTCATCTTCCTATTGTTGATTTCTAAATTGATAGCATTGTGATCTGAGAGGATGCTTTGCAGTATTTCAATGTTTTTCAGTTTATTAAGGCTTGCTTTATGGCATAACATATGGTCTATCATGGAGAATGTTCCATGTACACTGGAAAAGAATGCATATTGTGCTGTTGGGTGAAATGCTCTGTAGATGTCTATAATTTCAAGTTGGTGGATTGTATTGTTTAGCTCTTCTGCATCTTTTTTGAGTTTCTTTACAGTTGTCCAGTTGTTGTATCTTTCATTGAAAGTGGTGTATTAAAGTCTTCTACTATGGATGTGGAGTCATCTATATGTCTTTTCAATTCTGTTAAAGTGATTTATGTATTTTCAGGCCTTGCATTGGGTTTATAGATATTTACTATGCTTACATCTTCTTTTTCAATTGATCTTTTAATCATTATATAATGTCCTTTCGTGTCTCTTATGGTGGTTTTGTCTTTAAGTCAATTTTATCAGAAATTAACATTACCACTCCTTCTCTTTATGCTTGTTATTTGCTTGATAAATCTTTTTTCAACTTTTGATTTTTAGTCTCCTTTTGTCTTTGTGTCTAAGGTGTGTCTCCTGTAGACAACATATTGATGGGTTATGTTTTCTTATCCAGTTTGCAACTGTCTGTTGCTTGAGTGATTCATTTAATCCATTGACATTCAGTGTAACTACCGACAAGTATGAATATATTGCTTTCATTTTGTTATATCTTTTTTCATGGTGTTCCTAGGTTTTTGTTCCATATAATTTTCTGTGCTGAGCTCATTTTGTTTATGAATCATGTTATCATTTCCTTTGTTGCTATTGTCTTAGTATTTGCTAAATATTTGTGATTATTCTTTTTTATTCTGTTGTGAAGGTTTATCATTTTTCTTTGAGATTACCTTGTAATTTATAATTTTCTTCCCAGGTTTAGAACAGTCCATTCTATTTTGCAACTCTCTTGACTTCCTCATCATTTAGAAGTTTTGTAACTACACTATTTTTTCCCTTCTTTTTGGTTTGTAGTTGTTTTCATTTGCCAATTGATGTATCTGGTTCCCTGTTACAATCTTGTAATCTTATTTTGCTTTGGGAAATTCCATAGCTGTGTTGTTTTCTAGATTATATCATCTTGTGTATTAATGGTCAGTTGTCATTTGTTATTATTGGTTATCTATCCCAATGACTCATCTCAAAGAAATTTTGTCAAAAATTTCAGAGATAAAAAATACCAAAGCTTTTGAAATATTACATAACATAAAGAAAGTGAAAGTTTTAAATCTTTTATAAAGGGATTTTATATACATTAATACTAAAACCTAACAAAGAATTTTTTAAAAGACCAAGCCAAACATTGCTATGACTGTTGAAAAAGCTAAATAAATATTATCAAACACAATTTGACACACATTAAAGCAGAAGTACTATGGCATGACCAAATGGGGTTTATTCCATTATAAAACTAAAAACCAAACTCACTGCTGTCAAGTTGATCCTGACTCATAGTGACTCCTAATTTTGATCCTGAGGAGCTCTGGTAGCATAGTGCCTAAGGCACTTGACTGCTAACCAGAAGGCTGGCGGTTTAAACCCACCAGCCACTCCTTGGAAGGAAGATGGGGCAATCTACTTCCATAGTGATACTGCCTCAGAAACCCAAGGAGGGGTTGCTATGAGTCAGGTCCAACTTGATGGCACATAACAACAACAACGACAATTGGGATCCTGAGCCAGTGTCACTATGAAAGTACATTGCCCAACCTTTTTTCCAAGGAGTGATGTTGTTGTTGTTATGGGCCATGGAGTTGCATCCAACTCATAGCGATCTCTCCTTGCACTTCTGAAATGGTATCACTACGGAAGTATATTGTCCCATCTTCCTTCCAAGGAGTGGTTGGTGTGTTTGAACTGCCAGCCTTCTGCTTAGCAGTCAAGTGCCTTAGGCACTAATTCAGCATTAAGACATCTATTAATTAATTAACCATAGTAATGGATGAGAGGAGGAAAAAAGATTCTGAAAGGCTTTTGGCAAATGTTAGTATATTTCTGATTAAAAATAGCTTAATAAAAATGATATAGTATACCTTTCTCAAGCCAGAATAGAGTAATTTTGTGCTTTGTTGTGCCATCGAATCATTTCAGACTCATAGCCACCTTATGTACAAAAGAACAAAAGACTGCCAGGTGCTGGGCCAGCCTCATGATCTCTACTATACCTGAGCCCTTCACTGCAGCCCCCGTGTCAATCCATCTTGTTGAGGGCCTTCCCCTTTTTCATTGACCCTCCACCTTACCAAGTATGACATCCTTCTCCAGAAAATGGTCCTTTCTGACAACATAACCAAAATAGGTGAGACAAAGTCTGGCCATTCTCACTTCCAAGGAGCATTCTGTATGCACTTCATGCAGGACAGATTTGATAGTTCTTTTAGTCATCCACAGTACTTTCCGAATTCTGCATCAATACCACAACTCAAAAGCATCAACTCTTCTTCATTCTTACTTGTTCATTGTCAAGCTCTCACATGCATATGAGGCAATTGAAAATAACATAGCTTGGGTTAGGAGCATCTTAGTCTTTAAGGAGATATCTTTGCTCTTCAGCACTTGAAAGAGTTCTTTTGCAACAGATTTTCCCAATGTAATATGTCTTTTGATATCTTTGCTGCTGCTTCCATTCACATTGATTGTAGAAACAATACAAAATCTTTGATAACTTCAATCTTTTCTCCATCTATCATGATGTTGCTTATTGGCCCAGTTCTGACAATTTTTGTTTTCTTTATATTGAGATGTAATCATACTGCTGACTGTAGTCTTTAATATTCATCAGTAAGTGCTCCAAGCCATGCCCACTTTCAGCAAGTAAAGATGTACTGTCTGAATATCTCAGGTTGTTAATGAGCCTTCCTCCAATACTGACACCCCATTCTTCTTCATATAGTCCAAATTCTTGGATTTTTTGCTCAGCATACAGATTGAATAAATATGGTGAAAGGACACAACCCTGATGCACTCCCTTCATGATTTTAAACCATGCAGTATGACATAGTGCTTAAGGCATTTGACTGCTAACCAGAAGCCTGGCAGTTCAAACCCCCCAGCCACTCCTCAGAAAGAAGATTGAGCAATTTACTTCCATAGAGATAACACTTCAGAAAAGCAAGGAGGGGTTGCTGTGAGTCAAATTGACTTGAAGGCAGTGAGGGTTTTTTTTTTTTTTTTTGGTGTATCCCCTTGTTATGTTCAAATGACAGTCTCCTGGTCTATATATAGGTTCCTCATGAGTATAATTAAGTGTTCTGTAATTCTCATTCTTCTCAATTTTATTCACAATTGATTATGAGCCACACAATTGAATGCCTTTGCATAGTCAATAAACTGCAAGTAAACATTTTCTTCTATTCTTTGCTTTCATCCGAGATCCATCTGACATCAGTTATGATATTTCTTACTCCACATCCCCTTATGAATCCAGCTTGCATTTCTGGAAGTTCTCTGTCAATGTACTGGTGTAACCATTTTTTGAATTATCTTTAGTAAGACTTTACTTGCATGTGATAATAATGATATTGTTCAATAATTTCCACATTTTGTAGGATCGCCTTTTTTGGAATGGGTACAGATTTGGATCTCTTCCAGTCAGTTGGCTTTGTAGCTGTCTTCCAAATCTCTTGGTGTAGTCCAGTGAGTGCCTCCAGAGCAGCATCCATTTATTGAAAACACCTCTGTGGATATTCCATTAATTCCTGGAACCTTGTCTTTTGCCAATTCCTTCAGTGCATCTTCAATTTCTTCCTTCAATACCATTGAATCTTGATCATATGCCACCTCCTGAAGTGGATGAAGTTGGCATAGTGACTCTGTGTATTCCTTCCATCTTCTTTAGATGTTTCCTGCATCATTCAATATTTTGCCCATAGAATCTTTCAATATTGCAACTCGAGACTTAAGTTTTTTCCCCAGTTCTTTCAGCTTGAGAAATGCCCAGTGTGTCCTTTCCTTTTGGTATTCTAATTCCTGGCCTTTGCACATTTCATTATAGTAATTTACTTTGTCTTCGCGAGTGGCTCTTTGAAGTCTGTTCAGCTCTTTTATCCTGTCCATTCTTCAATTTGTTTTATCTACTTTCTGGTCAAGGCCAAGTTTCAGAGTCTTTCACATCCGTTTTGGTCTTTTCTTCTTTTTCTGTCTTTTTAATTGCCTTTTGTTTTCTTCATGGGTGATGTAGTTCATGTCATCCCACAATTCCTCTGGTTTTCTGTAGTTGGTGGTGAATGCATTGAGTCTGTTCTTTAGATGAGCTCTAATTCAGGAAGAATATAATCAAGGTCATATTTTGGCCCTTGTGGACTTCTTTTAATTGTCTTCAGCTTCGACTTGAACTTGATATAAGAGCAGTTGATGGTCTGTTCCACACTCAGCTCCTGGCCTTGTTTTGGCTAAGGATATTGAGCTTCGCTATCACCTCTTGCCACAGATGTAGTCAGTCTGATTCCTGTGCACTCAGTCTGGTGAAATCCTTGTGTATAGCCATTGTTTGCATTGTTGAAAAAATGTATTTGCAATGAATAGGTTGTTGGTCTTATTTTTACTAAGGAAATATTAGAAGCATTTCCACTGGAATCTTATTAAAGACAAGGGTGGCCACTGTTATTGTTATTACTGTACCATTTTTAAAATATGTATATATTTTATTGTGTTTTCTGTGAAGGTTGACACAGCAGTTTAGGTTCCCGTTCAACAATTTCTACACAAGTGGTTCAGTGACATTGATTACATTCTTTACAATGTGTGAAAATTCTCATGATTTCTGGTCTGATTGTTTCATTTCTTGAATCTAATTTTCTTGTTCACTTACATTCTCATCTTTTCTTTAAAGTAACTGTTGATTCTTTGATATCATATAGGAGATTTTTCAAAGGAGGACAGCACATATGGTGATATTCATTAATTATTATTATCATTATTTATTTATTTATTTTGAGCCAAACTGTCATTTAGCTTCAAGGAATCTTAGGGGTTAGTTTTTGTTAAAGGTTTGAAGAGTATCTCAGGACAACAGTCTTGGGAAGTCCTCCAGTTTCAACAAGTCCAGTTGGTCTGCTTTTTCTTTTGTTATTTCTTTGTTTTGAATTTCGAGGTTCTATTCCACATTTTCTTCCCACTCATGTAATATTTGCCTCAGGGATCTAATAGAAGTGACACAAACAGATTTATACACACATATGTTCATTACAACACTGCAGGCATACCTCATTTTAATGTGACACTTTGTGTGTCTTTGTCACATTTTAGTAATTCTCACAATATTTCATAATTTTTTATAATGTTAATGCACAGTTAGCAGACTATAAACAAAAACAAAAACAAAAAACTTACTGCTATTGAGTCAGATCCAACTCATAGTGACCCTCCTTGAGTTTCCAAGGCAGTATCACTACAGAAATAGATTGTCCAATCTCCTTTCCAAGGAGTTGCTGGTGCATTTAAATCACCAGTCTTCTGGTTAGTCATCAAATGCCTTAGGCACTACACCACCAGAGCTCCCTAAGAGATAACAGTATAATGTAAACATAACTTTTATATACAGTAGGAAACCAAAAAATTAATTAATTCACTTTTTGGCAATATTCACATTTTTACAGTGATCTGGGGCCAAATATGCAGTATCTCTGAGATAAGCCTGTATTCACAATAGAAAAAGATGGAAAACTAAATGTCCATCGATGGATAAATATATAAGCAAAATATGGTGTATATATATATATATATTTGAAGCAAATAGTCCCAAAAGCTGGACTGTATGAAGAAGTATGTAGCATTGGGATTGGAAGAAGACTCTTTGACAATCTGTGATATGAAGGTGACACAACTTTTATTGCTGAAAGTGAAGATGACTGAGACAATATATGAGTTGGGTGATGTTGGAGTTTAGGGTAGCATTCACAAGTCTCTTTTTTTTCTGCAATATTATGTAGTCTGTAGATATTCTAGTGAAGGTGACTTAATTATGAAGATCAAATACTACAGCCTTCAGTATGGAGTGCAGGTCAACATAAAATTGGTAAAGTAGAGGATTAGCAAAAAAGAGGAAGACCATCAACAAGGTAGATTGACACAGAGGCTGCAATGATGGTCTCAAGTATAACAGGGTTTGCAAGGATGTTGTAAGACAGGGCACTGTTCTGTTCTGTTGCACATGGGGTTGCTATGCATTGCAGCCAACTTGACAGCACCTAACAATGACAGTATTTATGATTAGTAACCAGGGATGGGGGAGGGATTCATTCTTTAGAGAGTAGACACTTTTTAATTTTGATGATGGGAAAGCTATACATCATAGCAATTACTAACAGATCCCTGTATATGTGTGAATATATAAGTTTATGCATATATATATGCATTTATGTGACTATTTGCACACATATTTATATAATAAAGCACATGGGGCATAGTTATGGATACTTTTTAAACATAACCAAACACCTTGCTGGATTAGGTTTCTGGATTTGAAGGATTAGGACCACAGCCTCGTGAAACATCTAGGTTAACTGGCATAATATAGTTCATAAAGTTATGTTTAACATCCTAGTTTGGTGAATAGTGTCTGGGGTATTGAAAACTTGAGTAACCATCTAAGATACTGTATCACTTTTATAGTACTATCTATTGTAGCTACTACTCACCTGTCAGTTTGTTGTACTGTGGTGGCTTGCATGCTGCTGTGAGGCTGGAGGTTATGCTACTTGTATTTCAAATAATATTACTGGTATTTCAAATAACAGGAGGGTCACTGATGGTGAACAGGATTCAGTGGTCCTTCAAGACTAAAATAGATGGGAAAGAAACACAGGGCCAACCACTTCTGAAAAAAAACGACCACTAAAAACTTTATGAAAAGCAGTGAAACACTGACTAATGTATTACTAGAAAAGTTTATGAATATCCATGAAACATTGTCCCTCAGGTTGGAAGACACTCTAATTACGACTAGAGAAGAGCTGCTTCATCAAGGTAGAGTTGATCTTAATGATGTGGGTGGAGTAAGGCTTTCAAGACCTTCATTTTCTGATGGGACATGACCCAAAATGGCACAGAAGATGTTTACCAATGTTTTATTGACTGTGCAATGCAAATACATTTGACCGTGTAGATCACAACAAATTATGGATAACATCATGAAGGGTGGGAATTCCAGAACACTTCATTGTGCTCATGAGGAATCTGTACATAGACCAAGAGGCTGTTGTTCCAACAGAAACGGGAATACTGCATGGTTTAAAATCAGGAAAGATGTGTTTAAGGGTTGTATCATTTCACCATACTTATTCAATCTCTAGGATCTCTGCTGGCATAGTGCCTAAGGCATTTGACTGCTAGCCAGAAGGCTGGTGGTATAAATCCACCAGCCACTCCTCATAAGGAAGTTTGGACAATCTATTTCTGTAGTGATACCTCCTCGGAAACCCAAGGAGGGGGTCACTATGAGTCAGGTCCAACTCCACGGCAGTGAGTTTGGTTTGGTTTTTAGAATTCAATCTCTATGCTGAGTGAATAATCCAAAAATATGGATTTTATGAAGTAGAATGCAGCATCAGAATTGGAAGAAGACTCATTAACAACTTGCAATATGAAGATGACCCAACCTTGCTTGCTGAAAGTGAAGATAACTTGAAGCACTTACTGACAAAGTTCAAAGACTACAGTCTGCAGTATGGATTACTCCTAAAGAGGAAGAAAAAGAAAATCCTCACAACTGTACCAATAAGCAACATCATGATAAATGGAGAAAAGATTGAAGTGGTCAGGGATTTCATTTTACTTGGACCCACAATTAACACCCATAAAAGCAGCAGTCAAGAAGTTAGTTATCATATGGCACTGGACAAATATTCTACGAAAGACCCCTTTAAAATGTTAAGAAACAAAGGTGTCACTTTAAAGACTAAGGTGTGCCTAACTCAAGCTATGTTTTTTTCTTTCTTTCTTTTTTTTCCCCCAATTATCTCATATGCTTATGAAAATAAGGAAGACTGAAGGAGAGTTGATGTCTTTGAATTGTGGTATTGGCAAAGAATATTGAAAACACCAGAGACTGCCAGAAGAATGAACAAATCTGTCATGGATGAAGTATAGCCAAATGTTCCTTGGAGGCCAGAATGGCCAGACATTGTCTCACCTACTTTGGTCATGTTGTCAGAAGTGGCCTTTCCCTGGAAAAGGATACCATGCTTGATAAAATAGAGGGTGAGTGAGAAAAGGTAAGACTCAATGAGATGGATTGACACAGTGGGTACAATGATTGATTCAAGCATAGTAAGGATTGTGAATATGGCACAGGATCAGGCAGTGTTTTCTTCTGTTTTACATAGTGTTGCTATGAGTCAGAGCTGACTCGATGGCACCTACCACCAATATCAACAAGCCATTGCAGTTAGACAAGTAAGATACATTTTTGTTATGTTAGTTGCTGTCAAGTTGATTCTGATTTGTTGTGACTCCATATGTGGGGGTAGAATTCCTCCACAGGGTTTTTAAGGTTGTGCCCTTTCAGCAGCAGATCTTCAGGCTTATCTTTTGAGGTATCTCTATGAGAGAAATTAGAGGTATAAAAATATGAAAGAAAAGCATACTTTTATTATTTGTTGCTATTGTGACTGTATACTAAGAAAACCCAATATTCAACTGATAGTAGCTGTTGCAATAAGAAAATTCATATAGATTTCTTGATACAAAATTAATATATAGGAAGATGACAGACTAGGCCGAATAACTGAACAGACCCTTCTCAACAAAGAAAAGGAAAACCAATTAACACAGACAAAGAAGATAATCCTGGACCCTTGAGCCTTGAAGGGAAGGATATAGAAGTGGACTAAACCTCAACTAGCAGAAGAATTTGCATGAAAGTACCAACAAATGAGACAGACAGAGTTGCGGTCTGGCAGAGATCCTGAGTGATACTGATGGCACAACACAGACAGCTGGAGATTCCCGAGTGGTGGTAGGACCTAAGAATTAACCTAAAAATGAGCCCTGCTAGCCAGGGACTGCATGGAGGACTGCTCTGGTGGCTGGGGAATAAACAGAGAAGGTGAAGAAAAACATGGGCTGAGCTGTGGACTTTTGCCTGTCCGGAGGACACCACCATTTTGAATGTTCACAAGTGGCTTGACCATTTTGGATATTTAAATAGACAGGGGCTTAAGAACAGGTTCTACTTGCCAGCAACCCCAAGAACACTCTGGACCTGCAAGACTGAAAAGGTGCAACATTTTCCTTGTTACTCTTATACCCCACACCCGCTTGGTGAATGGAGGTGTGGCCATCCCCCACTCCCACCTAACTTTTGGGACCACAGGAATTCCATCACAGTCTGTGTGCTCAGATGGAGCCTGGGTGCCCTGCCCTGTCCCCCACCGATTTTTTTCTCTTTTTTAATTTTTATTTATTTTTTTCTTTTTCGCTTTCTTTTTTTGGGTGATTAGTTTGCTTGTATTTTTCTGTTTTAAAACAACTAACATTATTAATATTTTTGCCCTTTTTATTATTATTCATATTCTTCCTCTCCCAGGTCCTAGTTTTGAGCTTTTTTTTATTTCCTCTGTTCCTGGATGAATTTTTTTTTATATATATAATTTAATTGTTCCCCTTTTTTTCTCATGGTTAACCCCAATCCTTGTTTCTCTTTTAGAATTTTTCCAATCTTCTTTCTTCATTATTCTCCTTCTCTACCTTTTTTCTCTTAGTGCCCAATCCCCAGATATTGCAGGTTTTCTTGTTTTTTTCTTCTTACTTTTCTCTTTTAACTTCTTTGGTTGTTCCTGTGTGATTACATGGTGTGTTTTTTGTCCATGTGCTTTTAGTTTTTTGTTATTTAATTGTAATTTTTGTCTAACAGAGTGGGAGACAGCAACAGTCCCCATAAGACACAACCACACCCACATCTTCTGCAACTTCACTTATTGAGCGGGACCCACTTCCTTCTTCTCCACCAATGGGCCAATAATAAAAAAA
>NW_006921750.1:6325142-6352081 GCF_000298275.1 Orycteropus afer afer
ACATAACAAAATGACAGCAACAAATTCAAACTTATCAAATATTACACTGAATGTTAATGGATTAAATGCACCACTCAAGAGATGGAGACTTGCAGATTGGATAAGAAAACAAAACCCACCAATACGCTGCCTACAAGAGTCACAATTTAGAGATAAAGACAAAAATAGACTAGCAATCAAAGGTTGGAAAAAGATATATCAAGCAAATGGCAACTGTAAGAGAGCAGGAATGGCAATATTAATTTCAGATCAAATTGACTTTAAGACAAAAACCACTATACGAGAAAAGGAAGGACATCATATAATAATTAAAGGATCAATTGAACATGAAGATATAACCATAATAAATATGTATGGACCCAAAGAAGGAGCCACAAAATACATAAATCAGACATTAAAAGAGTTGAAAAGCCAAATAGATGAAGCCATAGTCATAGTGGAGACTTTTATATAACAATTTCAATGAAAGCTAGAACAACTGGAAAGAAATTAAACAAAGATGCAGAAGAGCTGAACAATACAGTCCACCAATTGGCCTTATAGACATCTATAGAGCACTTCACCCAACAGCAGCACAACATACATTCTTATCCAGTGCACATGGAACATTTTCCATGATAGACAATATGTTAGGTCACAAAGCAAGCCTTAATAAATTTAAAAGCATCGAAATACTGCAAAGCATCTTCTCAGATCATAATGCTATCAAATTAGAAAACAACAATAGGAAGATCAACTGGAAAAGAGTAAACACATGGAAACTGAACAGTACCCTCCTTGAGAAAGAATGGTAAGAGAAGAAATCAAAACTGAAATTCAAAAATTCCTTGAATCAAATGAGAATGAAAACACAACATACCAAAATCTTTGGGACAAAGCAAAAGCAGTGATGAGAGATCGATTTATAGCAATAAATGCACACGTTAAAAAAGAAGAAAGAGCTAAAATAAACACTTTATACCAACATTTCCAAAAATTAAAAAAAAAGAATAGCAAGAAAAGCCTACAGTCACCAGAAGAAAGGAAATAATCAAGATTCGAGCAGAAATCAATGAAACAGAAAATAGAAGGGCTATAGAAAAAATCAACAGTACCAGAAGTTGGTTTTTTGAAAAGAACAATAAAATTGACAAACTACTGGAAAATTTAACAAGGGAAAAGAGGGAGAGAATTCAAATAACACAAATAAGGAATGAAATGGGTGACATCACAACAGAATCATCTGAAATAAAAAGGATAGCATCAGGATACTATGAAGAACTGTATTCCAACAAATTTGAAAATCTGGAAGAAATGGACAAATTTCTACAAATGCTACTTATCTAAATTAATACAGATTGATGTGGAAAAGTTGAACAGGCCCATCACAAAAGAAGAAATTGGACAGCTCATCCAAAAATTACCAACTAAAAAAAGTCCTGGCCCAGACGGTTTCACCAGAGAATTCTACAAAATATTCAGAGAAGAACTGACACCAATCCTACTCAAACTATTCCAAAACATAGAAAAAAATGAAATTCTCCCTAACTCATTTTATGAAACAAGCATAACCTTGATACCAAAACCAGGCAAAACATCACTCAAAAGAAAAACTACTGACCAAAATCCCTCATGAATTTAGATGCAAAAATATTCAACAAAATCATAGCCAATAGACTGCAACAACATATCAAGAAAATCATTCATCATGAACAAGTGGGGTTCATATCAGATATGCAGGGATGGTTCAACATTAGAAAAACAATCAACATCATCTACCACATAAATAAAACAAAGAACCACATGATCATATCAATTGGTGCAGAAAAGTTATTTGATAAAATCTAACACCCATTCCTGATCAAACTCTCAGCAAAATAGGAATAGAAGGGACATTCCTCAACATAATAAACGGCATTTATGCAAAACCAACAGCCAACATTATTCTCAATGGAGAGAGACTGAAACCATTCCTCTTGAGAACAGGAACCAGACAAGGATGCCCACTATCACCACTTCTATTCAACATTGTACTGGAAGTCCTAGCCAGGGCCATAAGGCAAGAAAGGGAAATCAAAGGCATCCAAATTGGCAAGGAAGAAGTCAAACTATCCCTATATGCTGAGGATATGATCCCATACCTAGAAACCCCAAGAGACTCAATAATCTACTGGAACTAATTGAGAGATTTAGCATTGTGGCAGGATATAAGATCAACATCCAAAAATCAGTTGGATTCCTCTCAACCAGGAAAGAGATTGCTGAATAAGATATAAGGAAATCAATACCATTTACAATAGCTAACAAAAAAATAAAATACTTGGGAATAAATCATACCAGGGACACAAAATACCTGTACAAAGAAAACTATAAAAAACTACTTCAAGAAACCATAAGAGAGCTACATAAATGGAAGAACATCCCATGCTCATGGATATGAAGATTGAACATTGTGGAAGTGTCATTTCTACCCAAAGCAATCTGTACGTTCAATGCAATCCCAATCCAGATCCCATCAACATTCTTTAGGAATATGGAGAAAACAATCATTAGCTTTATAAGAAAAGGAAAGAGACCTCAGATAAGCAAAGCACTATTGAAGAAGAAAAACAAAGTAGGAGGTCTCACACTGCCAGATCTCAAAATCTACTATACAGCCACAGTAGTCAAAAGTGCCCAGTATTGGTTTAATGACAGATACATAGACCAATAGAATAGAATTGAGAACCCAAAAATAAATCCATCGACCTATAGTCAGCTGATCTTTGACAAAGTGCCAAAATCCATTAAATGAGAAAGAGAATGTTTGTTTAATAAATGGTGCTGGCAAAACTGGAGTTCCATTTGCAGAAAAATGAAACAAGATCTGTACCTCACACCATACACAAATATGAACTCCAGATGGATCAAAGACTTACATGAGAAACCCAAAACTATGGAGTTCCTCAAAGAAAATCTAGGTAAATTTCGGAGCCCTAATATATGCCATGGGAGCTCTGGTAGCATAGTGGCTACGGCATTTGACTGCTAACCAGAAGGCTAGTGGTTCAAATCCACCAGCCATTCCTCAGAAGAAAGATGGGGCAAGCTTGTTCTGTAGTGATACTGCCTTGGAAACCCAAGGAGGGGTCGCTATGAGTCGGGTCCGACTCGACGGCAAACAACAACAACAATATATGCCATAAATAGACTATCAAGCATAACTCAAAATGCACAAACAGCAAAAGAAAAAACAGATTATTGGGGCCTTCTAAAAATTAAATGTTTATGTGCTTCCAAAGACTTCTCCAAAAGAGTCAAAAGAGAACTTACAGATTGGGAAAAAATATTTGGTAATGACCTATCTGACAAGGGATTTATCTCTAGCATTTATAGAAAATTCCAATACCTCAATAACAAAAGACAAACAATCCAATTAAGAAGTGGGCAGAAGACATGAATAGACAGACACTTCACCAAGGAGGATATTCAAGCGCCCAACAAACATATGAAGAAATGCTCATGATCATTAGCTATTAGACAGATGAAAATCAAAACAACAATGAGGTACCATCTTGCTCCAGCACTAGTAGCAAAGTTCAACAAGGCAGAAAACAACAAATGCTGATGAGGCTGTGGAGAGATTGGGACTCTCATTCACTGCTGTTGGAACTGTAAAATGGTACAACCATTGTGGAAAGCAGTATGACGATTCCTTCAAAAGTTGTAATTAGAAATACTATTTGACTCAGCCATTTCATTACTAGGTATATGCTTTAAAGAAGTGAGAGCCATGACAAGAACAGGTACATGCACACCCATGTTCATCGCGGCACTATTTACAATAGCCAAAAATGGAAACAACCTAGGTGTCCATCAACTGAGTAATGGATAACCAAGCTATGGTACATACACACAATGGAATACTATGCAATGCTTAAGAATAATGTAGAATCTGCAAAACACCCCATAATGTGGATGAATTTGGAGGACATTATGCTGAGTGAAATAAGTCAATCACAAAAGGACAAATGTTCTATTAGTCCGTTATTGTAAAAGTTAAAGAAAGGTTTATCTATAGAAGGAAATTTTCTTTGTTGGTTAACAGGAGGGGGAGGGGAGGAGAGGGATTGCTGTTAGATAGATAGAGATAAGTATTGATTTGGGTGAAGGGAAGGGCAATGTACCAAATGTGAGTGACCAGTATGGCGGCATAGAAGAAGAGAAAGACATGGGAGGTACAGACAACAAAGATGAACCCTTTTGCACAAACAGTACTGCATTGTCAGTGAAGGCAAACATGATTATATGGATGGATAGATGGGTGGACAGGCTGAACTATTAGGTATGTCTATGAAAGGGGGAGTGTATCCAAGAACATGTATAAGGTTGGCAGACAATGGTTCTATAAGTTAATGTGAATGATCAGAATTTACAGTAGAGCTGACAAGGGGCAAGGTTGTGATCACTGCTTGGTCACAGCCAGCTACCCAGAGGGATTGAGTAGTTGAACCTGTGGGCTTGGGACCATAGTCACAGGGGACATCAAGCTCAACTGGCATAACATATTATACAAAAGATTGTTCCACCTCCTACTTTGTCGAGTAGCAACTGGGATCTTAAACACTAGCAAGCTGCCATCTAGATTCAATGATGGGTCTCTCTTCTTCCAGAGAAAAGAAGAATGAAGAAAACCAAAGTTCATGGAAACAATTAGTCCTAGCGATCTGCAGCCTGTACAATTATGAGACCAGAAGAACTAGATGGTGCCCGGCTACCACAGTCATCCACTTGGAAACAGATCTATGTAGGATATCCTTGATAGAGAGGGAGAACAATGTGGAACAAAACTCAAAATCATTTGGAGAAAAAAAAAGGGGGACAGTGGGGACCAGGTTTTCTGGTCCAATAGAGCCTGGTGGAACCACTGAAACTATGGCCCCTAGCTGCCCTTCAGGTCTGGAATTGAACCCACACCTCTGGTTTCCAGCCAAACAAAAGACAGACATATGAGTTGAACATTTTCCTCAAGTAGATACACTCCTTGGAGAGAACAATCATGGGAGAAAGAAGGGCTGCTTATGCAGAGGGAGATAGTTCAGGGAGCAGGAGTGCATGGAGGGATGGACACTGGAAAGAGGTAACTATGAGGAGGAAGTGGAAGGGAAGCTGTTGCATTGTGGTAAACTATGGTCGATGGCATGAGACAAAGTGTATGTGAACTGCTGTATGGAAAGTGAATTTGCTCTGTAAATCTTCACTCAAATAACAATAAAAAAAAGAAAATTAATATATAGAAAACAATAGCTTTTCCATTTGTAAACAACAAGAAGAACGTATAATGGAAAAATATCTCTTTTGATATAATTTTTTAAATGACAAGCTATCTTTTAATAAAATTAACAAAATTACACAATTTAGATCTAAAAGAGTCAACAAAACATTTGAACACATAAGAAGAAATACTCTGGTTCAGAACAGGAAGACTATTTGTCCAGATATCAATTTTTTCTAATTTAATGTGACCCCAATAATAATTGATTTTTTTTAATTGACAACCATAAGCTAAAGTTCATTCAAAAAATAAACAAGAAAATAACCAAGAAATGTTTGAAAAAAGACAAATCATGATGAGGTAGCCCTATAATTTATTAAGCTATATTACAAAAGCTAGAAAAATGTAAGAGTGTGTTACAGAATCACAACAGATATAATGGAAGACAAATAAAATTATATACGTATAAAACTTTGTATTAGATACATATCATAATTAAAATAAATGGGAGAATTATGAATTATGCGATAAATGTTTGGAGTACAAAGTAGCCAGTGAGAAAGGGGAGGGGGATTTTTCCATGTCTTACATCTTACACTTAAATATATTTCAAATGGATCAAAAATTTAAATTTAAAAAGAATCATTTGTTAGTATATGTGGAAGAAAAGTATACTGCACAAGGAAAAGTGTTTTATGATATGGGAGTGAAAAAGACTGGTCCAATTATAATAGACAATCCAAAAGCCCAAAATTTGATAAATTTTATTATATTAAAAACAATTTATAAATGTAAAGAACATAAATAAATCATAGCTTTAGGTTGTCCTAGGTTTTTCCCTAATTTGAGAGTCTTGCAACTCTGTGAAGGAGGCAAAGTCTCTCTCTCTACTAAAGGACTCAGGGTCCAGTGTTCCAGCCAACTAAAGGACCTTGGGGGACTGTCACTCGCACTACCACCATGCCCAACTTCTCTGGCAATTGGAAGATCATCTGATTGGAAAACTTAGAGGATTTTCTCATAGCGTTGGGGGTGAAGGTGATGCTGAGAAAGATCGCTGTGGCTGCAGCATCCAAGCCAGCAGTGGAGATCAAACAAGAGGGAGATACTTTCTATATCAAAACCTGTACCACCGTGCATACCACTGAGATTACCTTCAAGTTCAGTGAAGAGTTTAGGGAGCAGACTGTGGACCGGAGACCCTGTAAGAGCCTGGCAAAATGGGAGAATGATAACCAACTGGTCTGTGAACAGAGGCTTCTGAAGGGAGAGGGTCCCAAGACCTACCAAACCAGAGAACTGAAAAATGACGGAGAGTTGATCCTGACCATGACAGCAGATGACATTGTATGCATCAGGGTCTATGTACGAGAATGAGTGGCCATGGGTCCAAGATGCTTGAATCTATCACAACCTCATGCTCACCACCCTGCCCCCATTGTCTCCTATCCCTCCCTTCTAGGCTAGCACTTCCCTCACTCTGGCACTTCTGGGAGTTCCTGGGATGTGTGGTGTCTGCTTTCTTTGACGCCTTTTCCCATTTCCATACCACCAAAGAGGGATGGATTGCAAGAGCCCAGATCACCCACTCTGGAATCACTCACCCTTCCCCAAGTCAGCAATCCTAGCCCCAAACTACCCCTAAGTATGGTCCCCTTTCTCTTTCTAATAAGGTACCTAAGGATCAGAGTTAGCAAGACTGGCCCTCTGGCTTTTGCTCTTTGTCCCTGTAGCCTACAAAGTTTAGAATATGTATTTTGTTAACTTTATTAAAATGTTAAAAAAAAAAATCAAAGCAAAAATGATCAATTGCAAAACATTTCACAAATAGCATCATCAATAATTGTTTGCTCAATATGAAAATAGCTTCCACTATTCAATAAGAAAAATGAATAGCAACAAAGTGGGAAAGTGGAAAATTTATAAATTTTTGCTTAAAATAAGGGACTTAAATCTCACTAATACAAGAATTCCAAATGAAAGGCTCAAAAATGATTGGACCTTGTTTAAAGGTTACAGGAGTTAACATAATGAAGCTTCCAAATGCCAAATATGGGACTATTTGAACAACAAAATAAATAATGGGAATAATGAATTACACATACAATAATAAAAGACTCCTTGAATTCACACTAATAAAAATGAATGAATCAATTAGTGATATATAAGTAAGTAGAGGGAAAGGAAAAGCTCTTCCTTAGAGTATAAGACTATCCATCATTGTAGAACTAATCCAATAATTGCAGACAATTACCACTTATCATTAATAGATGCTAGGAGTAATGGCATAGGTGTAGCTCTATTGGACAGATAGGAACTCTGTTTGTATAGTGGTTAAAGCATTTGGCTGCTAAACAAAAGGTCAGCAATTCAAAACTATCAGTCTGTGTGTGAGATAAAGATGAGGCAGTCTGCTTGTGTAAAGATTTACAGCCTTGGAAATGCTATGGGGCAGTTCTACTCTGTTCAAAAGTGTCGCCATAAGTCAGAGCCAACATCATGGCAGTGAGTTTGGCATTTTTTTTTAAGATTAGTGGAGTCACAACAAAAATATTTGTGATTCCTCAAAGTATCTCTCAGACAATATTTAATAATTGAAGATTGAGCATTGTGAAAATGTCAATACTACCCAAAGCAATCTATCCATTCTATGCAACCCTGATACAGATTCTATCAACATTCTTCAAAACCATGGAAAATATCATTCACTAATTTTATATGGAAAGGAAACTGACCTGCGATAAGCAAAGCACTACCAAAGAAGAAGAACAAAGTAGGAGGTCTCACACTCCCAGATCTCAAAACAAGATCCATAACTCACACCATATATAAAAACTAACTCCACGTGGATCAAAGACTTACATGTGAGACCTAAATCTATAAAGTTCATCAAGGAAAAAATAGGGGCAAACTTAGGGACTCTAATATATGGCATAAATAGACTATCAAATATAACTCCAAATACACAAAGAGCAGAAGATAAGCCAGATGATTGGGGCCTTCCAAAAATTAAATTCTTATCTGCATCAAAACACTTCTCCAAAAAAGTAAAAAGAGAACCTACAGAACGGAAAAAAGTATTCAGTAATGCCATATCTGACAAATAACTTATCTCTAAAATTTATAGAAAATTCCAACATTAAAAAGATAATCAAACCAATTAAAAAATGGACAGAAGACATGAACAGGCATTTCACCAAAGAAGATATTCAGGCAACCAACAACCACATGAAAAAATGTTCATGATCATTAGCCATTAGAGTGATGGAAATCAAAACAATGAGATACTATCTCACCCCAACATTAATAGCAAAGTTCATCAAGACAGAATAGCAAATTCTGGCAAGGATGTGGAGAGATTAGGATTCTCAAACACTGTTGGTGGAACTGTAAAATCATACAACCACTGTGGAAATTGGTAAGGAGATTCCTTAAAAAGTTGTAAATAGAAATATCATTTGAATGAGCAGTATATCCTAAATAAGTGAGAGGGAGGACACAAATAGATAAACTCACACTCATGTTCATTGCAACACTATTGAAATAGCAAAGAGATGGAAACAACCTAATTGCCCATCAACTGAGGAATGGATAACCAAACTCTGATACATATGCAAAATGGAATACTATGCAACACTAAAGAATAAGGTAAAATCTGCAAAATACCACTTAACGTGGATGAACTCAGAGGACATTATCCTCTAAGTTCATCTGAATTAGAGAACATGATCCTCATTATCCTCTAAGCTGAGTGAAATGAGTCAATCACAGGAGAATAAATATTGTATTAGTTCACTGTTGTAAAATGTCAAGGCAAGGTTTATATGTGGAAGGGATCTTTCTTTGTTGATTACAAGGGATGAGGGAGGAGAATTTCCTAGATACATTGGGGATATATCTCCCAAAGATTATTAGTGGTTACCAGGGGTAAGAAGGAGGGGGAAGGTGAAGCTTTTGTTTATGGGGCGTTGAGTTTATGCTAATGGTGATGGAATATTTGAGAACAGGATGGCAATAATCATGGCACAACATGAAAAATGTCATCTATGTCCCTCAGCTATAAATGTGGAAGTTGTTATGTTAGAAAATGTCTTGCTGTGTATTTCACCACAATAAAAGTTAAAAAAAAAAAAAAAAGGCTTGCAAGAGGCCAGCCAGTTTACAATAATTGGTCTCTGTTTGCCTGGAGCAACAGAGGAAAGAGAGTCAGGAATAGGAGGTGGAAACAGAATGTGTGCCTAATTGCTTCCATGACAAACTGCATTCTTTGCCATGAGACTAGAACTGAATGGCACCCAGCTACCTCTACTGAATATTTTGATCAAAGACTCTACAGAAGAATCCTAATCAAAGGGAGAGAATAAAAAAACAGAATTTCAATTTCCAATAGAATCCAGATTTTTTGGAGCTATGAAGGGTAGATGAATTCCTGAAACTATTGCTCTGAGATAATCTTTAGACCTTAAACCAAAATTGTCCCTTGATGTCTTCTGAAAAGTCAAACCATAGTTTAGTTAAAATGAATCTCTTTTGAGCATTGTGCTCTTTTAAGAACTATCTACATGGAATCAAAGAGACAACAGAAACTCCAAAAGATTAGATAGATAGTTTAGGGGACCATCAGTTTATATTAATGGGGGAGAAACAATTAGGAAAAGATTAATTAGAAAGGTTGTCCAACTTGAAGAACATAATGAATGTCACAGAGTTTACATGTAAAATTTGTTGAATTGATATATGTTCTGCTGTGTATATTCTCAACAACAACAAAAAAAATGAAATAAATTATGAAAGAAAAGAAAACCCTATGGATCACAACAGAATATTGTCTGATATAGTAGAAGGTGAGTCCCCTAAATTGGAAGGCACTCCAAATATTCATTGTCTGCAATAATAGACTTGAGCATAACAATGATTCTGAAGATGGTGCAGTGTCAGGCGACCTTTGGTTCTGTTACACGTGGGGTCTCCATGATTCAGAGTCATGAACATTCTACATCACTCCTACATAAGCCTCCCATATTAAATTAGTGAGTTCATGCTGATAGGGTTTATGTTTTAGTCTAGAATGATGATTCTTAAACTTTAATGTAATTATGTGGAACCTAGAGATCTTGTTAATATGTAGATTCTGATTCAGTAGAGCTGAATTAACACCACAAATATCTGTCTTTCTCAAAGGTGATATATATGCTGGAGTCAGTAGATCATACTTTAAGTAGCAGGGCACTAATGCCTTCTCTCCTCCTTTAGGGATATTCCAATTCTATGAACACCCACATGTGAAAATTGGTAAGGAGTTGAATGTGTTCTTCCCTTTTTGTTTTCTAACTCCAGGTCTTTACACATTTCAAAAAGTTCATACTGTGCCTTTATCAGGCTGGCCAGTCAAAACTTGTTTTGAACTTTGTTAATTCTCTATGTAAGAAAGGGCACCAATATCCACATATCCTCCTCCATTATACAACTAGTGCAAATGTTTTACTAACAATCAGAATATAATGATATGCATTATTAGACAATAAAAAAGGGGAGATAACCTGAAAAACTACAATGAAAAGAAAAAGAAAAATATGTTTATGCATATTTTTCCAGAAGGAGCTCTGGTAGCTTAGTGCCTAAGGCACTTGACTGCTAACCAGAAGGCTGGCGGTTCCAACCCACTGGCCACTCCTTGGAAGGAAGATGGAGCAATCTACTTCCCTAGTGATACTGCCTCGGCAACCCAAGGAGGGGTCACAATGAGTCGGGTCCAACTTGACAGCACATAACAAAATCAACAACATATTTTTTCCAGGATTATACTGAATTTACAACTGAACATATTATTATATAATACTTTTCAGAAATTATTTTTGTGCCAATAAAGATGCATCTATACCACCATCAAATACAGCAACATGCTACTCTTCACCACCCAAGCTCACAGGCTTTTGGTCACCTTTCCTCCTTGGACCTAAGTTTTCTCACCTGCAAAATGAGTTGAACCAGATAGGCAAAAAGGTCATGCTACAGACTGCTAGTGGAAATAACCATTTTTAATATATTTACTGGAGTGTTTAAAATTCCCAGTTCTTGGGAGCTTCTACAAGAGTAAGGTTAAGAAGAGAGCAGATATGTGGTACTTGCCCATTTTAAAGGATTTAGTCTTAGAGAAATCTGCATACGCTATCAATACGGCTTGAAGCCATCAGAGCATGAACAGGTATTCAGGAGTTCCCTGTGTTTCTGTCTGCTATCTCAGGTGTTAAATGTCAGCTGTTCCTTCCACTAAAAGAGGCTCCTTGCTTGGATTTACTTAGGTATTACAGAAGGATATATAAAGTGTACAAAATAACATGATGAACATTTACTTCTGCAAAAGCAATATCTCAGAGTACTCATGTACTTTCTTTGATTTATTTAAGTGATATTTTGCATACAAATATAGAGCCTGCCATTTCATTTCCTGCCAGAATGAATTTTTCTTAAGTACTATGAAACTTCACTTAATGAAAAACTGTTATGTTCTCACATGCACTTGCACAAAGTTAATAAGATTAACACCAAAAAGGAAACCAGATTAATTTTGGGAGGCAAACAATTAGCTGAGTTAATGTCCTCTCTCTGTAGATATTGAATTTCTCTCATTCTTAAGATTGTACATTTAAGGGAATTTAGTTCTTGGTGTCTGATTTGAGAAGATAAGCTATTTTTCCTGGTTTATTTTATTTTATTTTAGAATATTGTTTAGAGTATCTCTCTATTATGCGCATGATCAACACTCAGGAAAACCAACTATCCCAGTCAGCTAGCACTTAATTTACCTCCTGATGGGGCATAAATTTTTCTGATTGTTGTTGTTGTTGTTTTTGTTGTTATGTGCTGTCCAGTCATCTCCGACTTATAATGACCTTATGTACAACAGAATTAAATACTGCCTGGTCCTGTGCCAGCTTCATGATCCTTACTATATGTGAGCCATCGCTGTAGCCACTGTGTCAATTCATCTTGTTGAGGGCCTTCTCCTATTTCATTGACCCTCCACCTTACCAAGCATAACGTCCTTCTCCAGAGAGTGAACCCTTCTAACAAAGTGACCAAAGTAGGTGAGACGAAGTCTAACCATTCTTGCTTCCAAGGAATATTCCATCTGAGCTTCTTCCAGGACAGAATTCTTAATTCTTTTAAAAGTCCATGGTACTTTCTGCATTCTTCACTAACACTACAACTTGAAAGCATTCTTCCTTGTTCATTGTCCAGCTCTCACCTGCATATGAGGTAACTGAAAATACTACGGCTTGGGTTAGGTGCATCTTAGTCTTCAAGGAGATATATTTGCTCTTCAGCAATTGAAAGAGGTTTTTTTTTGCAACAGATTTGCCCAATGCAATATGTCTTTTGATGTCTTGACTGCTGCTTCCATTGGTATTGATTGTAAAACCAAGTAATATAAAGTCTTTGACAACTTCAAATTTTTCTCCATTTATCATGATGCTGCTTTTTGGTCCTGTTGTGATGATTTTTGTTTTCTTTATATTGAAATATAATACACACTGCAGACTGTAGTCTTTAATCTGCATCAGTAAAGTGTCCAAGTCATCCTCACTTTCAACAAGCAAAGTGTATTGTTTACCTATCTCAAGTTGTTAATGAGCCTTCTCCCAATCCTGATGCCACATTCTTCTTCATATAGTGCAACTTCTTGGATTATTTCCTCAGCATATAGATTGAATAAGTATGGTGAAATAACCTTGATACACTCCCTTCCTGATTTTAAACCATGCACTATCCCCTTGTTCTGTTCAAATGACAGCCTCTTTGTCTATGTATAGGTTCCTCATGAAGTATAATTAAGTGTTCTGGAATTTCCATTCCTCTCAAGGTTACCCATAATTTGTTATGATCCACACAATTGAATGACTTTGTGTAGCCAATAAAACACAAGGAAACATCTTTCTAGGAGCTCTGGTAGTGTAGTGCCTAAGGCACTTGACTGCTAACCAGAAGGCTGGCCATTCAAACCTACCAGCCACTTCTTGGAAGGAAGGTTGGGCAATCTACTTCCATAGTGATACCACCTCGGAAACCCAAGGAGAGGTCGCTATTAGTTGGTTCTGACTCGACAGCACAAAACAACAACAACAACAACAAACATCTTTCACGTATTCTTTGCTTTCAGCCAAGATCCATCTGACATCAGCTATGATATGTCTTGCTCCACATCCCCTTCTGAATCCAGCTTGCATTTCTGGAACTTCTCTGTCAATACACTGCTGCAACCATTTTTGAATTATCTTCAGTAAGATTTTATTTGCATGTGATAATAATGATATTGTTAGATAATTTCCACATTCTGTGGGATCACTTTTCTCTGGAATGGGTGCAAATATGGATCTCTTCCAGTCAGTTGGCCAGGTAGCTGTCTTCCAAATTTCTTGGCATATATGCTGCCTCCAGTGTAGCACCCATTTCTTGAAACATCTCAAGGGTATTCCATCAATTCCAGGTGCCTTGATTTTCACTAATTCCTTCAGTGCAACTTCACCTTCTTTCTTCAGTACCATTGGTTTTTGATCATATGCCATGGATGATCATCTACCAATTCTGTTTGGTATAGGGACTGTTTATTCCTTCCATCTTCTTTTGATATTTCCTGTATCATTCAACATGTTGCCCACAGAATTTTTCAATATTGAAATTCAAGGCTTAATTTTTTTCCTCAGTTCTTTCAGCTTGAGAAGTGTTGAATGTGTTCTTCCCTTTTGGTTTTCTAACTCCAGGTCTTTACACATTTCATTATAAAAATTGACTTTATCTTCTTGAGCTGCTCTTTGAAATTTTCTGTTCAGCTCTTTTATCATGTCATTTCTTCCATTTGCTTTAGCTACTCTCTGCCCAAGGCCAAGTTTCAGAGTCTCTTTTGACATCTATTTTGGTCTTTTCTTCCTTTTCTGTCTTTTTATTGGATCATGTTCTTGATGTCCTCCCATAATTCCTCTGGTTTTCTGTCATTGGTGTTCAATGCAACAAATCTATTCCTTAGATGGTCTCCACATTCAGGAGAGATATAATCAACATCCTAGTTTGGTTCTTGTGGACTTCATTTAATTGTCTTCAAATTCAAGTTGAATTTGCATATGAGCAAATTCAATCCAATTCAAGTTGAATTTGCATATGAGCAGTTGATGGTCTGTTCCACAGTCAACTCCTGGCCTGGTTTTGGCTGAAGATATTGTTGAGCTTCTCTGTCACCTCTTGACACAGTTGTAGTCAATCTGATTCCTGTGTAGTCTTTCTGGCAGAGTCCACATATATAACCACTGTTTGCATTTTTGAAAAAATATATTTGCAATGAATAAGTCATTGGTCTTACAAAATTCTATCATGCAATCTCCAGCATTATTTCTATCATTAATGCCACTTTCCAACTACTGGTGATTCTTCTTTGTTTCCAACTTTTGAATTCCAATCACCACTATTAATCAACATTTCTTGATTGCATATTCTGTCAAATTCAGACTGCAGAAGTTGGTAAAAATCCTCAATTTCCTCATCTTTGGCTTTGATGTTTGATGTGTAAATTTGAATAAAAGTAGTATAACTGCTCTTCCTTGTAAGCATATGGATATTACCTTATCACTGGGAGCATTGTACTTCAGGATAGATCTTGGTACATTCTTTGTGATGATGAATGTCATGCCATTCTTCTTCACTTTGTCATTCCTGGCATAGTAGATCATATGATAATCTGATTCAAAATGGCCCAAACTAGTCTATTTCCACTCACGGATGCCTAGGATGTCAATCTTTATGCATTGCATTTCATTTTTGACAACTTCCAATTTTCCTAGATTCATATTTTGTACATCTAATGTTCCAATTATTAATGGATATTTGCAGCTGTTTCTTCTCATCTTGAGAAGTGCCACATCAGCTACAGGAGGTCCCAAAAGCTGTACTCTGTCTTCTTCATTAAGGTCAGCTCTACTCCGAGGAGGCAGCTCTTCCCCAGTTGTATTTTAAGTGTCTTCCTACCTGAGGGGCTCATCTTCCAGCACTAAATTTCAGGCTATTCATGAAGTTCTCCAGTGATATAGCAGATATTATTTCACTGTTATTCATAAGATTTGAACTGGTCAATTGTTTGAGAATTAGATGGCTTCTTCCTATTTCTGAATCTGTCTTAGCCTGGAAGCTCCACCACAATCTGTCCACCATGGGTAACCCAGCTGACATTTGAAACTCTGGTGGCATAGCCTGCAGCCTCACAGCAACACTCAAGTCACTACAATACAATAAACTGACAGACAAGTTTGTCTCTCTTAGCTGTTTCAAACTATTCCACTCATTTCCCCATCTCCCTCTCCTGCTCACTCACCCAGCCTGTCCCACCCCAGGGAACTCCAAGCACACAGACACTTGTCTTCCACTGGACCTGGGCTAGGTTACTGTTAGACAGTCATATTTTGCATGGTAGTGTACTGCCTAAGGCATTTGACCACTAACCAGAAGTCTGGTGGTTCAAACCCACCAATCACTCTTCGGGAGGAAGATTGGGAAATCTACTTCTGTAGAGATACCACCTCAGAAACCCAGGGAGGGATATCTATGAGTCAGATCTGTTCCTCCCCAGAGATACCAATTGTTTTCTGAGCTATGGGATTTTAAATTAGTGATGTTTTTCTCTATTTTTCCTCTCTCTTTCCCTCCCTCCCTCCCTTTTGCTCTTCTTTCCTTCCCTCCTTTTTTCACTCCTCTCTTTCTCTTTCTTTTATCCTTTCTTTCTTCCTTCCTTTCAATCTTTCTCTCCATGTGTTCTTTCTGTTCTGTCCTGCCTTTCTCCTTTCTATTCTCCCTCCCTCCTTTCCATATTATCTGTTGATTTTGGTTTTCAAACATGTGAGTTTTCTATCAAAACGTGCAATACTCCAGAACTGTAAATCTCTTTATTTTCTGTCTAATTCTCATTAGAAACAAAACACACATTTTATGACCTAGTCACTGTGCTTATGTTACTAAAGTGTTTTTTTCCCCCCTGCTTTGATAAAATTATGCAAGGGACCAGCATGACATACACAAAGCATGACATCCATCTGACTGTGTCTCTCACACAGAGAAATGTGTTTCTCTGAAAAGTTATCTTAATCATTCATTTCTGAGTATGTCTAAATGTTGCAGTAGAATTTATGTGGCTTCAACAGAAAATGGTATGTCTTGGTCCCCCTTACTGCCTCATAATCACAATAAGGAGAAATGAGTGGAGGGTCACGTTGTAGCTCTAGATTCATAGTCACCATTTAAAAACTGCATGACCTTTGGAAAATTACTCAACTTCTCTGTGCCTCAAATTCATCATCTTTAAGATAGGTTAATAAAGCCATCAACATAAATGGGTTGATTTCTGTACTAAAGAAAACAATGTATATTATTACAAGAATGTGGCCTGGTTTGCTATGTCAAATATATATATATATATATATATATTTACATTTATATTTATATTTATATTTATATTATCTTCATTATTTTATAAACAAGAGGAAAATGAACTAATTTACTGTGATGCGAACTGTTCTACTATGGTCAGCAAACTTTACACTGAAGTTTGCATCCTCACTTCAGGTTTCATCTCTAACATTACCTTCTTTGTGAAGTCATTCCAGATACAGACTGAATAAAAATATTATTCCATTAATTCCCAATAGTATGCTGAAATACCTACATTAGAGACTGTGGTGATTAATGCTAAGAATCAACTTGTCCATGTCATGATTCGCTGTAGTATCTAATTATCTTTTATTTTGTGATTTGAGGTAAGGGGAGTTTCTTTGGGGTGTGGCCTGCATCCAGCATATATGAATATTTTGGCAAACCTTGCACCCATTCAGTCTTGCATCTGAGTTGTCATTTTCTGACCCCTTGTTCTCAGGATGTCAGTGAGCAACCTGACACCTGACCTGCAGATCTTAGGATTTTCCAGATCCCACAACCCCATGAGCCAGGAACCTTTAGTCTGGGCCGTTGATTTTGGGTTCATCAGTCCCTGCAACCATGTGAGTCAGGAGAAGACTTGCCTAAACTCAGATTTGGGACTTGTCAGCCTCCCCATTTCCTTGAGATAAATCTCTCTCTTTCTCTCTCTCTATATCTGTCTATCTATCTATATGTATATATAAACACACATATGTATGTATGTGTGTATATATGTGTATATATACATATACATATACATTCACACACACACACACACATATATATGTATATATATATATATATATGTGTGTATATATATATATATATATATATATACATACATATATATATATATATATGAATGAGCTCTGCTGGCAAGATAGGCAAAGCATGTGGTTGCTAACCAGAATGTCAGCAGTTCAAACTCACCAGCTGCTCTGTGGACAGAAGATAAGACAATCTACTTCCATAAAGATTTACAGCCTTGGGAACCCAATAAGCATTGGTATGAATTAACATTGACTCTATGGCAGTGAGATATATAGTTTTGTTCTAGAGAATTTAGCCTTTCAACCTAAGATATTTGATATCAAGAGTAGTTGTAAAGGAACAAAATCATTAGTATGAATTTTCTGAATTGATTCTCAAGTCACGCTAGTGTTTAAGGCACTAGTGGATCTGCTTCCAGTAGCAAAGAGGGCATTGTTAACCCATGGCATAAGGTATCAGCAGAAATATATACAATAACACCACCAATGAATTTAAAGTTTGTGAGGGACTGGGCTCTGGGTTATTGCATATTTGACACTTTTCTAAATCTTATCAGAAAGAGAGATAACGAAGCTGGTTGGTTGGTCACTAGAGAAAGGGATGAAAAAAATGGATGAGCTCAAGGCTTCAGAGTCACAGCTCAAGTGTTGTATAAAAGACCTGAAAATTGTCCTTTGTTCCCTGAAATAAAATCTTATTTCTTGTAACAACAAACATTAAATTGCCATAAACTAAACCAAGAGTCTTTTGTAATAGTAGCTGAATTACAACATCAATTGAATTCCCAATCTCAAATGGTGTATGAAGTTAAAGTGAGTGTATCCTGAAACTTGGGATAGGGAATATGGACAGAAAATCAAGAATCTGGGAAAAATTAGTCCCTAAACTCTGTTGAGTCACTCCTACCAGCAGAACTAGCCTTCTTATGCTCATATGAGAATAATACTCTACCTTTATCTGCTAAGCCATCCTCTCCAGTAAAACCTTGGCCCCTACCATCCTTATTTAATGAGATTAATCATCTGTTTTGAAAATAGTCTTTCTCTGCAATATTGCCTAGGGCAGCTCCTGGGGCATTACCTGAGGCAGATGTTTTAGGAGACATTGCTCAATTTCTGAGGACCCACCTATTTTTGCTTCTTCACCTACATGTAAAGTCCCAGTGAGCCCTAAAAGGTGAAGTACAAAGTGAGATACATGAAGAGATATGCTATACTTTAAAAATACTGCATGACTTTTATGTTATATGCAAACAGAAACCTAAGGAATATTTGTAGGAATGGCTATTAACAGTGAAGGATCATGGTCCAAGGAACATAAAGTTGGATCAGTCTGAACTTATTGATATATGCCCACTAAGCACAGATTCTTCATCCAGTGCTTCTATTGGAGAGGATCTAATAGTTTATTTGGTTGGTTCACTGAAACATGGATGAGGCAGTGACACTAAATCAAATTTAAATGCCAAAAGTACCTTTGTATACTGAAGAAGACAGTATCCAAAGGCTTAGGAAAATTGACATGTTTGTTAGATTGGACCCACAGATCCACCTATGGAGTGCCTAGAAGACATACCTTTCACCATAGTGGTGAGCAACAAATTGGTGAAAGAAGCCCCAGGCTTAAAGGCTGTTGTGACTGCTATTTTATATAAGTCAGATTTAACTTTTCTAACTAAATTGATATCTACTTAAAATGGGGCTTTCCGTGTAATAGAGGTCAAGTGTCAGCACATAATCACCAAAAACAAGATGGATATGGTTGGCATCAGTCAAAGCAGCAATCAGAATAATTGGACTTTTGGGGACTTACAGTGTTGGCTACTTAGTTATGGTATCTAGGAGTGAAATAGATTGGAAAGCTACTAAATATTTACTTGAACTATAGAAATAGAAGAATTCTAGGTCAAATGAACAGAGTGTAACTCAAATAGTTAGAATAGAGAATCAGCCTATCAATCCAATTCCAGACATGAGAAGATTTACCTACTCATAATCCCTTCAGTGAAAGGGAGACCAGGTCCACTTTAAGAAGAATTTCATTTAACTGTCAAAAATTGATACTGCTAACCTTTTTCCCACACTTCCCCAAAGGGATCTACAGCCTTTTGTTAGAGGGACTGTTCACTGGGAGGAAAGAATTAATTAGACTTTTAGGAAGTTACTGGACACTGGCTCTAAACTTACACTAATACCAGGATATCCAAAACATCACTCTGGAGGTTTTAGCTCAGCTCCATTTCACAGTGGGTCCACTGGATCCCCAAACCTATCCTGCAGTAATTTCCCCAGTTACAGAATTATTTCCCCAGTTCCAGAATGCAGAGGCCAAATGCAATCATTTGAATGGAACAAAATGATACTGTATGGCTTAAAATAAAGAAATGTGTGCATCAGGGTTGTATCTTTTCACCATATTTATGAATGGTAAATAATCCAAGGAACTGGACTGTGTGAAGAAGAATGTGGCATCAGGATTGGAGGACTACTCATTAAAAATCTGCAATATGCAGATGACACACTTACTTGCTGAAAGTGAAGATGATTGATAAAGATCAAAAACTATAGCCTTCAGTGTGGATTATCAACATAAAGAAAACTAAAATCCTCACAACTGGACAAATAAGCACCATTGCTGACAAATGGAGGGAAAAAAAATGAAGTTGTCAGGGATTTCATTTTTCTTGGATCCACAATCAATGGCTATGGAAGCCATCAAGACATCAAATGAAATAGTGCATTGGCCATATCTGGTGCAAAAGAACTTTTAAAAAAGCTAAAGAGCAAATATACCACTTTGAAGACTAAGGTGGGGCTGATATATTTAGTAGCCTCATATACATCTCAAGACTGATGAATGGATAAGGAAGACCAAAGAAGAATTGATGTATTTGAATTGTAGTATTGTTGAAGAATACTAACAATGCCATGTATTTCCAGAAGGATGAGCAAATCTGTCTTGGGAAAAGTGCAGTTGGAATCCTCCTTATAAGCAAGGATGGGCAGACTTTTTCTTTTATAGTTTGGTGATGTTATCAGAAGTGACAGTCCCTGAAGAAGACATCATCCTTGGTAAAATGGAGGATCAGAGAAAAAGTGAAGATGATGTATCAATGAAATGGACTGACACAACGACTGCAATGATGGGCTGAAGTATAACAATGATTGGGAGGATGGTGCAGGACTGGACTCTATTTAGTTCTGGTGTACATGGTGTGTTATGAGTTGGAACCAAGTTGACAGCACATAACAACAACAACAATGGATAGACATATTCAGCAACTGTATCACCACAATGGATCCCTGACATGTGGAAGGCATTAGAATGGCTCCTACCTAAGAAAACATTAAACCAAAAGCAATACTGCACTCATAGAGGAATTGCAGACATTACTGTCACTATTGATGATCTTAAGGATGCAGAGGTAGTGATTGCCACCATCATTCAACTCTACTACTGACTGTGGAAAAACTAGGTGGATCTTATAGAATGATAGCAGATTAATGTAAACTAACAATGTGGTGACTGTAATTGCAGCTGCTGTTCTAGATGTTCTCATTGCTTGAACAAATTAATACATCTCCTTGGACCTGCATTGAAGATGTTGATCTGGCTAATGTTTTGTCTCTATAATTGTTTGGAAGGACCACCAGAAACAGTTTTCCTTCAGCTGACAAGAGCAGCAATATACCTTCACTGACCTACTTCACAAGTATATTAACTCTCCAGCCCTATATCATAATTTATTCTGCAGGGATCTTGATCACCTTTCTCTTCCACAAGACATCACACTGTTCCATTACATTGATAGTATTATGGTGGTTTGATCAAATAAGGAAGAAATATAAATGACTCTAGAGTTATTGGTAAGAGATTTGCATGATAGGAGGTAGGAAAAAACCTGACAAAAATACATGAACCTTTCACCTCAGTGAAATTTCTAGGGGTCCAGTGGTGTGGTACATGTCATTATATTCCTTCTAAAGTGAAGGATATGTTCTTGTATCTGGCTTCTTACAGCTAAAAAGAGACACAGTGCCTGTTGGATCTGTTTGGATTTTGGAGGCAACATATTCCTCATATGGGTGTACTGTTGTTGTTGTTGTTATGTGCCTTTGAGTTGGACCCAACTCATAGTGACCCCTCCTTTGGTTTCTGAGGTGGTATCACCATAGAAGTAGATTGCCAATTTTCCTTCAGAGGAGTGACTGGTGGATTTGAACCTCCAGCCTTCTGGTTAGTAGTCAAGTGCCTTAAGCACTATGCTACCAGAGCTCCTATGGGTGTACTACTCCAGTCTATTTATCAAGTGATTATAAAAGCTGCTTGTTTTGAGTGGGACCCACAAGAGAAAGCTGTGAAAGGTTCAGGCTTTCATTCAAGTATCTGTGCCACTGATCCAATGGTACTTGAAAAGCCAGTGGCAGGTAGAGCTGTTCTTTAGAATATTTGGGTAGCAAGCTTCTAGTGGTGATTTACCACGTAGACCTTTTCAATTTTGGAGCAAATCTCTTCTATCCTCTGCAAATAACTACTCTCCTTTTGAGAAATAACTTTTGGCTTGTTGGTGGGTCTTCCAAATAAACAAAATCAAACTCACTGCCGTCGTTGCTATAAACTCATAGCAATCCCTCCTTGGGTTTCTGAGGTGATATCACTGCGAAAGTAGATTGCCCAATCTTCCTTTCGAGGAGTGGGTGGTGGGTTTGAACTACCAGCCTTCTGGTTAGCAGTCAAATGTCTTAGGCACTACGGCACCAGAGCTCCTTTGGCACATCTTAGCAGAGACTAAATGCTTAACCAAAGGCCACCAAATAAGCATGCAGCCTTATTGCCCATCATGAGCTAAGTGTTGTCTGACCCACAGTTATTAATTTGAATGTGCACAACAGCAGTCATCATTAAATGGAAGTGATATGTAAGACATCAGCTTGGAGCATGACCTGAAGGCACAAATCAGTTACATACAGATGTTGCCCAAATGCCCATTGTATCCATTCCTATCACATTACATTTCCTCCCCCAGTTTGTACCTGTGGCCTCATAGGAAGTGAAATCCTCTCCATAGGCAGAACTTTGAGAAATGCACATGGTTGTTTACTTTGCTTGGAAAGAGAAATGCACATAGTTGTTCACTTTGTTTGGAAGGAGAAATGACCAGAGGTGTGATTGCATACTCATTCATGGGATGTGGCCCATGGTGTGGCTGGATGTTCAGGGATTTTGAAGGAAAATGATTGAAAAATTGATGACAAGGAAGTATGAGAAAGAAATATGTGGGTAGACCTTTCTGAATGGGTGAAAGAAGTGAAGATATTTGTGTTTCATACTAATGTCCACCAAAGGGTGACCTCTGCAGCAAAGGATTTTTACAATCAAGGGGATAGGATGATACATTTTGTAGTTACCATTCATCCTTTTTTCCTAGCCACTCCTGTCATTGCCAAATGAACTCAAGCAAAGTGACTATGCCTCAGATATGGAGGTTATGCATAGGCTCACAACATGGAATCACACTCACCAAGGCTGACCTGGTCACAGTCACTGTTGATTTCCTTTATCTGCCAGCAGCAGAAACCAACTCTGCATCCCTGATATATCTGCTGATATTGATCCTGATTACCAAGAGGAAATTGCATTGTTATTACATAATGGAGGTAAATAAATGCATCTGGAATACAGGTGATCCCTTATATGTCTCATTCCTATGATGCCCTGTGATTAATGTCAATGGGAAACTTCTTTAACTCAATGACTTGACTACTGATGACTCAGACTCTTCAGGAATGAAAGTTTAGGTCACCCCACAAGGCAAAGACCCACAACTAGCTGAAGGGCATGATAACAGCAAAGATAATTCAGAATGGGTGTTCTAGTTACCTAGTGCTACTCTAACAAGAATATACCACAAATGGCATGGCCTTAACAATTTATTCTTAAAATTGGGAGACTTTAAGTCCAAGTTCAAAGTGCTGAGCTCTAGGGGCTGGGTGAAAGCCCCTCAGCCTTGGGCTTTGTCTCTGCCTCCAGCTCCCGGCCCACTGAAGCTAGAAGTTTTCTTCATTCCGATGGCTTCTGGCTGCTGAGGCTGCCAAGCCCAAGGTTGACAAGTAAAAGGCACAGTTCTGATGTTACCAAACCACATGGCAGGTCATTAATTCAAGTCCATTTTAAGTCCCAAATTTGCCAGAGCATGGCAGGCTACTGAACAATGAATGATACAGCTACATGCAGAGTCTAAGCGTGCCATAAGCTAGAGACCATTCCCAAAGCTTCTTCTTATTAAGGGGAAGCAGACCACATACTCAAAGAAGCTACTCAGCTGCTTGTGATAGATCCCACCATAGAGTTGATTGCCAGTCTCATCATGGGGAATAACTACCATCAGATGTCCAGCCACTCAACCAGACCCAGCCAAGTTGACACACAAACATAACCATTGCAATGGGTGATGAAAGAAGGTAGTATTAAAAACCAGCTACAACCATGTGACCAGTTGCTGAAATGAAGACTGCAAATGAATATAGGTCTACTGTAAGATTTATTACTAGATATTTTATCTTTTGGTAGCTATTGTAAATTATATTGTTTTCCTTATTCCTTTGCCAGAAGCCTTGGAAGTAAGGTTGAGCAATCTACTTCCATAGTGATACTTCCTTGGAAACCCAAGGAGGGGTTGCTAGAAGTCGGATCTAACTTTTTGAGGTTTTTTTTTTGTTGTTGTTGATGTAGAGGAATTCAACTGATTTTTGTATGTTAGCCTTGTATCTTGCCACTTCTCTATTAATTCCAGTAGTTTTTTTTTAATGCTGATTCTCTTGGGTTTTCTGTCTTTAGGATCATGTCATCCACAAACAGATAGCTTTACTTCTTTGCTAATTTGGATGTCTTTTATTTCTCTTTCTTGCCTTATTGCCCTGGCTAGGATTTCCAATACAAAGTTAAATAGAAGTGGTGATAGTGGGCATCCTTGTCTGGTTCCCATTCGTAAGGTGAATGATTTAAGTCTTTCTCTGTTAACAATAATGTTGCCCATTGGTTTTACATATATGCCCTTTATTATGTTGAGGAATTTCCCTTTTATCCCTATTTTGCTGAGAGTTCTGAACAGGAATGGGTGTTGGATTTTATCAAATGCCTTTGCTGTGCTGATTAATATGATCATATTTGTTTTGTTTTGTTTTGTTTATGTGGTGGATTGCATCAATTTTTTTTCTGATGTTGAACAATACTTGCACACCAGGTATGAATCCCACTTCATCAGGATATATTGTTTTTTAAAATGTTGTTGGATTCTGTTGGTTAGGATTTTGTTGAAGATTTTTGCATATCTATATTCATGAGGAATATTGGTCTGTAGCTTTTCTTTTGAGTGGTGTCTTTCCCTGGTTTTGGTATCAGTGTTATGCTTGCTTCATTAAATGAATTTGGAAGTCTTCTGTCTTTTTACATGTCCTGGAATAGCTTGAGTTGTATAGGTGTCAACTCTTCCCTGAATGTTTGGTAAAATTATCCAGTGAAGGCATCATGCCCAGGACCTTTCCTTGTGGAAAGTCTTTCTTTTTATAACCTGTTCAATTTTTTTCCTTTGTTATGGATCTGTTCAAGTATTCTATCTCAGACTGGTATATTTTAGATAGGTCTTGTGTTTCTAGAAACTCATCCATCTCTTCTTGGTTCTCAAATCTGTTGTAGTACAGTTCTTCACAATATTCTGTAAATATCTTTTTTATTTCTGTTGTGATGTCACCCTTTTTGCTTATTATTCTTGTTATTTTCATCTTCTCTTTCTTTTCTTTTGTTAGATTTGCCAAAGCTTTGTCAATTCAGTTATTTTTTTCTAAGAACCAGCTTCTTGTTTTGTTAATTTTTCTCTATTGTTGTTTCTATTTTGTTTTTTTCTGCTCTGATTATTATTATTTGCTTACTTCTGGATACTGTAGGTTTCTTTTGTTGCTTTTTTCTAATTGTTGAAGATGTTGAGTTAGAGTGTTGATTTAGTTTCTTCCCTCTTTTTTGATATGTGCATTTAATGCTACAAATTGACCTCTGAGTACTGCTTTCACTGTGTCCCCTAGGTTATGGTAAGCTGTATCTTCATTCTTGTTTGTTTCTAGGAATTTTTTTTTTCACACTTTATTTCTTTTATTACCCAGTAGTTCTTGAGCAGTGTATTATTCAACTTCCAAATGTTTGATGTTTTTTCCTTGATCTTCCTATTATTAATTTCTAATTTTATAGCATTTTGGTCCATGAAGATGCTTTGTAGTATTTCAATGCTTTTAAATTTATTGAGGCTTGTTTCATATCTTAACACATGATATATTCTGGAGAATGATCCATGGCATGGGAGCAGAATGTGAGTTGGGTGGAGTGCTTTGTATATGTCTATGAAGTCAAGTTGGTTGATTGTGTTGTTGAGTTCTACATCTTTGTTGAGTTTTTTATTCCCCCTAGCCCCTAGTTGGTCTGTCCCTCCTTGAAAATAGTGTGTTAAAGTCTCTTACTACTATTGTAGAGTTGTCTATCTTCCATTCAATTCAGTTAATATTTGCTTTATGTATTGTGAAGCACTTTCATTTGTGCATAGATATTTATTATGGTAATGTCTTATTGTCAGTTGACACTTTCAGCATCATATAGTGTCCTTCTTTATCCCTTATGCTGTTTTTCACCTTGAAATCGGTTTTATCAGAAATTAATATTGTCACTCCCACTCTTTTTTGGTGACCATTAGTGTGGTGTATTTTTTTTTCTCCCTTTAACTTCTAATTTGTTTTTGTCTTTGTGCCTAAGGTGGGTCTCTTGTAGGCAGCATATCATTGGTCTTTGTTTCTTATCCAATCTGCTAGTTTCTTTCTCTTGACTGGTGCATTTGGTTCATTCATAGACATAGTGAGTGTAATTAGTGATAAGTATGAGCTGATTGCCATCATTCTATGTGTTTTTTGTCATGTTGTTGGAGATTTCCTTGGTCCATATACTTTTCTGTGCTGAGTTTGTTTCATTGTCAAATGCTTCCTCTCTTTTCTTCTTTACTGTTGGTTTTGTCCTTTGTAAGCCCATATGTTTTCCTTCTTTCTGGGTTTGCTTACGGGGATTGTTAATTTTCACTGTGATTACGTTGTAGTGAATTCTTGTCTCGTTAATTTTGGAACAGTCTGTTCTATAAGGACATTGTCCTGTCTTCCTCTCCATTTGGAAGTTTTGTACATAGAACTATTATTCCCCCTATTTGCTTTGTTGTTTGCCACGACAGCTGGTGGGGTCCGCGTGACATAGTCACCGGTCTGAAGCGGCTGTTTCAAGGAAACTCTAAGCTTCCTGGGATGAAGTGTGCTCTCTCAATTTTTATTATTTGTTCGTGCTTGCTGATGCTTTTGATAATATTGTTTGGTTCATTAATTTTTGGTTATAATAAAGATTTCTTGGAGCAGAGAGATGTTAGAGGATCAGGCGATGGTATTGACCTAAAACCTCC
>NW_006921750.1:6365711-6376395 GCF_000298275.1 Orycteropus afer afer
CTCTCAGCTGCAAGCATCCTCTGAGTTGTTTGTCTTCTGTTAGCCAGTTCGCCGACTCCCTATTCACCTATAATCTTCTTCGAGTAATAAGGCCGAACCCAGTGACTGTGCTGGTCCGCGGCAGTTGTTCAGGTTGTCTGCAGATTGACTCTCTTGTTTCTTTGTGTACAATGCTTTATGAGTTTATTTTGAGTGTCTATTTCTGATTTGCTTTTAGTGTTGATGTCACATGTCCTGATTTTAATTTGTTGTTCTCTGTAGTTATTCTCTATTGGAAGGATTTCCTTAAGTATTCTTTGTAGGGTTGGTCTGGTTTTCACAAAACCCCTTAATTTCTGTTTATCTGAGAATGTTTTGATTTCACTCTCATATTTGATGGACAATTTGGCTGGATATAGAATTCTTGGTTGGAAGTTCTTTTCTTTCACTGTTTTATACATGCCTTCCCATTGCCTTCTTGCCTGTTTGATTTCTACTGAGTAATGAGAACTGAGTCTAATTGTCCATTGTAGGTGACATTTCTTCTTCCCTGGGATGCTCACAAAACTCTTTCTTTGTCTTTGGTTTTGGAGAGTTTGATTATGATATTTTTTTCTGGTTAACTAGTGCCACTCTGACAAGAATACACCACAAATGGAATGGCCTTAACAAACAGGAGTTTATTCTCTTACAGTTCAGGAGGCTAGAAGTCTGAGTTCAAAGTGCCAGGTTCTAGGAGCTATGTGAAAGCCCCTCAGCCTTGGGCTTCAGTTCTGCCTCTTGCCTCTTGCTCCTGTCCCACTGGAGCTAGAGGCATCTCTTCATTCAGACAGCTACTTGCTGCTGAGACTAACAAGCCCAAGGTTGAGAAATGCAATGGCAAAGTCTCAATGTTACCAAACCACATGGCAGGCCATTAATTCAAGTCAGTTTAAGTACCAAGATCGGCAGAGCATGGCAGGCTGCAGAACAATGACACAGCTACATACAAGGTCCAAGTGTGCCATATGCTGGAGACCATTCCCAAAGCTGCTTCCTACATATGGGAAGCAGACCACATACCCAAAGGAAGCTACTCAGCTGCTTGTAGTATATCCCACCATGGAATTGATTGCCAGTCTCATCATGGGAATAACTACCACCAGCTGCTCAGCCACTCAACCAGGCCCAGCTAAGTTGACACACAACTACCACATATGTCTTGGTGACTTTCTCTTGGGATCTATCCTGAATGGAGTTCATTTAGCTTCTTGGACAAATATTTTTTCTTCCTTCATGTTACGGGGAAATTTTGTGTTAGTAAGTCTTCTACAATTTTCATAGTGTTTTTTTTTTTTTTCCCTTCACCTTTTCAAGTGCTGGTATTCCAATAAGGTGTATGTGGTTTCTTTTCATGTCATTCCATATAATTCTTAGCTTCTTTTCATTTCTCTTAAATCTCTATTCTGATTTTTCTTCACACATACTGGTGTCAAGAGATTTGTCTTCTGGTTGGGAAATTCTTTCTTCAGTCAGTTCTACTCTATTCTTCTGTACTTCCACTGTGTTGCATAATTACATAATTTTAGTGTTCACCTTCTGGATTTCTAACTGCTATTTTTATGTCAGTTCTGATTGTTATTTTGTTCTTGAATGATTTTCTTGAATTCTTCAAGGGTACTGTCTGTGTTCTCTTTGGTTCTGTTTCTGGTTCCCTTGAGCTTTTGTAGTGTCCTATAAACTTATCTTCTAAATTTCTTCTTGGAAAATTCTATTTCTTCTTCTTCTTCAATGTTTAATGAGTTTTTAGTCTGGGGCTTCTTTATTTCTAATGCCTTGTCCTTTTATTTTTTTTTTTTCCCCTGGTCCATTTATTTGATTTGAGGTTGCCTGTTGTTTCCTAGACATTTTGAAGTTGTTTTCTTTAACTGTTAGCTATGAACTAATTTGTTTCACCTTAATTTTATGCTTAAATATATTTGCAAGTGTGGAGCTGGTGTATTTTATTTATTTATTTATTGGTTACTAATTCAGGTGTGCTGAGTTGCTCTGCAGTTTTCTTTGTGTTGATAGAATCACTGTAGAGAATATGGATGCAGGCCTCTGTTCCTCAAGAAGGGGATTAGGAGTTGGGATGAGCAGGTGTTGTGGTGGCTTAATATAGCTCTTCTATTGGGTGAAGCAGCAGAGAAGGGGAAAAAGGGGGAAGAAAAGAAAAAGGAAAAAAAAAAGGTGCCAGTATGAGTCCCCACTTTCCATGTTTCTATAATTACTTCTTGTTATGGGGTTTGTTTTGAGTCTGCTTAGTACAGTTACCAATGATGAGGTTTTGTTATCACTCACAGATCTGTGGTTCAAAATCAGCAAAGACTCTGATGATTAGGAGACCACTACTTTCCACTTGTGTTGGAAAGACGCACAAACCCTATACTCCAGTTCACTCTGTGCTACAAACCTGTTGTGGAAGAGCTGAATCCCAGCCTTGCTGTCTGAGCTTGTCCCAGGGCCCACATACCTCTGGCAAGTTTTCTCCCTTCCCCCTTTCTGCTATCAACTCAGTGGTGACCTGAGCCAGAGTGGTTTCTGCTCTTTCTCAGAAATTGTCCACTTACTCAACTCAATTCCCATGGTTACCATCAGAAGCTACAGTTGTGGATAATCTGAGTTCCCAAAGCTGCCATTGGTTCCCTGGTGACCCCCCCCCTTTTTTTTTTCCTCCACAGCTTTCTCTGGTACTGTTAAAAGAGTTTTCCACTTCTCTGTCTTTCTGTCTCCCTTGCTGACCTGGCAGATTCATTTATTTTTATTTTTCTTAGCTGTTTACTCTGCTTTTTATTCCTTCCTTCTCCACTAGATCTGGCCTTCTTTAACGTAATGAGCTGTTGACAGCCCCAGAATCCCTGCTTCAAACTGTCACACCTAGTTTTTCAAGCATTAAGATGCTAGAGGGAACAAACATGTGGGCTACAGGTATGACACCATCTTCCAATCTCCTCTCTATGTATATTTAAATATGTATGCCTCACTTGTTTCATTTCTCTAGAGAAGCTGGTCGAAGACACATGCCTTAGCATAATTGCTGCTATTACTTTTTTTTTTTTTTTTGCCTTCTTTCATTTGTTTTATTTTAATTTATTGGAACATTGCCCCATTTCACATCATTGTACCTTTGTAAACATCTCTCAAAAATAATCACCAGATTATTCCTTATTTCAGTCCTAGCTCCATATATAGTGCTTGAGTTATATTTGAAGTTCCATAAATATGTATTAAATAAATGATTGAGAATAAATGAATATATGAATGATGAATCAAAAGTTATCAATGGTAATATATCATTCCAGTTAATAGATATATTTTTTTTAATTACTTGGTTTATCTCTTCCCTGCTTGGAAATTGGTTCATTGTGGTCCCAGTGGTCCACTTACTGAGAAATAGCTACAATTACCCAGGAACAGCACATGACACCATGCAGTGTGTACCCATATCTTTGTTCATGTCTTCTAATTTTCATCTACTCATGATGAATCTGGAGAGGATATAGATGGTGTACATGGACCAAGGGACTGTTATTCAGACATAACAAGGGGATACTTCAATGGCTTAAATTCAGGAAGGGTGTGCTCCAAGTTTGTGCCCTTTCATCGTACTTATTCAATCTGGATACCGAGAAAACAATCCAAGAAGATGGACTATATGAAGAAGGACACAGAAAGAGGATTGTGTGGAGACACACTAACAACATGCCATATGCAGATGACACAGCCTTGTTTATTGAAGGTAAAAAGGATTGAAGCATATACTGATGAAGATCAAAGACTTTAGTCTCTAGTATGGATTATACCTTAAACCTAAAGAAAACAAAAATTCTCACAATTTGACCAATAAGAACATGATGATAACTTAAGACAAGATTGAAGTTGTCAAGGATTTTATTTTACCTGGATCCACAATCAACACCCAAGGCAGCACCCATCAAGAAATCAGACATTTTATTGCACTGCACAAATGCAATGGATCACTTTAAAGTGTTAAAGAGCAAATATATCACTTTGAAGACTAAGATGTGTTTAACCCAAGCCATGGTATTTTCAGTAAGCTCATCTGCATGTGAAAGCTGGACAATGAACAAGGAAGATTGAAGAAAAATGTATGCCTTTGAATTGTGATATTGGTAAAGAATACTGAAAATACCATGGACTGCCAGAAGAATGAACAAATATATCCTGGAGGAAGTCCAGCCAGAATGCTTCTTAGAAGCAAGTATGGCCAGACTTTGTGTCATTTATTTTGGTCATTTTGTCAGAAAGTGCCATTCCATGGAGAAGGATATCATGCTTGATAAAGTAGAAGATCAATGGAAAAGGAGAAGACCCTCAATGAGACGGATTGACACAGTGGCTGTAATGATTGGCTCAAGCATAGCAAAAATTTTGAGGTTGCCACAAGATTGGGCAGAGTTTTGTTCTGTTGTTCACAGGGTTGCTATCAGTTGGAGTCAACTTGACAGCATCTAACAACAGCAACAATAGTTGTTTCTCTACAGGACTCTCTATTCCTCTGCTTTGTATGATAATTCATTGCAATCACCACATAAAACTGACAGAAAATACTCATAATTATGAGGTTTATTAGGGAAATATTAGGTTAAAATTCAGGATCAGAAACAATTCAGGATACAGTTCTTCAAATAGGATAGCTCTTCAGCTGTATCCACAGGAAATCCTCTCTCTTGAACCCTAGACCTCTCAGCTCAGGCTCAGTCATGTTTGGGCAAATGTTGCAAAGCTATTTAGTCCTGCTGATGAGTTGTCAGAAACACCTCAATCTGCTAGGAATCCTCCTATCTGAAGGCTCTGTGGGTCAGCAAGCCTACAGTAACTGCCTTGCTACTTGGGTTGGAAAGCTCACTGCACTGTCTTGTACTGGTCTCCTGGTTCTGCTGCTGCTGTTTCTTTGCTGCTGGTTCTTTCCATCTTGTACCATTTCTTGTGATACAGCTCTCTCTGTCTGTCTCCTGGGTCTAGAAGGCTCTTAGTGAAGGGATCCATGTCCAAAGGACATGCTTCACTCCCAGGTCCTTTTGGTAGTAGTGAAGTTCTCCCCCTTTCTGCTTCTGTGATGGCTCATTTTAAGTCTAACAGAGGGCAAAACCAGCCAAGCCCCTTGTTAGGGTTCCATAAACTTTATTTGCATGGTGTTATGCAGACAAGAGTATAACATAAGGTATACTAAGGGTAACACCTTAGTTATATTGTTAGCAAGCTATCCGATCCTCTTGGTGGCCACTGTGGTGCTGCAAATTACTTGGTATGGCTTACTTGGTGAGACCATACAAATACAGTGAGGATTGGTTAGTTTGTCCATGCTTCTGGGGTTAATATTAGCCCTCCTAGAAGCAGAGCAAGGAGAGATCTCATTGCCATGAAGAGAGAAGAGCTGGGGTTACAGTGGAGTGTGTCCTTGGACCCAAGATCCCTGCACTGGACCTCCTTGTACTTGTGTACTTGTGTGCTTGTGAGATACACTTAGGTATACCTATCGGCAGAGGTAAAAGAGTTTTGTAACACTTGCTATCCCCATGTCTTTTTTTCAGCTACAAGTTCCTTAGCTGGATAGCCCCAACAAGTTATTTATTTTATTTTTTATTTTTTTGCTAATTACAGGACCATGGTGAGAAAGGCCATATAAAAGTTATCCATCACACTCCACATACATCATGTCAAATACTAAGGTACAGTAATGAAAAATAAATAAATAAATAATGCAGATAGTCCTCAGGTTACAAACATCAACTTCATGTACAACTTGTATTTATGAACTAACCCCTGTAAAGCCTATTATATTAAAAATTTGAGTTACATACAACAGTTGTAATAACAGACACTACTTGGTGATGTACATCAAACATTATTATTATCATTGTATTGTTATATTAAAAATGTTTTAGTGTATCTGGAAGTGTTTCTTTAATGCTTTTTTATGCATGGAAATGTACACTATGAACTAAATAGTAAGAAAAACTTCTGATTAACTGTCATTGGATATCAACCATCCCTAATTCTTCTTATTCATATACAAGTTTGACTTAAAGATTGTTTTAGGAACAGAACTTGTTCATAATCTTAGGACTGCCTATAATTACTTTTGGGGAGCCACATTGTTTCAAGTCATGTGTATGAGTTGGTTTATAATTCTGAATTGACTCATTCTTGGAAAATTGCAGAGTACTATGGGAGTATATGGGAGCTCTAATGGTGTAGTGCCTAAGACACTTGACTGCTAACCAGAAGGCTGGTGGTTCAAACCCACCAGCCACTCCTCAGAAGGAAGATTGGGCAATCTACTTCCATAGTGATACTGCCTCAGAAACCCAAGAAGGGGTCACTGTGAGTCAGATCTGACTTGACGGCAGTGAGTTATGGGAGTATGTGGAAAAAACAGCTATTCCCACCTCTGGCGATAAGCATGGAGAGATGGAGAAAAGACCAACAGAGGTGAACTGGAGTGATCATATGGCAGCAATGTGAGGCAGTTGCTGCTCTGTGAGAAAAGGACGAACCTCAGGGAGTAGAGAGTATAATATAAAGAAAGCAAGAGTCCAGAAAATGGCATGGCAGGGGAAGATACTAAGCTCTCATTTCTACTCTGTTATTTTAATTGTGAGATATGTAAAGAAACTATTTTAGAGGTTAGGACAAAGAATGGTATAAGAAAGATCTTTTTTAAAGGAAAATCTCTATGAAGAGATTGAAGATGTAAGAGTGTATTTGCCACATAATAGGGAGTTCCAGTATTAACAGCTATGGTGAAATAATTACATAAGAAAGAAACATCTAGCACAAGGAGGCTGAGGTCATCAAAGAGAATAATTGAACCAGGATCAGTGAACAAAGATAATGGCCATCTGAGTAATTACAGACTGACTGATGTTAAATTTTGAAATCCATCTGTTCTTATTCACTGTTGAAGAATGGACACTTTCACCTCTGTGGGAGATGTCACCTATAGCCTATGCCTCTGAAGGCACTTAGTCCTAGTGTCAGCATGTCATAAATCCTAGAAGCTGTTTGTGAGTTGTTCAAACTCAGTGATTTTTGAAAATTCTTCTGAAGCTTAGCACTTGGATCTTTGTTAGGAACCACTCTCTCCACATAAAAATGAGAGCAATGGGTGAGGAAGAAAATTTCATGAAAGTGTAAAGACAGTATATACACATTTACTTTGAAAAAGACTAACTGGCCAGATCAGATTCTTTTCATTTCTTCTCCACTACATTTTTAGGAGAATATTTAATTAGTTTGAGAGTCTTCTAAATTTTTATATTCTTTTCCCATATTTTCAAAGAATATTTCTTAAGCATCTATTGTATGACAGACATGGTGTTAGATACTGCAGATGGAAACATTAGTTATGCTACATTTCCATCATTAATGAACTCACAGCTTAGAGGAAGAGATAAATAAATAATTTTGACATAATATGATAATTGTGTATTATTCTATGATAACACACATTTATCCACCTATTCACCAAACTATCCATCTCTCCACTGATGTAATCAACACAATTTATTGAGTTCCTTTTTTGTGCTTGGTTAGTCATTAATAGTAAACAAGACAAAGGCCAACCTTTAAAGAGCTGAGATTCTGATTAACAGGGGATATTCTCTAGTGTGTGAGGGATGGCCTTGGGAAGACCACAGAGTGGAAGTGACATATTAATTGGTTTCAGAAGACAGTAGTCATGAAATAATATTCTGGAACGAAGTTTCTATTGACAATGAACACTATGAGCCTCTTTTGATTATATAGTTGCTTAGGTGGAGAGATATTTTCCAGTTTTTAAAAAATCTATTTAGTTTTGTTTAACTGATATTTCCTAATTTTACATTCTTGAGTAATCTTCTGTTTATAGAGCTCCTAACGCATTTCTCTGGGCAATCTACTTCCTTAGTGATACTGCCTTGGCAACGCAAGGAGAGGTGGCTATGAGTCAGGGCTGACTCGATGGCACATAACAACAACAACAACAACATCAATGCGTTTCCCAGAGCACTAGTGTTCATGATCACCACTCTAGTTACATTTTGTCAGCACATACCCTCAAACACGTTGTGAAATATTATTTCAGTGCAGCCTCCAGATTAATACAAACCAGGAAGAAAGCCTGGTGTTCTACTTCCAAAAATTAGCCAATGAAAACCCTATGAATCACACTAGAAGATTGCTTGACTCACTTTCTTTAGATACATCATCAAGTAAATCAATCACTTGAGGATGATCTCATGTCTGGTGAAATCCAGGACCAGTGAGGACAAAGGAGACCCTTGGTAAAATGGATTGGCACAATAGCCACAACAATGGATTTGAACATGCTGGTGATTGTGAGGACAATGCAAAACTGTGCTATTGGTCTTTTGTACTGAGCAGTCATATTATTGTACTTATGTCACCATTTGACTCCATGGCAGCTAACAACAACTCTTTAAAATTATTTAATCCTAAAGTATTCAATATAAAGAGATGATATCCTAGATCCACAAGTCCTCTCATTGGTGACTTATCAACTATTATTATTTTGTCACATTTAGTTTTTTGATTAAAGTCTTCATTATATCCATATAGATAAGCCTCAAAAATAATTTTGAGAACAAAAATAATCAAGTTGCAGAATGCAATGTATGTTATTATGTAAAAGGTTTAAATCATTGCAAAAAGTTACAATATGATCTTTATCAAGTCATAAATATGTACTAAAATACAAAAATTTTCATAGTAATTTCAAATATGAAATTAAAGATTGTGGATTTTTCTAGAAATAAAGGGAAGGAGAAGTCTCTCCATTGTTTCTATGTATTTACTTCTTTAACAAAAATGAAAAGAGTATCTGAAACAAATATGAAAAGATGCTTAGGTTTTATAAAACTGAGTAATGATTGATTTTAAGTCCAGTTCCTGCAAATTAATCTAAGACATATTTGTGTGTTCATGGGAACAATTCCTAAAAGAATCAAGAGAACAATGATTGCATAGACAGAGAGGTTGAACTGCAATTCAACCATCCATTCCCAGAGAGACATCTAGAACTGGGATTGCGCTTCAAAGATTTCTCAGATTGAGACATATGTGCTGCCTTAGACCCCTTGCTTTAGGCTTATTTTGGGAAGAAGGTGAAAGATTGAACAAGGCAACTTCCTTTAGCAAAGGGTAGTTCCTGGAAAGATGCACAGTTGTGAGTCCTTCACTACAAATGCTTTTAGCAGCTGGAGGAATGTGTCTTGATCTTGTTTTTTTTTTTTTCCCCCGTATGTTCACTATATCTTTTTTTTTTTTTTTTTTATTGTGGTTTGTGTGAAGATTTTCAGAGCAAATTCACTTTCCATACAAGAGTTCACATACATTTTGTCTCATGGCATTGACCACAGTTTACCACAATGCAACAGCTCCTCTCCCACCTCCTCCCCACAGTTACTTCTTCCCAGTTTCCATCCTTCCATGGACTTCTGCCACCTGAGCTGTCTCCTTGTGCATAAGCAGCCCTTCCTTCTCCCATGATTCTCTCTCCAAAGAGTGTATCTACTTGAGGAAAATGTTCAACTCATATGCCTGTCTTTTATTTGGCTGGAAACCACCGGTGTGGGTTCAATTCCAGACCTGAAGGGCAGCTAGGGGCCATAGTCTCAGTGGTTCCACCAGGCTCTATTGGACCAGCAAACCTGGTCCCCAACTTTTTTTTTTTTTCTCCAAATGATTTTGAGTTTTATTCCACATCGTTCTCCTTCTCTATTAAAGATCTCCTACATAGATCCCCTTCCAAGTGAATGACAGTGGTGACCGGGCATCATCTAGTTCTTCTGGTCTCATAGTTTTATAGAGTGCAGTTCGGATGGTGTACCAGTCACTAGGACTAATTGTTTCCATGAATTTCAGTTTTCTTCATTCTTCTTTACTCTGGACAAGGAGAGACCTATCATTGCATCCAGATGGTAGCTTGCTAGCTTTTAAGATCCCAGTCACTAGTTGCCAAATAGGAGGTTGAACAATGTTTTGTATAGTATGTTATCCCCTGAGACTATGGTCCCAAGTCCACAGGTTTAACTCCTCAGTCCTTCTGGGTAGCTGGCTGTGACCAAGCAGTGACCATAACCTTGCCCCTTGTCAGCTCTACTATACATCAAGGAATTCTGATCATTCACAAAAACTTATAGGACCATTGTCTGCCAACCCTATAAATATTCTTGGGTATACTCCCCATTTCATACACATACCTAATAGTTCAGCCTGTCGACCCGTCTATCCACCCATATACCAATGTTTGCCTTCATTGACAATGCAGTACTCTATGTGAAAAAGGGTTCATATTTGTTCTCTGTACCCCCCATGTACCTCTCTATGTCTTTCTCATCTTCAGTGCTGCCATATTGGTCACACACGTTTGGTACATTGCCCTTCTCTTCACCAAAATAAATACTTATCTCTATCTACCTAACAGCTTTCCCTTTCCTCTCCTCCCACCCCTTGTAACCAACAAAGAAAATGTCCTTCTATAGATAAGGAAGGTTGGGCAATCCTACTTCTGTAGTGATACTGCCTCAGAAACCCAAGGAGGGGTCTCTATGAGTCGGGACTTGACGGCAAACAACAACAACAACATAGATAAACCTTTCCTTAACTTTTACAATAATGGACTAATACAATATTTGTCCTTTTGTGATTGACTTAT
>NW_006921750.1:6381140-6383699 GCF_000298275.1 Orycteropus afer afer
GTTAATTGGTTTCCCTTTTCTTTGTTGAAGAGCGTCTGTGCAGTCCTTGTGCCTAGTCTGCCATCTTGCTGGAACCTCTGGAGTTTTCTATAAATTCTAGAGATAAGTCTCTTGTCAGATATTCCATTACCAAATATTTTTTCCCAATCTGTAGTTTCTCTTTTGAATCTTTTAGAGAAGTCTAAGGAAGCACAAAAAATTTAATTTTTAGAAGGTACCAATCATCTGGCTTCTCTTCTGCTCTCTGTGCATTTTGAGTTATGCTTGATAGTCTACTTATGCCATATATTGGAGCCCTTAAATTTTCCCCTAGATTTTTCTTGAGGAACTGTATAGTTTTAGGTTTCTCATTTACGTCTTTGATCTTCTGGAGTTTGTTTTTTTTGTATGGTGTGAGCTACAGGTCTTGTTTCATTTTTCTTCAAATGGATCTCCAGTTTTTCCAGCACCATTTATTAAACAAACAACCTTTTTCCTTTTTAATGGATTTTGGGCCTTTGTCAAAGATCATCTAACTATAGGTCAATGGATCTATATCTGGGATCTCAATTCTATTTCTTTGGTCTATGTATCTGTCATTAAACCAATACCAGGCAGTTTTTATTATTATTTTTATTATTATTATTACTATTTTTCTTTTTATTGTGATTTGGGTGAAAATTTACAGAGCAAATACACTTTCCATATAGCAGATCACATACACCTTGTCTCATGACATTGACCACAATTTAGCACAATGCAACATCTCCTCTCCCATTTCCTCCCAAAAGGTACCACTTCCCTGTGACCATCCCTCCATGCACTCCTACCCCCTGAGCTGTCTCCCTGTGCCTGAGCAGCCATTCTTTCTATCTTGCTTTTTCTCTCCAAAGAGTGTATCTGCCTCAGGTAAATGCTCAACTAGTATGCCTGTCTACTGCTTGGCTAGAAGTCACAGGTGTGTGTTCAATTCCAGACTTGAAGGGCAGTTAGGGGCCATAGTCTTAGTGGTTCCACCACGCTCCATCGGTCCAATAAACCTTTTCCCCGCTCTTTTTTTTTTCAAATGATTTTGAGTTTTGTTCCACATTGTTCCCCCTGTCTATCCAGAGTCTCCTACAAAGATCCTCTTCCAAGTGGTTGACAGTAGTAGCCAAGCACTATCTATTTCTTCTGGTCTCATAGTTGTATAGGCTGCAGATCGGATGGTGTACCAGTGGCTAGGACTGATTGTTTCCATGGATTTTTGGCTTTCTTCATTATTCTTGGCCCTGGATGAGGAAAGACCCATCGTTGCATCTAGATGGCAGCTTGCAAGCTTTTAAGATCTCAGTCGCTACTTGCCACAGTAGAAGGTGGGACAATGATTTGTGTAGTATGTTATGCCAATTGAGCTTGATGTCCTCTGCAACTATGGTCCTGGGCCCACAGGTTTAACTACTCGGTCCCTCTGGGTAGCTGGCTGTGACCAAGCAGTGACTACAACCTTGCCCCTTGTCAGCCCCATTAAACACTTGGGAATTCAGATCATACACATAAAGTTATTGGACCATTGTCTGCCAACCCTATACATGTTCTTGGGTGCACTCTCTACTTCATATACATACCTAATATTTCAGCCTGTCCACCCATATATCCACCATTATACCCGTGTTTGCCTTCACTGCGCATGCTGTACTATATGTGTAAATGCGTTCATCTTTGTTGTCTGTACTTCCCATGTACCTCTCTCTGTCTTTCTCTTCCTCAATGACACTATATTGATCACTTACATTTCGTACATTGCCCTTTTCTTCACCCAAATCAAAATTTATCTCTATCAATCTAAGAGTATTTCCTTCCCTCCCCTCCCACCCCTGGTAACCAACAAAGAAAATGACCTTCCATATATAAGCATTTCCTTGACTATTACAATAATGGACTAATAAATATATGTCCTTTTGTGATTGACTTATTTCACTTAGCGTAATGTCCTCCAAGTTCATCCATGTTATGCAGTTTTTTGCAGATTCTATATTATTCTTTAGGGTTTCATAGTATTCCACTGAGTGTATGTACCATAGTTTGGGTATCCATTCCTCAGTTGATGGACACCTAGGTTGTTTCCTTCTTTTGGATACTGTAAATAGTGCTGCGAGGAACATGGGTGTGCATGTGTCTGTTCTTATCATGGCTCTCACGTCTTTATGGAATAGCTGGGTCAAATAGTATTTCTAATTCCAACTTTTGAAGGAATCACTATATTGTTTTCCACAATGGTTGTACCATTTTACAGTCCCAACAGCCAGTGTATGAGAGTCCCAATATCTCCACATCGTTGCCAGCATTTGTTATTTTCTGTCTTGTTGAACTTTGCTACTAGTGCTGTAGCAAGATGGTGTCTCATTTTTGTTTTGATTTGTATCTCTCTAATAGCAAATGATCATGAGCATTTCTTCATATGTTTTTGGCCGCTTGAGTATCCTCTTGGTGAAGTGTCTATTCATGTCTTTTGCCCGTTTTTAATTGTGATTGTTTGTCTTTTTGTTATTGAGGTGTTAGAGTTTTCTATAAATTCTAGAGATAAGTCCTTTGTCAGAT
>NW_006921750.1:6385120-6385691 GCF_000298275.1 Orycteropus afer afer
TACCAGAGCTTGGTTTTGCATAGATGTCCTTTATTATGTTGAGGAATGCTCATTCTATAACTATTTTGCTGAGAGTTTTGATCAGGAATGGGTGTTGGATTTTATCAAATGCCTTTTCTGTATCAATTTATATGATGATGTGTTTCTTCTCCTTTGTTTTATTTATGTGATGCATGACGTTGACTGTTTTTCTAACATTGAACCATTCTTACATGCCTGATATGAACCACAGTTGGTCATAATGAATGATTTTCTTGATATGTTGTTGGAGTCTATTGGCTAGCAGTTTGTGGAGGATTGTTGCATCTATATTCATGAGGGATATTAGTCTGTAGTTTTCCATTTGAGTGACATCTTTGCCTAATACCAGCCAGTTTTGACTACTGTGGCTGTAGAATAGGTTTTGAGATCTGGCAGTGAGACCTCCTACTTTGTTTTTCTTCTTCAATAGTGTTTTGCTTATCTGAGGTCTCTTTCCTTTCCATATAAAGTTAGTGATTGATTTTTCCATATCCCTAAAGAATGTTGATGGGATCTAAATTGGGATTGCATTAAATGTATAGACTGCTTT
>NW_006921750.1:6387925-6390468 GCF_000298275.1 Orycteropus afer afer
GGACTAATACAATATTTGTCCTTTTGTGATTGACTTATTTCTCTCAGCATATTGTCCTCCAAGGTCATCCATGTTATGTGGTATTTTGCAGATTCTACATTATTCTTTAGGGTTGCGTAGTATTCCATTGTGTGTATGTACCATAGTTTGTTTATCCATTCATCACTTGATGGACACTTAGGTTTTTTTTCCATCTTTTGGCTATTGTAAATAGTGCTGCAATGAACATGGGTGTGCATATATCTGTTCTTATCATGGCTCTCAATGAAGTAGTTTTTTGTAGTTTTCTTTGGAAACAAATCTGTGTAGTGTACCACAGCATCTGTTATCATTATTTACATTATGTCATTTTTGATAGTTGGAGCTGTGTGTCAACTTGACTGAACCACAATTCTGTGTGGTTTAAGTGGTTGTGATGTGTTTATTCCCATGATGGGATCAGATGAATACGGTTTGAGCAGCCAATCCATTGAAAACGAGTTTCCCTAGAGATTTGGCCTGCTTCCAGTATATTTATGGACATCCTGGGAAAAGAGATGCTCTATTGTGGATCAGGATCCTGTTGTGCTGCCTACAACTGTCTGTGAGTGAACAATCCACCATTTGGCCTGGGAATTTGGATTCATCATTCATTGGTGTCAACAGCCTGCATACTGCTGGCCAATCTTGAGCTTCTCAGCCCCTGGAGCTCCGTGAGTTGGGAAAAGCTTCCAGCTTGAAGTTTGATCCAAGAACTTTGGACTTGCCAGCTTCTATAAGTGTGTGAGTCATTTTCCTTAGATAAATTTCTCTTTCTCTCTATATATAAGCTTTACTGATTTTGTTTCTCTAAATATCCCAGTCTAACACGTCTTTTTATTATTTTCTAATGACATAGTCAAATCAGTGATGATTCAATGATAGAATTCTCTCTTTCCATGAGGGAAAGCTGGGTTTGACTCTCAGACAATGCACCTCATACACAGTCACCACCCATCTTAAGAAGAGGTTTGCAGGTTGCTATGATGCAGAGATGTAAGCAGAGATTTTAGATTAAGACAGACTGGAAAAAAAGGTTGGCCATCTACTTCTTTTTATTTATTTATGTATTTATTTTTTTATTGTGATTTGGGTGAAGATTTACAGAGCAAACTCATTTTCCATACAGCAGTTTACATATATTTTGTCTCATGACATTGACCACTGTTTACCACAATGCAACAGCTCACCTCTCACTTCCTCCCCATAGTTACCTCCTCTCAATATCCATCCCTCCATGGACTCCTGCCCCCTGAGCTGTCTCCCTGTGCATAGGCAGCCCTTCTTTCTCAATGATTGTTCTCTTCAAGGAGTGTGTCTACCTCAGGTAAATGTTCAACTCATATGCCTGTCTTCTGTTTGGCTGGAAATTACAGGTGTGGGTTCAATTCCAGACTTGAAGGGCAGCTAGGGCCCATAGTCTCAGTGGTTCCACCAGGCTCTATCGGACCAACATACCTGCCCCACCTTTTTTTTCTCCAAATGATTTTGGGCCATCTACTTCTGAAAGTCAACCAATAAAATCTTATGCATCACAACAGGCTCATCAGAAACTGATCATGGGGACAGTACAGGTCTAGGCAGTTTGCTCTTCATTCTGTTGTGCATGGGATTGTCATTAGTTGGGGGAATACTTGATGGCAACTAACAACAACAATAATGTTGTAGTCGGAGATCCAGCAAGATGGAGGACTAGGCAGAAAGTCTGCACAGACCCTCTTCAACAAAGAAAAGGGAATTAACACAATTAACACAGACACAGATGATAATCCTGGACCCCTGAGCCTTGAAGGGAAGGATATACAAGTGGACTAAACCCCAACTAGCAGAAAAATTTGTGTGAAAATACCAAAAAGGGAGATATATGGAGCTGCAGTCTGGCAGCTATCCTGAGCAATCCTGATGACACAGACAGCTTGGAGATTCCCGAGTGGTAGTAGGACCTAATAATTAACCTAAAAATCACCCTGCTAGCCAGAGACTGCATGGAGGACTGTGCACGGTGGCTGGGGAATAAATGGAGAAGGTGAAGAGAAAGGTGGGCTGAGCTGTGGACTTTTGCCAGTCTGGAGGCCACCACCATTTTGAAGGTTTAAAATGTGGCTTGACTATTTTGAATATTTAAAGAGACAGTGCTCTCACAGATTCCTGGGGCTTAAGAGCAAGTTCGGCTTTTTGGCAACCCCAAGGACACTCAGGACCTGCAAGACTGAGAAGGTACAACATTCCTCTTGTTACTCTTGGTGAATGGAGGTGCAGCCATCCTCCACTCACATCTACCTTCTGGGCCCACAGGAACTCCATTACAGTCTGTGTTCTCAGGCGGAGTCTGGGTGCCCTGCCCTGTCTTCCACTGATTTTTTTTTTCTCTTTTTTATTTTTATTTTTTTCTTTTTCTCTTTCTTTTTTCTGGTGATTAGTTTGCTTATATTTGTCTGTTTTAAAATAACTAATATTATTAATATTTTTGTCTTTTTTATTATTATTCTTAATCTTCCCCTACCAGGTCCTAGTTTTCAGCATTT
>NW_006921750.1:6393140-6409336 GCF_000298275.1 Orycteropus afer afer
TAGAGAGGGAGAAAAATGTGGAACAAAACTCAAAATCATTTGGAGGAAAAAAAAAAATGTTGGGGACCAGATTTGCTGGTCTGATAGAGCCTGGTGGAACCACTGAGACTATGGCCCCTAGCCGCCCTTCAGGTCTGGAATTGAACCCACACTTGTGGTTTCCAACCAAATAAACTATAGGCATATGAGTTAAACATTTACCTCAAATAGATACACTCCTTGGAGAGAACAATCATGGGAGAAAGACGAGCTGCTTATGCACAAAGAGACAGCTCAGGGAGCAGGAGTGTATGGAGGGATGGACCCTAGGAAGAGGTAACTATGGGGAGGAAGTGAGAGGAAAGCTGTTGCATTGTGGTAAACTGTGGTCAATGACATGAGACAAAGTATATGTGAACTTCTGTATGGAAAGTGAATTTTCTCTATAAATCTTCACCCAAATCACAATAAAATAAAAAAAAAGAAAAAGAAAAAAAAAATTATATTCAATGTGGAAAAAACAGTTCCTCAAAAAGTTAAATGTAGAATTATAATTTGATCAAGCAATTCTGTTCTGAGGTATATAATTAAACATTTTGAAAAGAGCGACTCAAACAGACACTTTTACACCAATATTCTTTGCAACATTATTCACAATAGTAAAATATGAAAACCATCCAAATGTTTATCAATAGATAAATGAATAAACAAATTATGGTATATACATACAATGGAATGTTATTCAACCATTAAAAGGAAAGAAGTTCTGGTGCATACAGTAATAAGATTGAGCATAGAAAACTTTACACTAAGCAAAATAAGCCAGATACAAAATAACTGATATTGTATGATTCCATTTATTTGATATACCTTGAATAAGCAAATTCATACAGACAAAAAGTTGATTAGAGGTTTCAGTAGTTGAAGGAGTTATTGATTATGGGTAATTTCTTAATTTCTGTTTTAAAAAAACAAAAAAAATTGAATGCTATTGAGTCAATGTTGACTCATAATGACCATCTTTGGGTTTCCGAGGCAGTAAGTCTTTACAGAAGTAGATTGTCCAGTCTTCCTTCCACAAAGTGACTGATGGCTTTGAACCACCAACCTTTTGGTTAGCAGTCAATTGCCTTAGGCACTACTCCAGCAGAGCTCCTTTAAATTTTTGTTTGGGGTTACAAAAAAGATTTTAAAATAGATAATAGTGATGGTAATATAATTTTGAAAATGTAATCAATGCTACTGAATTGCACACTTAAAAGTGGTTAAAATAACAAATTTTATGTTACATATATTTTAATAAGGAGCTCCCATGGAGCTACAGTTAAAACATTGAGCTGTTAACCGAAAGGTTGGGCATTCAAACCTGACAGCCACTCTGTGGGAGAAAGATGAGACAATCCGTTTCCTTAAAGATTTACAGACTTGGAAAGCCCATGGGGAAGGTATACTCTAATAGGGTAGCTGTGAGTCACAATTGACTCAATGGTAGTGGGTTTGGCTAAATATATATATATTTGTTGTTGTTGTTGTTATTTGCCATTGAGTCAGCCCCGATTCATAGCTACCCCTCCTTGGGTTTCCGAGGCAGTATCACTACGGAAGTAGGATTACCCAACCTTCCTTCCGAGGAGTGGCTGTATATATTTCAGTAGAATAAAAAAGCATCTAATTTCTAGGAACAATGTACCTAAAACTACTATATAACACTATATAATAAAACACAAAGACACATATCATAAACCCCAGATGTAATATCAAATTATGTCCTGCCTGATTTATATTTTATTTATGCTATATTTTTGGCTACTGAGCATTGTCTCTTCCCCCCGTCTCCTGGTTCTGAAAGATTTAAGTTTAAAAAGGTACAATTTATGTAGAGATTCTAGATTTCTGTTAGAAGAGAATTTAGTTGTCTTTCTGCTAAAATGTGGTTGTTTTCCTTGAGTGTCACTTACTAAGTGAATTTATTATTAATGTAATATGCTTTTCTCATTCACTGCACTTCTTTTTCTCCCTGTATAAAAAGTTTAAATTACAGCCAAAATTTTGTCTTTTTACTTTTTTATATATTTGTTGCACCATAGGGTCCATATACCTATTTAATCAGGGTCAACAAACTACGACCCATGGGACAAACCTGGACTGTCTTCTTTTTTTGTAACATTCGACTCATAGCAACCCCTCCCCCGGTTTCCCAGGTGGTATTTCTATGGAAGTAAACTGCCCAATCTTCCTCCCGAGGAGTGGCTGGTGGGTTTGAACCACCAGCTTTCTGGTTAGCAGTCAATTACTTTAGGCATGATACCACCACAGCTCCCTCTTTTGTAACATGTTGTTGTTGTGTGCCATCAAGTCAACCCCAACTCATAGAGACCTCTCCTTGAGTTTCTGAGGCAGTATCACTATGGAAATAGATTGCCCAACCTTCCTTCTGAGGAGTGGCTGGTGGGTTTGAACTGCCAGCCTTCTGGTTAGCAGTCAAGTGCCTTAGGCACTATGGTACCATAGCCATGATTATTCATTTACATATTGTCTCTAGCACATTTTACCCCACAATGGAAGAGTTGATTGTTGTGACAGAAACTGCAAGGGTGACAAAGTCAAAATTATATATTATCTGGTTTAATGCATGAGCCTTTTTTAACATTTTATTTTTAGAAAATCCAAATGTGTCTGACCAAACAGTGGATAGGGTTTAACATGTTTGGCCACTTGATCTTTCTTTATTGTTTTTCAAATAGTAACTAAAAAATGTACCGGAGCCAGTTGCTATATCATGAATCTCTGCAAGAAAAGTACTAGTTGCAAGAGGCTCCGGCAGAGAAGCCATCTCTTGTCTTAGAAAAATGTCTCAATCACAACAAATCAAGGAGAAAACAATGTTAAAGTCTATTTCAACGATTTGTGGGCAGTGGTAAATTATCATATTGGGCAATAAACAGCAATGATTTATACATACAGACACCCCCACACACACACAACTCACACATGTAGCACTGTTTCTTTGACATGAGTTGGCTACTCATGTCCTGTAAGAATATGTCCTGTTGGGATATCAACTAGAAGCATCTCAACTGATGATAAGATGTATTTTCTTTGTTTGTATTGTGGACTTATTTTAATCCAATCCATAGATTTCCCTTGATAGCTGCCATATATGCCAGACCATTTTCAAAGCATCATTGCAAAAGAGAATGCAAAACCATACATCCACCATTTAAATTTTGCTATGTTGTTGTTATGTGCTGTTGAGTCAGATCCGACTCATAGCAACCCCTCCTTGGATTTCTGAGATGGTATCACTATGGAAGTAGATTGTCTAACCTTCCTTCCAAGGAGTGGCTAGTGAGTTTGAACCTCCAGCCTTCTGGTTAGCAGTTGAGTGCCTCAGGCACTACACTACCCGAGCTCCTAAATTTTGCTATAGGAAAAACAAAAATAAAATAAGAATAAGAAGTGGGCTCTTTAGTGTTTTTCTCTAATTTCTCCTGATAATACATGCTTACATATTTATGAAAACTTTTTTGTGAGCTAATAGTTTGAATATATAGTAGATTGACTGAAAGTAATAGAAAATAATTTTTTTGTGGTTCACTGTTGTTCCTAGTGATTTTAATATTTCACATTTTTATATTCCTTTCATTTATTTATATGAAAATATGTCATATATGCCTTTATATATAGATTTTAATAAATTATGGGCACTATATATTATAAATATTTCATTTTCTATAGTATCAGTATTGAAATGTTTTATTTATTGTTTAGACAGTCTTTATTTTTCATTTGGTAAATTGTAGGTGAAGAAGATGAACACTACTTTTTTGAATTTCCACATTTCCATACATTTATATACACTTATTGAAGGAAGAAAAATATTCAAATCAGTCAAATGTATCCCTGAAAAGTGGGTGGACAAATTCTCCTTGGGTTTCAGGTGCAATTTGATTATTTATAAATAAAGCTATCATAAACATTCCAATTCAAGTCATATTTGTATGTATGTTGTCATATTTCTAGTAGTTAAATTGCTGGTTTGTATATGTGACTTCATAAGCAACTGCCAAACTGTTTTCTAAACTTGTATCATGTATGAGAATTCAAGTTGCTTCATAGTCTTGTCAACAGTTGATTTCGTCAAACTTTAAAACACGTGTCTCCTTGTGGTTTTGATTTACATTTCCCTGAAGACTAATGATGGTGTAATGGTTAAGTGCTGTGGTGCTAACTGAAAGGTTCAAACTCACTCAGTGGGTCCATGGATTAAAAACCTGGAAATATGCCCTTATAAAGATTATACTCTGGACAACTGTATGGGGCAGTTCTATTCTGTCACATGGGGTTGCTATATATTGGAATTAACTTGAAAACATCCAATAACAACAACAAAGACTGAGGATGTTGAGCATCTCTTTATATAATGATTTTTGCAACTCTCCTGCAAATATAAAATTAAATCAATATGAAAGGTAAAAAAAGTATATAGATAGATAGATGTATACATATATTACACCAGAGAGGCAGATATTAGCTGTCCTTAATGACTTTAATATTGCACAAATGGTGGCTCCCTTGATAGTTTCATTTAACTCCCTGTTATACCAAAAAAAAAAAAAATCACTGCCATCAAGTTGATTCTGACTCATAGTAACCCTCACTGGGTTTCTGAGGTGTTAAATCTTTATGGAAGTAGGTTTCTCAGTTTTCCTTCCACAGAGTGGCTGGTGAGTTTGAACTACCAACCTTCTAGTTAGCAGTCAAATGCCTAAGGCATTATCCCACCAGAGCTCCTTAATTCCCTTTTATGGCCTTTACAAAAATTAAATGGATAGTATTAAGTAATAATTCACTGCTCTAAATTTAGGAGCTCTGGTGGTGTAGTGCCTAGGGCATTTGACCGCTAAACAGAAGGTTGGCAGTTCAAACCCACCAGCCACTCCTCGGAAGGAAGGTTGGACAATCTACTTCTGTAATGATAACACCTAGGAAATCCAAAGAGGGGGTGCTATGAGTCGAATCCAACTTGACAGCAGGCCATTCGTGATTTGCTCTAATTTGACCATGTTGTTGTTGTTGTTGTTGTTATGTGCCGTGGAGTCGGCCCCGACTCATAGCTCCCAATTTGACCATGTAGTAACTTCAATTGCAGATAATTTGCCAGAAGAAGTCGCTTTGCCAGAGTTGGTGAAATTAGTCACAAGGGACTATGAGATTCCATCGTTGATCTGGCAAATACATCACATTTTCATCCTCACTGGGATGGGGTTTTCAAAGGGTATTGTTTTTAAAGGGTAGTTAAGGTTATATATCAACTTGTCTGGGCCTTGTTTTGAGTGCCTGGGCAACTGGTTGTAGTTATTCCCCATAATGAGACTGACAATCAGCTCTGTGGTAGAATCTGCTGTAAGCAGCTGAGTAGCTGCTTTAGGGATGTAATCTGCTTCCCATATAAAAAGAGAAGTTTTGGGAATGGGCTGTAGCTTTTTGGTACACTTGAACCCTGCATGTAGCCAGGTCATTGTTCAGCAGCCTGCCATGCCCTACTGATCTTGCAGGACGTTTTCTGGACTTGAATTTGTGGCCTCCTGTGTTGTTTGGTAATATCAGGACTGTGACTTTTTACCTGTCAACCTTAGGTTTGTCAGCCTCAGCAGCCGGCAGCTGCTTGAGTGAAGAAAAGCGTCCAGCTTCAGTGGGCTGAGAACAAGAAGTTGAGCTGAAGCACCATGTTGAGGGGCTTTCATCCAGTTCTTAGAGCCTGCCATTCTGAATTTGGACTTTTTGCCTCCAAAAACTGTAAGAATAATCTCTTGTTTGTTCAAGCCATCTCATTTGTGGTATATTCCTATCAGAGTGTCAATAGTAAGTAAAACAGGTATCCATTTTCAGAAGTATATCACAAATTCTTTACTCTTAGTCTTAGTCTGGAAGCTCTGCTGAAACCTGTCCACCAAGAGTGAAAATGCTAGTATTTGAAATAATGGCAGCCTAGCTTCCAGAACCACAGTAATACACAAACCACAGTGGTATGACAGACAGACTAGTGATGGCTGAACACATTTCAGAAGGTCTGAACAGAGCGTTTCAAAGTCAGCTCAGGAAGAGATGGTATAATATTGTTCTGGTTACTTAGTGCCACTCTGATGAGAATATACCACAAATGCAATGGCCTTAACAAACAGGAATTTATTCTTATAATTCGGAGGCTTTAAGTCCAAGTTCAAAGTGCCAGGCTCTAGGGGCCGGGTGAAAGCCCCTCAACTTTGGGGTCCAGCTCTGCCTCCTGCTCCTGGCCCACGGCAGCTAGAGGCATTTCTTCACTCAGACAGCTGCTGGCTGCTGAGGCTGACAAGCCCAAGGTTGACAAGTTAAAAAGGCACAGTCCCAATGTTACCAAACCACATGGCAGGATATTAATTCAAGTCCATTGTAAGTCCCTTGGCTGCTGAACAAAGATACAGCTATATGAGGGCTCCAAGCATGCCATAAACTAGAGACTATCCCCAAAGTTTCTCTTCATATACAGGAAACAGACCACATCCCAAAGGCAGCTTAGCTACTCAGCTGCTTGTGGTAAATCCCACCATGGAATTAATTGCCAGTCTCATCATGGTGAGTAACTACCACCAGCTGCGCACCCACTCAACCAGGCCCAGCAGAGTTGACATAAACATTTAACTACCACAAATATGATAAAATATGCAAAGACCTGGAGTTAGAAAAACAAAAGGAAAGAATACAATAGGCATTTCTCAAGCTGAAAGAACCAAAGAGAAATTCAAGCTTCAAGTTGCAATACTGAGTATTATATCAGCAAAATAATTGAATGATGCAGGAAATATTTAAAAAAGATGAAAGGAATACATAGAATATACAGAAAGAATTTCTTAATCTTCAACCATTTCAGGAGGTACTATATGATCAAGAATCACTGTTAACTTAAAGAAGAAGTTCAAATTGCACTCAAAGCATTGGCAAAATAAAAAAAAAAGAAAGAAAGAAAAGAAAAAGTCTCCTGGATTCAATGATAGAAGTGCTTACTTTTCTATGTCAAGAAATTTGGAAGACAGCCATCTGGCCAAGCTATTGGAGGAGATTCAGATTTGTGCCTATTTCAAAGAAAAGCGACAAAATAGAATCAGAAAATTATTGAACAATATAATTAATATAACATGCTAGCAATATCACCCCATCTTTGGGGATAGTCCACATCAAATGATTGGTTAATGCAGGGACATTAGTACATATATGAAGGGCTGATGAACCTCCAGAATGATTCTGCTACAATATTACAGCTTCATATCTGTATATATTCAATCTTGATTCTTTGTACTCCTTATATGTTCAGGGCAGTCTCTAATAATCCACTTGGACATAAATCTTCATTTCACAGTCTGTTTTCAGGGGATTAGAATTAAGAGACAGAGTAGATAATAAGTAAAAATTAATTTTCATCCCTCTTAAACATTTAGTTTTAACAATAAATTTATAATTATATGAAGCAAAAATTGAATCAGCATAAGAGATTTTCCATATGCCCAAAGTACCAGTAAAAACTGAAGGAAAAATGGATTAGAAAAGCAAAGAAGCAAAAAAAGTAATCAAAGTAATTTCAATGTCTATGTTAGTGGTGTAAATGTTTCATGCTGCACAGTTGGACACAACTTCCATTTAAGACTCAAAATCACACTTGACAAGGTTACATTTTGCTTTCCCTGCATACTTTGTAAAATACATATTTAAGATTCTTTTCAATCCACATTTTTGAACACATAAATGGCATAATCTAATATGGAATTTATGCTCCAGCCATGATGTTTATTTCACAATATAAGAAACAATTTTATAGAATCTTCATCCTAAAATTTTAAGGGAATCAAACAAAAATATGTTATTTTCCTGCCCTTTCCTCCCATCAACAAGAACCTAATTTTGTCAGTACACTCTGAAATGCAGCATCATTCAGTCTTTTTGAAGCATTTGACTGGCTTATAAGGATGGAAATTGTCAGATGCTTGATGAGTAATGTCAAATTTTAGCTGTATAATTTTTCTAAATGTGACATTAAATCATTTCTGAGGAACATACATTTTTCACCCACCTTCTTTCAGTAGATACCTTCTAATTTATTGTCTAAAAAAGGAAAGAAAGGTAAGAAAAAATTCCCAGAATGTTATATATAGAAAAAATATATACTAATGAATAGAAATTTCTATTAGACAAAATAATTATAAACTCAAGTAACACTGAAAATAAAACTTAAATTATTATATAACTAAACCCTTTATATGCTCCCTCTTCATCAATATTTTATGCATATAATTCAAAGTTCTAAAAGTATATTTCTTTTTCTCCATTTGTCATGATGCCACTTAGTGGTTCGGTTGTGAGGATTTTTGTTTTCTTTATACTGAGATGTTATCCATACTGCAGACTGCAGTTTGCAATCTTCATCAGTAAGTGCTTCAAGTCATCCTCACTTTCTGCAAAGTTGTGTCGTCTGTGTATAGCAGGCTGTTAATGAGTCTTCCTCCAATCCTGATGCCACATTTTTCTTCATATAATCCAGCTTTTCAGATTATTTGCTCAGCAAACAAATTGAATAAGTATGGTGAAAGGATACACCCCCAACTCTCTGCCTGCTTAATTTTAAACCATGCAGTATTTCCTTGTTCTGTTCCAATGACAGCCTCCTGGTCTCTCTATAGGTTTCTCATGAGTGCAATAAGTGTTCTAGAATTCCCATCCTTCTTAATGTTATCCATAATTCGTTATGATCCACTACAAAATTTGTTATCATCTGCTGCAAAAGACCTCTTTAAAGTGCTGAAGAGCAAAGACGTCTCCTTGAAGACTAAGTTGTGCCTAACCCAAGCCATGGTATTTTCAATAGCCTTTTATGCATATGAGAGCTGGACAATGAATAATGAATAAGGAAGTCCAAAGAAGAGTTACTACTTTGAGTTGTGTTGTTGGTGAGGAATGCTGAGAGTATAGTGGACTGCTAAAAGAACTAACAAATCTATCTTGGGAGAAGTGAAGCTGGAATGCTCCTTGGAAGTGAGAATGGTCAAACCTCATCTCATTTACCTTGGTCATGTTTTCAGAAGGAACCATTCCTTGTAGAAGGATATCATGTTTGGTAAAGGGAAGGGTCAACAAAAAAGAGGAAGACCCTTAACAAGATGGATTAATACAGGGGCTGTAATGATTGCTCAGGTATAAAAAGGATTGTGAGAATGGCACAGGACCGGACAGTGTTTCATTCTGTTGTACATAAGGTAGCTATGTAACAACCACCACCACAACAAATGTATATTTTGATGAAATTTTTTTACAGACCTTGGGAATTTTTCTTTTTTCTTTTACAGTCCTCAACCATAAAAAGTTGTCTTCTCATCTCCTCCCTGTGACTATCTCTTCCCTGTCCCTTTCTTATCTATGCATTTCTGTATGCACAGCTTTCTCTCTGTGCAAATACTGCCCTTCTGATGCCTCATGGTTGATTGATCTAGGAGGCTCATCTCCCTAGGGTTGGTGGGTACATTTTCTTGGGATAGATGTTCTGCTTTTAGTCTTCCTACTGCTTGGCTAAGAGCCAAACGACAGAAGTAAGTCCAGTTCCATGCCGGAAGGATAACCTGGGGCTATACTCTGGGTGGTTCCACCAGTCTCTATCCAACCAGTAATTCTGGTCATTTTTGTGTTTTTGAATTTTGTTCTACATTTTTCCTCTCACTCTATCCAAGATCTCCAATTATGATCCCTTTCCAAGTGGTTGGTATTTGTAACCAGGCACCATGTAGTTCAGATTTTAGGGTCATGAAGGCTGAGGTCCTTGTGGTCCATCATATCTTTAGACTAATTGTTTCCAAAAGACTTTGATTTTCTTCACTCTCCTTTGCTCTAGATGAGAGGAGATCAATAGTTGCATCTTACTTAGTGAAGAGAAAACAGAGGTCAAGATGTCATCTAACATAGTCTTGGAAATAACATATCATCATGTATGTCATATCATGTTGTTCAGACTGACTAACCCTAATGTGCAAGTATATGAATACCAGGAGGTAGGGATCAGGTCCAGCTGTGAATGGAGTTCTTTGAATTTAATTTCTTAAGTACGGCTCCTCAAAGGAATTTTATTTTGATTTGAACAAAAGTGAAATTAAAGAGAAAAGTTCTATCCCTCCCATGTAATTGTTTTCCTTTATACCAGCAATGAACAATATGAATTTGAATTTTAAAACATACCCCTTAAAATAAGACCAAAATGAAGCATTTAGGTATAATTCTAACAAAACATGTACAAGGTCTATATGAGAAAAACTACCAAACTCTGAAGAAAGACATCAAAAAAGATCTAAATAAATGAAGAGATATTCCATATTCACAGACAGGAAGACAAGTATTACTAAGGTTTCAATTCTTCCCAATATAACTTACAGAAACAACACAATCCTAATCAAATGTCCAGCAAGTTATTTTATTGATATTGACAAGCTGTATCTAAGGTTTACATGGAAAGGCAAAAGACCCAGAATACCCTAGATAATATTGAAGAGTTGGAGGACTGACCCTACTGTACTTCAAGATTTACTATAAAGGCACAGTGATCAAAACAGTGTAGTGCTGGTGAAAGAATGGAAAAATTGATAAGGGGCACATACAGGAGAGCTCAGAAATAAGTTCACACAAATATAGCTAACTGGTCTTTGACAAAGGAGCAGATATAATTAAATGGAGAAAAAAAAAATCTTTTCCACAAATGGTGCTGGGGCAATTATATGCTTAATAATAATAGTAGTAATAAAGACACAGAACTTGTATCTTTGACACAAATTAAATTTAAATGGATCATAGACTTAAATGTAATATGAAAACTGTACTACTTCTAGAAGCTAATATAGTGGAAAATTTAAGTTATCTTGGGTTTGGCTATATATATATATATATATATATTTAATAAAACACCAAAAACAGGATCCATGAAAAAAAAAGTTAAATTGGACTTTATTAAAATAAAAAATTATCTGCCTTGTGACTCTGTAAGAAAATGAAACTACAAACCAAGAACTGAGAGAAAATATTTACATTAACAGATATCTGATAACGGTTTTTATCCAAAATAAGAATGCTTAAAAATCAGCAATAACCTGACAAACTACTTGTTCCAAACTGGGCAAAATATCTTACAAAAAAGTATACAGATTCAAATAAACATATGGAAAAGTGCTGAATACCATATGTCATTGTTGCTGTTACTGTTGTTATGTGCCATGGACTCGGACCTGACTCATAGCAACTCCTCCTTGGCTTTCCGAGGTGGTATCACCATTAAAGTAGATTGCCCAACCTTCCTTATGAGAAGTAGCTGGTGGGTTTGAAGTGCCAGCCTTCTGGTTAGCAGTCAAATGCTTTAGGCACTACGCCACCAGAGCTCCCACATACCTCTTAGCCTGACACAAACTATGGTATTTTCAATCACATCGTATGCATGTGAGAGTTGGACAATGATGAAAGAATTAATGTTTTTGAGATGTGGTGTTGGCAAAGAATACTGAAAGAACCGTGGACTGCTAAAGGAACTAACAGGTCTGTCCTGGAGGAAGTATAGCCAGAATGCCCCTTGGAGTTGAGAATGGCCAGACTTTGTTTCACATACTTTGCTCATGTTATCAGAAGGACCATTATCTGGAGGATTTCATGGTTGGTAAGGTGAAGGGTTGGCTAAAAAGCGGAAGGTCCTCAACAAGATGCACTGACATGGTGGCAGCAGTGATGGACTCAAGTATGGCAAGGATCATGGAGCTGGAGCAGGACCTGGTGGTGTTTCCTTCTGCTGTGCATAGAGTTGCTATGAATTCGAGATGACTCAACAACACCAAACAATACTAAGAAAATGTACCACATGAACGCACAATGTTAATAATAGAAGAAACACTGTGCAGGGGAGGGAAGGGGTATATGGGAACACAATGTACTTTTTGAACAATTTTTCTGTAAACCTAAAACTTTTCTAAAAAATAAAGTTATTACAGAAAAACATTTATTATATCACACATTTTCTGAGGGGTCAGGAATCTAGGATCAGCTTAGCTTGGTGGTTTTGAGTCACAGTCTCTCATGAAATTAAGCCCTTGGCTGTACCTGAAATCATCTGAAGGCTTGATTACAGCTGTAAGATTTGCTTCCAAGATGGCTCAGTAATGTGGTAGAAGGGGAAGTACCTCATCATGTGAGCTTTTCCATAGTTTGCCCCAATGTCTTCATGACTTGGTACATGGCTTCCCTCAAATTGAGTGATCCAAGAGAGAGAAAGGAATAAAAAGACACTTTTTATAACCTAATTTTAGAAATGACATACCATTGCTTTTGACATATTCTATTTGTTGGATATATATTTCCTGATAAAATGAGGGAGGATCAAATTTGTTGTGATTTCCAGGAGATGTGGCTCATTTGGCGTCATCTTGAATGATAGCTATGTGGTAGTTAAGGTTAAGGTTATGTGTCTTCTTGGGTGGGCCTGGTTTGAGTGGCTGGGCAGCTGGTGGTCGCTATTCCTCATGGTGAGATTGTTAATTGATTTCACGGTGAGATCTACTGGAGCAGCTGAGTAGCTGCTTTAGAGATATAGGTTGCTTCCAGTATATAAGAAGCAACTTTGAGGAAGGTCTCCAGCTTTTTGGCACATTTCAACCTTTCATGTAGCCAAATCGTTGTTCAGCAGCCGGACATGACCTGTCAATCTTGGGACTTTTTCTGGACTTGAATTACTAGTCTGCTGTGTTGTTTGGCAATATTGGTACCAGGCCTTCTTACTTGTCAACCTTGGGTTTGTCAGCCTCAACAGCAGCAGCTGCTTGAGTGAAGAAAAGCCTCCAGCTTCAGTGAGCCAGGAACAAGAGACTGAGCTAAAGCTCAAGTTCAAGAGGCTTTCACCCAGCCCCTAGACCTGGCACTTTGAACTCAGATTTCTAGCCTCCAAAATTGTAAGAGAATAAACTCCTGTTTGTTAAAGACCACGATTTGTGGTATATTCCTGTCAGAGTGGCACTAGGTAGCCAAAGCAAGCTACCACAATTATTATCTGATGACACCCCAAATGATATCTTCCATTTCAACCTCTCTTTGAAAAGTAGATGTGTAAATCCAATTGTTTAACATCTATGTTGCTGTGTTGTTAGGTGCCGTCGAGTCAGCACCAACTCAGAGCAATCTACATACAACAGAATGAAATATTACCCAGTTCTGTGGCAGCCTCACAATGTCTGCTATACCTGAGCTCATCTTTGCAGCCACTGTCAATCCAGCTCCTTGAGGGCTTTCTCCTTTTTCACTGACCCTCCACTTTACCAGGCATGGTATCCTTCTGCAGGGAATGGTCCCTTCTGACAACATGACCAAAGTAAGTAAGATGAAGTCTGCCCATTCTCTCATCCAATGAACATTCTGGCTGAACTTCTTCCAAGACAGATTTATTTGTTCTGGAAGTCCATAGTACTTTCAGTCTTCTTTGCCCACACCACAACTCCAAAGCACCAAATCTTCTTATTCATTGTCCAGATGTCACATGCACATGAGGTATTGAAAATACCATGATTTGGGTCAGGAGCACCTCAGTCTTCAAAATAACATCTTTGCTATTTAGCATTTTAAAAGATTTTTTGCAGCAGATTTGCCAGTGCAATACTACATCTGATTTCTTGATTATTGCTTCCATGGGTGTTGATTGCAGATCCAAGTAAAATGAATCTCTAACAATTTCAGTCTGTCTCCATTTATTGTGATATTGCTTATTGGTCCATTTGTGAGGATTTTTGTTTTCTTTATGTTGAGGTGTAATCCATATTGAAGGCTGTAGTCTTTGATCTTCATCAGTAAGTGCTTCAAGTCATCTTCACTTTTAGCAAGCAAGGTTGTGTTATTGACATATTACAGGCTGCTATTGAGTCTTCCTCCAATTCTGATGCTGTGTTCTTGTGTAGTCCAGCTTCTCAGATTATTTGCTCAGCATGCAGATTGCATAAGTACGGTGAAATGATATCATCCTCACTCCCACCCTTCCTGATTTTAACCATGCAGTATCCCCTTGTTCTGTTTGAGGGACATCTTCCTGGTCTATGTACAGGATCTTCATGAGCACAATTAAGTGTTATTGAATTCCCATTCCTCTAGATGGTATCAATAATTTTTTTATGATCTACACAGCCAAATGCTTTTGCATAGCCAATAGAATCCAAGTAAATATATTTCTGATATTCTTTGCTTTCAGCCAAGATCCATTTGACGTCAGCAATATCTCTTGCTCCATGTCCTTTTCTGAATCCAGCTTGCATTTCTGGAAGTTGCCTGTCAATATACTGCTGCAATGATGTTTGGATTATCTTCAGCAAGATTTTATTTGTATGTGATATTAGTGATATTGTTCAATAATTTCCATATTCTGTAGGATCACCTTTCTTTGGAATGGGTACAAATATGGATCTCTTCCAGTCAGTTGGTTAGGTAGTTGTCTTACAATTTTCTCGGCAGAGAAAAGAAGTGCCTCCAGCATGGTATCCATTTGTTGAAACATCTCAAGGGATATTCTGTCAATTCCTAGAGCCTTGTTCTTTGCTAATTCCTTCAGTGCACTTTTGACTTCTTACATCAGTATCATTGGTTCTAGATCATATGCCACCTCCTGAAATATGTGAGCATCAACTAATTCTTTTTGGTATAGTTACTGGGTATATTCCTTCCATCTTCTTTTGATGTTACCTGCATCATTCATTATTTTGCCCATATATGTTTTCAATATTGCAACTTGAGACTTGATTTTATTCTTCAGTTCTTTCAGCTTGAGAAATGCTGAGCTTGTTCTTCCCTTTTGGTTGTCTAACTCCAGGTCTTTGCACATTCTTTTCTAATAATTGATTTTGCCTTCTGTAATTACTCATTGAAATCTTCTGTTCAGCTCTTTTATCTGGTGTCCATTTTGGTCTTTTATTCCTTTCCTCTCATTTTAATGACCTTTGGCTTATTTCACATATTATGTTCCTGATGTCACCCAACAATTCATCTGGTTTTCTGTCATTGTGTTCAGTGCTTCAAATCTATTCCTCAGATGGTCTCTAAATTCAGAGGAGACATAATCAAAGTTATATTTTGGCTTTCGTGGACTTGTTTTCATTGTCTTCAGCTTCAATTTGTAATTGTATATGAACTATTGATAGGGTGTTCCACAGTCAGCTCCTGGCCTTGTTTTGGTTGAAGATATTGAGATTTTCTGTAACTTCCTTCCATAGATATAGTTGATCTGATTCCTGTTTAATCCATCTGGTGAGGTCCATATGTAGAGTTGCCACTTAAGTTGTTGAAAAAAAGACATTTACAATGAATAAGTCAATGGTCTTGCAAAATTCTATCATAAGATCTCCAACATCATTTCTATCACTGAGGCCATACTTTCCAACTACTGGTGAGTCTTCTTTGTTTGCAAGTTTCAGATTCCAATCAGCAGTAATAATCAAAACATCTTGATTGCATGTTTGGTCAATTTCAGACTGCAGAAGTTGGTAAATATCTTCAGTTTCCTCACCTTTGGCTGTGGTATCTGGTGCATAAATTTGAATAATAGTGGTATTATCTTGTCTTCCTGGTAGGTGTATGGATATTACCTGAACACTTGACAGGTATATGGATATTACCCTAATACTAACAAGATTGTGCTGCAGGATAAACCTTGAAACATTTTTTGTGATGATGAATGCCACACCATTTCTTTTCCATTTGTCAATGCTGGCATAATAGACCAAATGGTTTTTCTGACTCAAAATGATCAAAACCAGTCCATTTCAGCTCACTGATGCCTAAGATATTGATCTTTATGTGTTATGTTACATTTTTGACAACTTTTAATTTTCCTACATTCACACTTCATACATTCCATGTTCTGATTATTAATGGATGTTTGCAGCTCTTTCTTCCCTCTTTGAGTCTTGCTACATCTGCAAATAGAGGTCCTGAAAGCTTTACTCCATCCATGTCATTAAGATAGTCTACTTGAAGGGACAGCTCTTCCTCAGTTGTATTTTGAGTTCCTTCTGACCTGAGGGGCTCATATTCCAGCACTATATCAGACAGTGTTTCACTGCTATTCATAAGGTTTTCACTGGACTATTTTTTTTTTTTTTTAATTGTGATTTGGGTGAATATTTACAGAGCAAATT
>NW_006921750.1:6412581-6419583 GCF_000298275.1 Orycteropus afer afer
TTTTTTTTTTTTTTCTGTGTTTTCTTTGGTCTGTGTCTCAATCCTTTGAAGATACCTAAATATCTTTCTTTTGAATTCCTTATCAGAAAGTTCCAATGCTGCTTCTTTCTCAGGGATGTGTTCTGGATCTGTATCCTGTTCCCTTGTTTCTACCACTTCATTTTGCTTCTTTGTGTGGACTGTGATGTCTCCAGGACATTGTGGCATTGTTATATTAAGATCTCTGTCAATGCTTTGTGAAGAGCAGCCAAGGTTGATTCAGGCTCTTCATGGTAGTTTTTTATCATTGGCCCTTTGATGGAGAATGAGATGGTGCCTCTCAATCAGTAAGTGAAGTTGCAGGAAGTGTGAGTGTAGTTGTGTCTTATAGGGACTGTTGGTGACTTCCAGTCAATTAGACAAAAATTACAACTGAATAACCATAAAAAAACTTTTCAGTCATCCAGGTCTGGAGTGTTTTTGGGGTTACTGGCAAGCAGAACCTGCTCTTAAGCCCCTGGAATCTCAGAGAGTGCTGTCTCTTTAAATATCCAAAATTGTCGACATTCGACAATTGTAAACTTTTGACATTCGACAACTTGTAAACATTCAAAATGATGGCACCTTATGGACAGGCAAAAGTCCACAGCTCATCCCACCTTCCTCTTCACTGCTGCTTCTCCATTTATTCCTCAGCCACCAGAACAGTCCTCCATGCAGCCCTTGGCTAGCAGAGATGATTTTTAGGTAAATTCTTAGGTCCTCCCACTACTCGGCACTCTCCAAGCTGTCTGTGGCATGCCATCAGGCTCGCTCAGGATCACTGCGAGATCGCAGTCCCGGATGTCTCCTTTTTTGGTATTTTCATGCAAATTCTTCTGCTAGTTGAGGTTTATTCCACTTCTACATTCTTCCCTTCAAGGCTTAGGGGGCCAGGATTATCTTCTGTGTCTGTGTTAATCGGTTCCCCTTTTCTTTGTTGAAGAGGGTCTGTGCAGTCTTTCTGCCTATTCTGCCATCTTACTGGAAGTGTCACTGGCCAATTTTTTGAGATGGGAATAGCCTTTTCCATCTTCTGAGTCTGTCTTAGTCTACAAACTTCACTGAAAACCTATCCACTGTGGGTAACCTTGCTAGTATTTGAAATACCAGTGGCATAGCCTTCAACCTCACAGCAAAACACAAGCCAGCACAGTATGAAAAACTGACAAATTGTTCCATCTACACCAGGATGCAAATAGGAAATTCAAGCTTAGGAGAATTCTTTGTTTCCTGCCCACCACCCAAACTCAGCAGCAATGGGTTACTTCACTTTACATGGTAAAGTTCTCACATTCTCAATCACAGTTAATACAGCAGATTGCCAGCTCCTCGGGGAAAAATCTTCAAGTAAATCTTAGTTCTTCTATTCATCATACACCCTAATTTGATCCATGAGCACATTGTGACTATGTTCAAAACCATCCTGATCAGAACTACTTTTCACACTCTCAATAATGATCACTCTAATCTGAGTCACTGTCATCTCATGCTACTGAAACCATATAAAAATAATCTATTTTCTTTCTGCTTTCATCAACAAAGATTTAAATCTGCAAATATACTTGGATGTAATATTTTAAGGTATTTAAAAAAAAAAATTCTCCTTATGACTATATGAGCAGAATTCATGACTTGTGGTTTTTAGGGTGACACTGATTTTGGTCCTTTGGCAAGTATTTTTGAATATTGCTCCATCATGCTCTGGTGGAGCATTAAATTTTTTTACACAAGCTTTTCCCTTTTGCTTTGCTTCAGTCCCTCTTGGACTCTTTGTCAACCACTATATGGCATTTTGAATGGTAAGGTGTCACCATTTATCAAATTCAAATTCATACCCAAATGCACTGTTTTGTACAATGTATACTAAAAATGTTTCCACTGAAATTATATGATCTAGATAAACATGCAATTTTAGCATTAAGACATTTTATCACAATACAATTACTAACTCTTAATTAGTTTATTTCTTCTCTCCCTATCAATTAGTCTTTTGTCAAACCAGCAAATACTTATTCTTAATGACATAATGGGAAAATAATTACCAGAGTGGGTGTGGCTTGGGCCTCTGAGTTTCCAAGAAATAGGGTAAATGGGGTAGAAAATGCATCTTTTGTGTCCATACTAAATTGTGTATGGGTTTTGAATAAAGACTTCTGTAGGGAGTCCTTATATAACTGCAATACAACACTATGAATGCTCATTTTTTTATGATACAAACTAAATTTATCAAGGAGTTAAAAGAATTAATATTATAAAGAATGTGGTCTGATTTCAGCTTCTGCACATTTAGTTTTACAGAAAACTTATTAATTATCAGTGTATTAGTTATCTATAAATTGTAAAAATTACTCTAAGTTTGAACATCTTAAAAGAACAAACCTTTTTTATCTCACCATTTTTGAGCCATGAATTTGAGTGCAGCATGTATTCATAATTCTAATGCAGGATCTCTCTGAAGTCATAGGCAAGCTATTGGCCAAGCCTACAGTTATCAGAGTTAGTGGCTTCCAAACTCATCCCCATGTTGTCACTGACTGATGGCCATATACCTCTATTCCTTGCCATGTAGTCTTCTCCATAAGGCTACTTTCAACATGGTAACTTGCTACTCTCATAGACAGTGATTCAAGAGAGAGAGAGATAGTCCAAGACACAAGGCATAGGCTTTCTATAAATCAATCTCATAAGTGGGTATAACTTCTGTTATTCTGTATTTTATTCATTAAAAATTAAGTCCAGACTCAGGCTGAAAGGAGAAGTAATAAAGAATTTGTGATAATATATTTAAACTACTACAGCCAAACAATCACTATTTTAAGTTATCACTAATCCAGGTCTAGAGCCAATCCTGATATGCCTGCCAACACTTTTCCCAGGGATTAAAGGTAAAAGTGAATTCATCTACCCTGAAGACAAGCTTCTTCCTTTGCTTAATGGTCTATATAAAATAATAACTATAGCTTCATTCTAAAACTCAACAGAAAAGGAAAATGAAACTCCAGAACGCTTTCAGAGCAAACTTGAGTCAAACAGTGTTAATTCAAATATTGGCTCTACCATTTACTTGCTTGACAATATTGAAAATTTATTTTAACTTTATATTTCTTAAATATTTCATCTGTAAAATACAGATAATAAAGAACCTACCAAATAGGTCTGTTGGAATTATTAACTAAGTTATGATATGAAACAAGTGCTTAGAATTGAATGGTGGGTAGTAAATATTGATTGCTCTCATTATTATCTTTATTACTTTTACTGAAATAGCCTTTTTCCACTAGTCCCAACCATGGTTTTTGAAATGGGCATTCATTTCACAGCCATACAAACTTCAAATTGAATTAGACTAGTCAGATTCAGCAGCAGACAAGAGTCCTACTCTTAGAGTGATTCTGTTTTTCTGGGGGTTTTGCTCACATCATTCATAGTTGCCTTCGCAACTTTACTGAGAAAATGAAATGAGTACTACAGTAATTGAGAGGGCTTGAGAACAAAGCTGAAGGCACACACGTGGTGCTGCTCAAAGATGTATGTCTTATTTATAGAAGAATGTTCACCATTGCTGTTGTTAAACGCCACTGAGTTTCAACAGAATGAAATACTGTCCATTCTTGCACAATTCTCACAATCATTGCTATCTTTGAGCAGCCACAGTGTTAAACCATCTCATTGAGAGTCTTGCACTTTTACACTGACTCTGTACATTATCAAGTATGATGTTCCTCTACAGGGACTAGTCCCTTCTGATAACACATCCAAAGTATGTTCTAAAAAGACATGGAGGTGGCATCTTCTGACTCCTCAAATTTCATGAGAGAGAGAATCACCATCAGCAGTATCAGTCCAAGGCTGCTCCTATGACATGAAAATCAGACATCCTGTCACCCTCTAACATTTTTTTTTAACCAGTTCTGACAATAACTGTCCCTCCCATGGCATGTCTACTTCTCTGCTGTGTTGCTGGGTTTGATAATTTCTTGCAATGGCCACACAGAACACACAAACAATGTTCACCATTATTATTGGGTTTATTAGAGAAGTAACAGGTTACAATTCAGGTTCAGGAAGCTCAAGATACAATTTTTTTGATCAGGACAGCTTAACCTCATCTGTGTTAGAAGGTATGCCCCACTTTGGCCCTTGGCCTCTTGGCCTGGCCTCCATTGTCCTTAGATAGGTGTTACAAAGCTCTCTTAACTTTGCCGATAGGTGCACATAGGCACACCCTACTCTGCCAGCAACCCTCCTTCCCAAGACATTCAACTTTCTTGTTCTGTGCTCCAATAAGCCCACTTCTCTGTCTTGTATTGGTCACTTGGATCTATTGTCTGTGCTGTTGTTAGCTTTCTGCCATCTCAGCACAGGTATCTCAGGTCCAAGAACACACTGTACTCCTGCTTCATCTATCTTGATGGCAATGAGATTTTCCTTTTCCACCACTAGAATGTCTCATTTTAAGCAGCCGGTAGGAGTGGAAGAACTGACCAATCCCCATGTTAGGGTTTAATACATCTTACTTCCATGGTCCGATCCCCAGGAGTGCCATGTACCTTATTTACATTGTTAACAAGCTGTCCTATCCTCTTGGTGGGCCATAAGCATATTGCACTTTCGTAGTTCCACCCAATCATCTGTGGGAGTCACAAAGACCATGGCTAAAAGACCCATACCAACAGTTCACTGCCCCACAGTATGTAAGACTTAAGTCTCATCATCCTTGCTTCTAAGGAATATTCTTTTTGTACTTCCTGTGAGTTACTTTCATTCATTCTTCTGTTAGTCCATTGTTTTTGTTGTTATGTGCCGTCGAGTCAGACCCAACTCATAGTGACCCCTCCGTGGGTTTCCGAGGCAGTATCACTATGGAAGTAGATTACCTCATCTTCCTTCTGAGGAGTGGCTGGTGGGTTTGAACCTCCAGACTTCTGGTTAGCAGTCAAATGCCTTAGGCACTATACTACCAGAGCTCCCAAAAATGTTACTCCATAGTATATTTAATATTCTTCACCAACATCATAATTCAAATGTATCTGTTCTATATGTTCCCAAGAACAAAGTAAAATAAGAACCAACTTTGCCAAGAACCTGTTGTGTCAATTTGAACAAGTCATTTCTACTTCCTCAGGTGTTTTGTTTTGTTTTACTTCGTTCCAGAGAACACTGGAATAATATAGAGATTTTGAAAACATTTTACTAGAACTTAGCTTCATTTGCTTATCAATATTTTACTTTGAAAGCTTCAATAAAAACATGCAATAAAATGGAATATACAAATGTTTATATAAGAGAGACTACAAGGCTCAGCATTTATTTTTAATAATTTAGTTAATAATAAGAAAAAATGGCATATGCTTGAACTTAAAAAAATAAAGTGATACTGTTTCACTTTGGCCTGATTTGTGTATTGAAATTCTGCATAAAAACACAATCAAAAATAAGATAATATAAAATGACTTTGAAAATCATTTGCCTATATAACTAAATTTTGAGCCATTACTTTCTGCAGAATCAGCCTTAAGTATTTAACATAGGTATTTCATCTAAATTTAAAAACTGTCCCATGATATTGATATTCATATCTTCATTTCAGAAATGAAGTCTAAGGTCACATCACTTACACTGGCATAGTTAGAATTTAAATTGAAGCCTGAAAACTCTAAAGTGTTTACTTTTAACTACTATACAATAATTATCTTTAGGATCTCTTGTTAAGATGATCACCATATGTTTTCTACCTTTCCATTCTCTTGCATAGTAAAATGAACTCTTAATATTGAAAGGTGAGGGTTAAGTTTAATGAAAAAACATCAGAGTAAAATGATTTACAAAGAACCATGTCAAATGAACTGCATGATTCCCAAAACAAAGTCTTCTTCTTTTTTAGTGCTAGTAGTTACTTGAAAAATACATAGCCTCTATCTCCACAAACATCCCTTTCTTGCTTTCTTTCTACATGTACCCTGCAATAGTTAAGTTTGTGTGTCAACATGGCTGGCCCTGATTGGGTGGCTGAGCAGCTGGATGTAGTATTCCCCATGACTAGACTGGTAATCAACTCCATGGTTGAATCTTCTTTGAGCTGCTGCATAGCTACATTAGAGATGTGGTCTGCTTCCTGTCTATAAGGACAAACCTTGGGGAAAGGTCTCTAGCTTATGGCACACTTGCACCCTGCATGTAGCTGTGTCATTGTTCAGCAGCCTGCCATGCTGTGGAGACCTTAGGACTTTTAATGGACTTGAATTAATGGCCTACCTTGTGGTTTGGTAACATCGGAACTATAGCTTTTTACTTGTCAGCCTTGGGTTTGCTAGTCTCAGCAGCCAGGAGCTGTCTGAGTGAAGAAAAGCCTCTAGCTTCAAGAACCAGGAACAGAAAGCAAAACTGAAACCCAAGGTTGAGGGGCTTTCACCCAGCCCCTAGAGCCAGGCACTTTGAACTCAGACTTAAAACCTCCAAACTGTGAGAGAATAAACTCCTCTTTGTTAAAGCCATCCCATTTGTGGTATATTCCTATAAGAGTGGCATAGAGATAGCCAAAACATTAAATACTGTACCAACTGCATTGGATCTACTTCCCTTCCCCTTGCTTCTTATCTCTCTCCATATGTGAACATCATCAAGATTGTGACCAAAATGGCATTTCTAAAACACAGACTGTCATTTCACTCTCCTGGGAAATAAGTACAATGATTCCTTATACGTCTTCATCCCTCAACCTTACCCTCAAGATCTTTCACAATCTAATCCCAATCTGCTTTCCTAGGAAATTTTACCACTATATTCCCTTTACCTTAAACTTTGCTCTCTCTGTAAATTTTATACACACAATTCTCAAGTTTCCATTTTGTATCCTATAATGTCTAGAATGGTGTTAAACAGTATTAGGAGCTCTGGTAGTGTAGTGCCTAAGGCACTTGACTGCTAACCAGAAGGCTAGTGGTTCAAACCCACCAGCCACTCCTTGGAAGGAAGGTTGGG
>NW_006921750.1:6419683-6420970 GCF_000298275.1 Orycteropus afer afer
TGACACTGGTAGCCAGGCACCATCTAGTTCTTCTGGTCTCATAGTCATATAGGCTGCAAATTGGATGATGGACCAGTCACTAGGATTGATTGTATCCATGAATTTGTGGATTTCTTCATTCTTCTTTGCTCTGGACGAGGAGAGACCCATCATTGCATACAGATGCCAGCTTGCAAGCTTTTAAGATCCCAGTCGCTACTCACCAAAATAGGAAGTGGAACAATGTTTTGTGTAGTATGATATGCCAATTGAACTTGATGTCCCCTGTGATTATGGTCCTGAGCCCACAGGCTCAACTATTCAGTCCCTCTGGGTAGCTGGCTGTGACCAAGCAGTGACTACAGCTTACCTCTTCTCAGCTCTACTAGACATCTGGGAATTCAGATCATACACATAAACTTATAGGACCATTGTCTACCAAACCTATACATGTTCTTGGGTACATTCCCTGCTTCATAGACATACATACTAGTTCAGCCTGTCCACCCATTTGTCCCATCTATCCACCTATCTTTCCATCAATCTATTCACCCATATACGCATGTTTGCCTTCACTGACAATGCAGTACAATATGTGCAAAAGGGATCATCTTTGTTGACTGTACCTGCCATGTACCTCACTATGCCTTTCTCTTCCTCAATGCCACCATATTGATCACTCACTCACATTTGGCACATTGCCCTTCTCTTCACCCAAATCAATATTTATCTCTATCTATCTAACAGTGTTCCTTCCCCTCCCCTCCCACCCCTGGTAACCAACAAAGAAAATGTCTTTCCATACATAAACCTTTCCTTGTACAATAATGGACTAATACAATATTTGTCCTATTGTTATTGACTTATTTCATCCAGCATAATGTCCTCCAAGTTTATCCACGTTATGCAGTGTTTTTCAGATTCTAGATTATTCTTTAGCATTGCATAGTATTCCATTGTGTGTATGTACCATAGTTTGGTTATTCATTCCTCAGTTGATGGACACCTAGGTTGTTTCCATCTTTTGGCTATTGTAAATAGTGCTGCAATGAACATGGGTGTGAATATGCCTGTTCTTGTCATGGCTCTCACTTCTTTAGGATATATACCTAGTAATGGAATAGCTGGGTCAAATGGTATTTCAAGTTCCAAATTTTGAATGAATCGCCATAGTGCTTTCCACAATGGTTGTACCATTTTACAGTCCCAACAGCAGTGTATGAGAGTCCCATTCTCTCTACAACATCACCAGCATTTGTTATTTTTTGTCTTGTTGAACTTTGCTACTAGGGTTGGAGCAAGATGGTA
>NW_006921750.1:6429985-6433075 GCF_000298275.1 Orycteropus afer afer
GTTCAAACCCACCAGCCACTCCTTGGAAGGAAGGTTGGGCAATCTACTTCCGTAGTGATACAGCCTTGGAAGCCCAAGGAAGGATCACTATGAGTTGGGTGCAACTCGATGGCACATAACAACAACAGCAGTGTTAAACATGGTATGTTGCTGTTGTTGTTGTTAGTTGACTTCAAATCAATTCTGACTTACAGAGACTCCACGTATGCAGATTAGAATTTCTCCTTAGAGTTTTCCAGACTGTGACCTTTTGACCTTTTTGCCAAGTCTATATTCCAGGGTGGCTTTAGATGTATTCAAACTGCCAATCTTTCCGCTAGTCAGTCAGGCACTTAACTATTTGTGCCACTCAGAAACTCCTAACATAAGCACTAAGAAACAATTATTAAAGAAAACTGTCATTTATTATGCCTGGTTATTTTTAAAATGAAATACAAATTCTTGTTTAAAGGTTTAATACATTAAATTGGAACAGGAAAAAGAGCATTAAATTATAATGATGCAGTAAATTTCAGTCAGTGGTCTCAGAACTTTTTAAAACTTTACTACATTGAAATACAATAAATAAAGCTTCAGCAAATCAAGATATTTGAAAGATTTTAGTAAACATTCAGTCCTAAATTTAAGTTGTGCAATGATGACTAGAAATCTGAGGCAAGTGGTTTCTTAAATTTAACATGCCACATTTCTTGTTTTCTCCAGCTTGATAAGTTTATGGTTGAGCAGCACAATTAATAGCTACTATTTTTGTAAAGAATTCAGAAAGCAGTATTTTGTTTAGCTCTGTGGGTGGCATTAGGCTGGCAAAACAATCCATTTGGCATTATCCTGACACCAGTCAATGAAGCCATCAGGCAGATGAAACTGCTTTTGTGAAAAGCAACATAGTAATTGAAAATTGTCATTCTCCCTCCCCACCCCCACACCCCCACACTCCCACCCTGCATCTTCCACCTCCCCCCCAACCCCTGCAACTCCTGGTCACAAAAACCTGAAAATGTAATATCACCTGGAAGAATATAATACTTATAAAATAAAAAAAGTAATATAAAAGGGCACAAGATGTCATTTTTCTCTGAATTTTACAGAAGGAAGGATAATAAATCAATAATCCAAATTGAAGCCAGAATTGTTGCAGCAGGCAGCACCAGACTTTTTTCTTTCAGTTTCATAGGCAGATAAACAAACAACCTCTGGTTGTCTACTGGGTAAAGCATGCAAATGCTAACCAAAATATTGGCATTTCAAACCTACCAGCAGCTCAGCAGGTGAAAGATGAGGCAGTCTGCTTCTATAAACATTTACAACCTTGGAAACCCTATGGGGCAGTTCTACTCTGTCTTATAGGGTCACTATGAGTTGAAATCTACTGATGGCAGTGGATTTGTGTTTGTAGTTTTATAGGAAAATATGCACACAATGATGTCAGAAAGAACTACCCATGCCAGCACTAACCTGCTCCCTTGCCATTAGAATGCAACAGCTACCCAGTGAGTTTCGATAATGATCTAGTAACCTAGGTTTGAGAATTAGACCGAATAGTCTGGGATAACCTCAGGAAACAACAGAGGATTGACTTCCCTCTAAAAGAATAGAAAGCAGAATTCTGGATCAAGATAACGAATTGAGTACCTAAGTCTAATTTTGTTTTCTCCCCTAATTATACTGGATCACAAGAAAAAGTTATTGGAAGAAAAATAAATTCACAACTATGTAAGAAACAGGAAAAAATATGATTGCTAGACAAGAAATATTGCTTAAGAATTTCTAAGTGACATAATAACCAAATATATTATTAGTGAAGAAAGCAACTAAGCATTATTTGATATTTCAGAAAAAATATAAACAACAGAGAAGAACCAAGATGTACAAACTTACAACTGACCTTACAGGACACAAAGAAATTACAAGAAACACAACTGGAATTTTTGTAATTCTACTTAGTATTCTCAGAGAAATGACAGAGAGTACAGCATTCACAAAATATAGTACTATTATATATTTAAAAAAATAAAAGTAATAATTAAAAAGCAAAAATAAGACATTCTAGAATTTAAAAAATATGCATATCGAAATTTTGAAATCAATAAAATGACTTAATAATACAATTAAAATGAATTCAGATCAAATTGGTGACCTGATACATACCTGTGCCTTCCAGTTGATTTTGTAATGGCTCTACAGGATGGAATAGAACTGCCCTATAAGGTTTCTAAGGCTGTAATCTTTATGAAAGTAAACTGCCACATGTTTTTTACCCCTGGCACAGCTGATGGATTTGACCTGCTGATCTTTTGATTAGTAGTCTAGCACTTAACCACTACACTGCCACTGCACCTGACCTAATATATCCTAAAACAATCAATTCCACAGCCATTGAGTGAATTCTCAATAATAGTGAGCCCCATTGTGTTTCCAAGGCTATAAATCTTTACAGGCATACATTACTTCATATTCCTCCACCAGAACAGCTGGTGGGTTTGAATGACTGACTTTCTGGTTAGCAGCCAAATGCATTATCTACTAAGTCACCAGAGCTCCTTTTTGACTGATAGATTTCCCATATATGTCAAGGAATTTTTTCCATATGGAGTGTAATATGTGAGAAAATACTAGAGATATGTAAGAGTTTCAAAACAGTAGCTTCATATTCTAAGCTGAAATCCTTTTCTATTCATTTATCCATTTTATTTCATTATTGTCAGATTTTATTCCATGGATATTTAAAATATATATTCTATTTTGCAGATACAAAGATGATTGAGAGGAAGAGTGACAGATAATAAACTACAAACTGTTCCGGCAAGATGGCGGACTAGGCAGAAGGACTGCACAGAACCTCTTCAACAAAAAAAAAAGAGAAACCAATTAACACAGACACAGAAGATAATCTTGGACCACTGAACCTTGAAGGTAAGGATACAGAAGTGGACTAAACCCCAAATAGCAGAAGAAGTTGTGTGAAAATACCAAAAACAGAGACACATGGAGCTGCAGTCTGACAGCGACCTGAGCGACCCTGACGGCAGAGACAACATGGCTTGGAGATTCCCTGGTGGTGGTAGGACCTAAGAATTAACCTAAAAATCA
>NW_006921750.1:6433568-6434718 GCF_000298275.1 Orycteropus afer afer
GTGGCTGGGGAACAAACGGAGAAGGTGAAGAGAAAGATGGGCTGAGCTGTGGACTTTTGCCAGTCGGAGGGTGCCGCCATTTTGAAGGTTTAAAAAGCAGCTTGACTATTTTTGATATTTAAAGAGACAGCACTTAGACAGATTTCTGGGGCTTAAGAACACGTTTTGCTTTCCAGCAAACCCAGGGACACTAGGGGCTTGCAAGACTGAAAAGGTACGACATTCTTTTTGTTACTACACCCTACCCCAGCTTGGTGAATGGAGGTGTGGCCATCCCCACTCCCAACTACCTTCTGGGCCCACAGGAACTCCATGACAGTCTTTGTGTTCAGATGGAGCCTGGGGGCGTTCAGATGGAGCCTGGGGGCCCTACCCAGTCCTCCACCGATTTTTTTTTTCTCTTTTTTACTTTCTTTTTCCCAGTGATTAGATTCCTTGTATTTGTCTGTTTCAAACCAACTAATATTATTAATACTTTTGTCCTTTTTATTATTGTTCTTAATCTTCCCCTACCAGGTCCTATTTTTCATCATTTTTTTTCTTTTCCCTGTGCCTGATTGAAATTCTGCCTTCCCCTCCAATTTAAGGGTTTTTTTTTTTTCTTTCTTTTTTTTTCCTTTTCCCCCTTTTTTTTTCTCATGACTAAACCCATTCCTTGTTTTTCTTTTTGCATTCTTCCTATTTTGTCTTAATTTATTATTCTCCTTCCCTACTTTTTTTTTCTTAGTGCTTATCCCCAGATATTGAAGGTTTTCTTGTTTTTCCTTCTTTGGTTACTGTTCCTGTGTGATTACATGGGACGTTTTTTGTCCATGGGCTATTAGTTTATTGATGGTTATTCAATAGTAATTTGTGTCTAACTGAGTGGGAGACAACAACAGTCCTCATAAGACACAACTACATGCACACATCCTGTGACTTCACTTACTGAGCGAAAGCCACTTCCTCCTTCTCCACCAACGGGCCAGTGATAAAAAACAACCAAGAAGAGCCTGAAACACCTTTGGCTGCTCTTCACAAACAATTAACACAGATCTAAATACAATGATGTAATGATGCCTCATAAACAACTCACCATCACAGCCCACACAAAGAAGCAGGATAAAGTGGTAGAAACAAGGGAGAAAGATACAGATCCAGAATACATCCC
>NW_006921750.1:6437987-6439058 GCF_000298275.1 Orycteropus afer afer
GAACATCCCATGCTCATGGAAAGGAAGATTAACATTGTGAAAATGTCAGTTCTACCCAAAGCAATCTATACATTCAATGCAATCCCAATCCAGATCTCATCAACATTCTTTAGGGTTATGGAAAAACCAATCACTAACTTTATATGGAAAGGAAAGAGACCTCGGATATGCAAAACACTATTGAAGAAGAAAAATAAGGTAGGAGGTCTCACATTGCTGGATCTCAAAACCTACTATTCAGCCACAGTAGTCAAAACTGCCTGGTATTGGTTCAATGACAGATACATAGACCAATGGATTCGAATTGAGAACCCAGAAATAGATACATTGACATATGGTCAGCTGATCTTTGACAAAGGGCCAAAATCCATTAAATGGGGAAGATAATGTTTGTTTAATAAATGGTGCTGGCAAAACTGGAGATCCATTTGCAGAAAAATGAAACAAGATCTGTACCTCACACAACACACAAAAACGAACTCCAGATGGATCAAAGATTTAAATGTGAAACCTAAAACTACACAGTTCCTCAAGGAAAATTAAGGGTCAAATTTAAGGGCCCTAATATATGGCATGAATAGACTATCAAGCATAATTCAAAATGCACAAACATCAGAAGAGAATCCAGGTGAATGGAACCTTCTAAAAATTAAATTTTTATGTGCTTCCAAAGACTTCTCCAAAAGAGTCAAAAGAGAACCTACAGATTGGGAAAAATATTTGGTAATGACATATCTGACAAGGGACTTATCTCTAGAATTTATAGAACACTCCAACACCTCAATAAGAAAAAGACAAACAATCCAATTAAAAAATGGGCAGAAGACATGAATAGACAGACACTTCACCAAGGAGGATATTCAAGCGGCCAACAAACATATGAAGAAATGCTCAAGATCATTAGCTAGTAGAGAGATACAAATCAAAACAACAATGAGATACCATCTTGCTCCAACACTGGTAGTAAAGTTCAACAAGACAGAAAATAACAAATGCTGGCAAGGATGTGGAGAGATTGGGACTCTCATACACTGCTGGTGGGACTGTAAAATGGTACAATCATCGTGGAAA
>NW_006921750.1:6440715-6444646 GCF_000298275.1 Orycteropus afer afer
TTTTGCATAAGAAGGTTGGATAATAAAAAAGAAAGAGAATTGAAGTATTTTAATTGTGGTTTTGGCAAAGCATATTGAATACAGTGTAACTGCCAGAACAAAAAAAAAAAAAAAAAAATCAATTGCAGAAGAAATGCAACAAGAATGTTACTTAGAAGCAAGGATGGCAAGAATTAGACTTACTTGCTTTGGACATATCATCAGGAAAGTCTATTTGCTAATACCAAACACTAGGAAAGCACTTATATCATATTTGGTAGAGAGCCAATGAAATAAAGGAAACCCTCAATAAGATGGATTGACACAATAGATGCAACAATAGACTAAAACATGCTAATGATCATGAAGATGGTGCAAGATTGGGCAAAGTTTCATTACACATGTGGCTGTCATCATCCAACACAATGGCAACTAACAAATCAATTATGAGAGTGGAAAGTGTTTTAGTTAAGATAAACTAGGACATATTTTATTTCTTTTTCATGCACATATCTCATATGTGTCTGTATGGGAAGGAGATTGTCAGCTCTGTAAAACCATTCAATATCCAGACTAAGAGGGTCAAATACAGCACTTACCATAGGGCCTGTTGCCAGGCCATCTAGAACACAAGGTCTTCTCTATTGGGGAGCAAAGGAAGACATTGGTGACCCATGTTTCTATCTGGAAGTAACTTGTAGACTTTATATCATCTATCAGTTTGCCAGATGAGTTTCATGGCTCCACCTAACTTCAAGTGGGCTGAGAGATGTGAAGGAGGAAATGTAATATTTGATGAGCTCAACTATTTCTACTGTGGTGTAGTGAAGAATTATGCCATGACTACTGCATGGCATAGTGGTTAAGAAAGGAGGCTGTGTAGTCAGATGGCCTGGTGCTATCTTGGTCTCATGATTTATATTTGTTGTTCTTGTGAATCACCAGGATTCTGCTCTGATTCATAACATTTTGTGCACAACAGAAAGTTTGTGCCTGGTCCTGTGTCATTGTTATCATTAAGTGTTTGAGCCCATTGTTGTGGTTATTGTGGCATTCCATCTTATTGAGGGTTTCCTTTATTTTCGTTGACCTCTACTTTATCAAACATGATGTTCTTTTCTAGAGATTAGTCTTTCTTGATGACATTTACAGGACCTCTGGTAGCATAGTGCCTAATGCACTTGACTGCTAACCAGAAGGCTGGCGGTTCAAACCCATCAGCCACTCCTCAGAAGCAAGGTTGGACAATCCTACTTCTGTAGTGATACTGCCACGGAAACCCAAGGAGGGATTTACAGAGTATGTAAGCTGAAGTCTCACCATCATTTCTTCTAAGAAACATTCAGTTTGTATTTCTTCTAAGACTTACTTTTTTGTTCTTCTGGCTGTCCATGATATACTCAATATTTTGTGCCAACACCACAATCAGAATTCATCTATTGTTCTTCTGTTGCCCTTTTTTCATCGTCCAACTTTTGCATGCATATGAGCATGTTGCTGTGATGTTATTAACTATACACCAATCAGTATTTCACCCTTAGTTGACTGGTTTCAGCAGAGTTTTCAGAACAAAACAGACAAAGAAGAAGATTTGGCAGTCTAACTCCAAAAATCAACCAATAAAAACATTATAGAGCATTAGAAGGTCCTGTATAGAGAGGGAGTAAAATGTGGAACAAAACTCAAAACTGTAAAAATTACCATGCATACTGGTCTGATAGTAGCTGGTTGGATCCCTGACACTATGACCCTCAGTCACCTGTTAGGCCTGGAACTGAACTCATCCCCATGGCTCAATTTTCAGCCAAACAACAGACAGGTCTATAAGGTGAACAATAACACTAGAGAGGTACACACTTCTCAGAACCATGAAACATTTAAGATCAAAAGGGTAGCATTTTCCCAAGGATATAATTTCAGAAGTCAAAAAGGAACAAGAAAGAAGGAGGAATGGAATGCGAAACATAAGGAGAAAGTGAGATGAGTGAAGTTACACAGTAGGAGTTGCAATCAACAGCATGAAGCAGAATGTATATGAATTGTTGAAAGGGAAATAGATTTTCTCTGTAAACTTTGACCCAAATCACACACACACAAAAAAGAGAGAACCTGATAGAGCACAACAGAGCATTTTCACTTACATTACCTTCTATAAAATAAGGATAAGAAAAAAGCCTATCTTATAGGTTTGGAATGAGGATAAAATAAGTTAATACAAATACAGCACTTACCATAGGGCCTTTGTTGTTGTTGTTGTTGTTGTTGTTGTTTGCCGTCGAGTCGGCCCCAACTCATAGCGACCCCTCCTTGAGTTTCCGAGGCAGTATCACTATGGAAGTAGGCTTGCCCAACCTTCCTTCCGAGGAGTGGCTGGTGGGTTTGAACTGCCAGCCTTCTGGTGAGCAGTCAAGTGCCTTAGGCACTATGCTACCAGAGCTCCTTCCATAGGGCCTAGACCTTAGTAATAAGTATTCGATGTGAACATAATTATGATTCTTTTTATACATATGTCAGTTTTTGTTTTATATGTTTTTACATTGTGTTGTTAAATACTTAAAGTTTTCTGACACATGCTTGTTGTGAATCTAAAAACTGAGATTTTAAATAATTTTGTTTATTTATCATTTTAACTATGGGAGATAAATATAAGATATGTGTCTACTTGAATGAGAGGTTGATGAGTCTCCTGAGAAACAATATAAGAGGTTGTCTGGCATGATGAGCCTGACAATGAAACTAAACCCTGAAGGCAGTAAGGAATTCTAAGTGCAGCATTATGGTCACCATCAGCTTTGGCATTCATTCAACTTTCTCAGATTCATGTACCAATCCCACACTGGTTAGCAAATGTTCAATATTATGGCACATTTCTACTAAATATTTCCATATATAACACACTCAAAGAGAGGCATGGCTTCGCAAAGAGCATGACCTAACTTTGGTCCCCTGAAAGTTGCTTTGCTCCAGAGGAGACATTTTCAGTATGATACCACAGAGCTTCTAGGAAACTTGGTGACCAGTGAAAGAACTTGGTGTGTTTATATCCCTTTGTGTGCTAAGTTGGTTCTCTTACAATTCTATGGCTATAATTTTTCATAGAAAACAATAAAATAATATCTAATATTTTCATGTCTATTGTGTGCCAAGAAACTGGCTTAACATATTTTATACATTGCATCATTTTCATACAACAGCTTCCTACTGTATAAGATTATTATTTCAATTTACAGAATGGGAACACCAAAGCTCAGTTTGACTTTGCTTATTATTATATACAGAAACATTATTTGCATGAGATATGACACCAAAGTCCATACATTTTCCATGAGGCCACTGTGCCTCAAATGTAATCAGATATTTTTGGGGCTGGCTGCCATCAAGCAGGCCCCTGACTCATGGTGACCTCATACAAAACAGAATGAAATGATGTCTCTATCTATGTTATCTCCATAATCAGTTGTGGGTTCAAATGTTACAATCTATAGGGCTTTCATTGGCTATTTTCAGAAGTAGATCACCAGACCTTTTTTCCTAGGAAATCCATGTTAATCTGAAAGCTCAACTGAAACCTGTTCAGCATCATAGCTACATAGGACTGACTCCACTGGTAGACATCTGGGTAGATGCATATAAGATACATTGACCAGGAATTGAATATGGGCATCCTGAAAGTAAGACAAGTATTTTATCACTGCATCACCACTGCTGTCAAATGGTTGTTGTTGTTGTTGTTGTGTGCTGTCGAGTTGGCCCTGACTCATAGCGACCCCTCCTTGGGTTTCCGAGGCAGTATCACCATGGAAGTAGATTGTCCCATCTTCCTTCCGAGGAGTGGCTGTTGGGTTTGAACCACCAGCCTTCTGGTTAGCAGTCAAGTGCCTTAGCCACTATGTTACCAGAGATGTCAACTTACATAGTCAAAAATAAAGTGCAATATTTCAAAACAAGTATT
>NW_006921750.1:6445271-6451203 GCF_000298275.1 Orycteropus afer afer
TGCTACTAGCCACAGTAAAAGTGGAACAATGATTTTTGTAGTATGACATGCCAATTGAGCTTGATGTCCTCTAGGATTTTGGTGCCGAGCCCACAGGTTCAACTACTTGGTCCCTCTGGGTAGCTGTCAGTGGCCAAGCAGTGACTAAAACCTTGCCCCTTGTCAGCCCCATTAGACACCTGGGAATTCAGATCATACACATAAAGTTATTGGACCACTATATGACAACCCTACACATGTTCTTGGGTGCACTCTCCACTTCAAATAGATACCTAATATTTCAGCCTGTCCACCCATCTGCCCACCCATATACCCCTGTTTGCCTTCACTGAGCATGTCGTATTATATGTGCAAAAGGGTTCATCTTTGTTGTCTTTACTTCCCACGTAGCTCTCTATGTATTTCTCTTCCTCATTGCCACTATATTGATCACTCACATTTGGTACATTGCCTTTTTTCTTCACCCAAATCAAAATTTATCTATATCTATCTAACAATATTCCCTCCCCTCCCCCCCCACCCCTGGTAACCCACAAAGAAAATGACCTTCCATAGATAAGTGTTTCCTTGACAATTACAATAACGGACCAATACAATATTTGTCCTTTTGTGATTGACTTATCTCACTCAACATAATGTCCCCCAAGTTCATCCACATTATGTGGTGTTTTGCAGATTCTACATTATTCTTTAGGGTTTCATAGTATTCCATTGTGTGTATGTACCATAATTTGGATACCCATTCCTCAGTTGATGGGGACCTAGGTTGTTTCCATCTTTTGGCTATTGTAAATAGTGCTGCGATGAACATGGGTGTGCATATGTCTGCTCTTGTCATGGCTCTTAATTCTTCAGGATATATACCTAGTAATGGAATGGCTGGGTCAAATGGTATTTCTAATTCCAACTTTTGAAGGAATCGCCACACTGCTTTCCACAATGGTTGTACCATTTTACTGTCCCACCTGCAGTGTATGAGAGTCCCAATCTCTCCACATCCTCACCAGCATTTATTATTTTCTGTCTTGTGGAACTTTGCTATTAGTGCTGGAGCAAGATGGTACCTCATTGTTGTTTTGATTTGCATCTCTCTAATAGCTAATGATCATCAGCATTTCTTCATACGTTTATTGGCTGCTTGAATATCCTCCTTGGTGAAGTGTCTATTCATGTCTTCTGCCCATTTTCAATTGGATTGTTTGTCTTTTTGTTATTGAGGTGTTTGTGTTTTCTATAAATTCTAGAGATAAATTTCTTGTCAGATATGTCATTACCAAATATTTTTTTCCCAATCTGTAGGTTCTCTTTTGACTCTTTTGGAGAAGTCTTTGGAAGCACACACAAATTTAATCTTTAGAAAGTCCCAATCATCTCATTTCTCTTCTGTTATTTGTGCATTTTGAGTTATGCTTGATAGTCTATTTATGCCATATATTAGGGCCCTTAAATTTGACCTTAGTTTTCCCTTGAAGAACACTATATTTTTTGTTTCACATTTAAGTCCTTGATCCATCTCGAGTTTATTTTTGTGAATGGTGTGAGATACAAATCTTGTTTCATTTTTCTGCAAATGGATCTCCAGTTTTTCCAGCACAATTTTTTAAACAAACTTTATCTTCCCCATTTAATGGATTTTGGCCCTTTGTCAAAGATCAGCTGACTATAGGTAGGTGGATCAATTTCTGGGTTCTCAATTCTATTCCATTGGTCTATGTATCTGTCATTAAACCAATACCAGGCAGTTTTGACTACTGTGGCTGTGCAAAAGGTTTTGAGATCTGGCAGTGTGAGACCTCCTACTTTGTTCTTCTTCTTTAATAGTGCTTTGCTTATCCTAGGTCTCTTTCCTTTCCATATAAAGTTAGTGATTGTTTTTTACATATCCCTAAAGAATGTTGATGAGATCTGGATTGGGATTGCATTGAATGTATAGATTGCTTTGGGTAGAATTGACATTTTCACAATGTTCAATCATCCTATCCATGAGCATGGGATGTTCTTCCATTCATGTAGATCTCTTATGGTTTCTTGAAGTAGATTTGTATAGTTTTCTTTGTACAGGTCTTTTGTGTCCCTGGTAAGATTTATTCCCAAGTATCTTATTTTTTTGGTAGCTATTGTAAACGGTATTGAATTCCTTATTCCTTCTTCAGCAATCTCTTTGCTGGTGTAGAGGAATCCAACTGATTTTTGGATGTTGATCTTATATCCTGCCACCATGCTAATATCTCACTGTTTTGAACTCCCATTATGGAGTAAATTATTTAATAATAATTATTCTTAGCTCCAAATGATAAAGCAAATATTAACTGAATTGAAAAAAAAAAAAAAAGACAGAGACAACTTTACAATAGTAATAGGAGAATTAAACACACTATTTTCAAAGTGGGACAGAACATCTAAGGGTGGAGAAAAAACTCAAGATACAGAAGAACTCAACAACCTAATAAATTAACTTGACCACATAGATATATGCAGAGCACTTCACCCAACCAAAGCACAATACAAATTCTTCTCCAGTGCACAAGGATCATTCTCCAGAATTGACCATATGTTAGACCACAAAACAAGCTTTAGTAAATTAAAAAAACATTGAAATACTACAAAGCATCTTCTCAGATTAAAATGCTAAAATTAGAGTTCAATAAGAGGAAGACCAAGGGGGAAAAAAGTAAAATATATGGAAACTGAATAATACACTGCTTAAAAACTACTGGATAATAGAATAAGTACAGTGTGAAATGAAAATTAAAAAAAAAAAAAAATCCTAGAAATAAGTGAGAAAGAAAATACAACTTACCAAATCCTTTGGGACACAACCAAAGCATTACTCAGGTATCATTTTATAGAAATAATTGCACACATCAACAAAAAGGAAAGAATAAAACTCAACACTTTAATTCAACAATCCCAACAATTAGAAAAAGCAACAAAAGAAACATACAGTATCCAGAAGTTAGGAAATATTAAAGATCAGAGAAGAAATAAATGAAGCAGGAAATAAAAACAAAAACAATAGAGAAAATGAACAAAACAAGAAACTGGTTCTTCAAAAAGATTAACAAAATTGACAAACCACTGGAAAATTTAACAAGTGAAAGAAAGAGAAAGTACAAATAATAAAGTAAAAATGTGACATCACAATAGAACCAACTGAAATAATAAGAGTAAGCACAGAATATTATGAAAAACTATTCCAACTGTTTCAAGAACCTAGAAGAGATGGATTAATTTCTAGAAACACAAGACCTACCTAAAATAACCCAGCCTGTGATAAAATACTCAAACAGACCCATAATAAATAAATAAATAAATAAAATGAGACTGAGCAAGTCATAAAACAAACTCCCCCCACACACAAAAAAAGTTCTGACCCAAATGGCTTCACTGGAGAATTCTACAAAATGTTCAGGGAAGAACTAACACTATACTGCTCAAACTATTCCAAACATAGAAAATGATTGAATACCCTCAAATTCATTCTATAAAGCAAGGATAATACTGATACCAAAACCAGGTAAAGACGTCACTAAAAAGGAAAATTACTGATCAATATCCTTCATGAATATAGATGCAAAAATCTTCAACAAAATCCTAGTCAATATTACAACATAACAAAAAAAATGATACATCATTTTTCAACATCAGAAAAACCAATGTAATTCATGACATAAACAAAATAAATGAACCATATGATCATATCAATTGATGTAGAAAAGGCATTTGATAAAATCCAACATCCATTCCTGTTCAAAACTATCAGCAAAATAGGAATAAAAGGGAAAATCCTCAATATAATAAAGTGCAACACAAAGCAAAAAAATGCAACCATTGCCATGGAGTTGGATCTGACTCACAGCTACCCCTACTTAGGTTTCTTAGGCAGTATCTCTACAGAAGTAGATTGCCCAACCTTCCTTCTGTGGAGTTGCTGGTGGGTTTGAACCACCAACCTTCTGGTGAGCAGTCAAATGCCTTATGCACTATGTCACTAGAGCTCCTATGTTGTTGCTGTTATTATGTGTCGTCAAGTTGGCCCTGACTCATAACGACCCCTCCTTGGGTTTCCAAGGCAGTATCATTACGGAAGTAGATTGCCCAACCTTCCTTCAGAGAATAGAGTGCATATACGAAAAACAAACAGCCAACATTATTGTTAAAGGAGAAAGACACAAAGCATTCCCCCGTCTGAATGGGAATCAGAAAGGTTGCCCTCTATCACCACTTCTATTTAACATTGTATTGGAAATCCTAGCCAGGGTAATGAGACAAGAAAGAGAAATAAAAGACATCCAAATTGGAAAAGAAGTAAGGCATCTCTTTGAGGAGATGACATGATCCTATACATAGAAAACCCAAGAGGCTCAGCAAAAAATTTACTGGAACTCATAATAGAAAGGTTCAGCAAAGTGGCAGGATACAAGGACAGCTTACAAAAAATCAGTTGGATTCCTCTACATTAATGAAGAGACCTCTGAAAAGGCAATGGGAAAACAATACCATTTACACTAGCTGCCAAAAAGATAAAATACATATAATAAATGTTATCAGGGACACAAAAGACCTATACAAAGAAAACTACAAAACACTACTATAAGAAACTACAAGACATCTACATAAATGGAGGAACATGCCATGTACAGAGATAGAAAGACTGAATATTGTGAAAATGTCAGTACTACCTGAAGCAATCTACACATTCAATGCAATCCCAATCCAGATTTCACCAACATTCTTTAAGGACATGGAAAAACCAGTCACTAATTTCATATGGAAAGGAAAGAGACTTCAGCTAAGCAAAATACTGCTAAAGAAGAAAAACAAAGTAAGAGATCTCATACCCCCAGATCTATAAATCTACAGGTACAGTAGTCAAAAAAGAGTGGTATTGGTACAATGATAGACAACCGACGGAACAGAATCAAAAACCTAGAAATGGGGCCATCCATCAACGGACAGCTGATCTTTGACAAATGGCCAAAGCCCATTAAATGGGGAAAAGACAGCCTCTTTAACAAACGATGCTAGCAAAATTGGATATCCATTTGCAAAAAAAGAAACAAGACCCATACCTCACCCTATACACAAAAACAAACTCAAGTAGACACAAAGACTTACATGTAAAAATCAAAACTATAAGTTCATCAAAGATAAAATAGGGACAAATCTAGTCGCCCTAATTTATAGCATATATAGATTATCCAGCATAACCCAAAATACACAAGCAACGGAAGATAAACTGAATGACTGAGACCTTTTAAAAATTAATTACATGCATCAAAAGACTTCTCCAAAGAGTAAAAATAAAATCTACAGAATGGGAAAAAAATATTTGTCTATGACATATCTGACAAGTGACTTATCTCCAAAACTTACAGAAAACTTAAAAACCTAACACCAAAAAGACAACCCAATTCAAAAATGAGTAAAGGACATCAACACACACCTCACTAAAGAAGCTATACAAGTGGCCAACAAACACATGAGGAAATGTCCACGATCACTAGCTATTAGAAAGATGAAAGTCAAAACAACAACAAGATATCATCTCACCCCACCAATAACAGCAAAATTAAACAAGACAGAAAATAACAAATGCTAGCAAGGTTGCAAAGACATTAGAACTCTCAAACATTGCTGGTGGGACTGGTAAATGGTACAGCCATTGTGGAAAATGGTAGGGAATTTCCTTAAAAACTGAAAATAGAAATACCTTTTGATCCAGCAATTCTATTACTAGGAATATACACTAAAAAGGTGAAAGGATATGAAGTGACACATGCACACCCCTGTTCATCACAGTACAATTCACTATAGCAAAGATATGGATGGACCTAAATGCCCATGAAGAGATAAATGAATAACCAACTGTAAAAGTTTTATATATGTATATGCATATACATATATATGTTTCTGGTTAGCAGTCAAGTGC
>NW_006921750.1:6451303-6456216 GCF_000298275.1 Orycteropus afer afer
TATATATATATAGTTATATAGTTATATAGTTATATAGTTATATAAAAGCACTTGACTGCTAACCAGAAGGCTGGCTGTTCAAACCCACCAGCCACTCCTCGGAAGGAAGATGGCGCAATCTACTTCCGTAGTGATACTGCCTCGGAAACCCAAGGAGTGGTCGCTACGAGTTGGGTCCGACTTTATGGCACATTACAACATAACACATATGTGCATATATGTACATACACACACATATACATGTAAAACTAACTCATTGCTGTGGAGTAATTTCCGACGTGATGACAGTGAGTTTATATATATATATATAAACTCCATTCCCTAGAGAAGGATGTCATGCTTGATGGATAGGGTGGAGGGTCCACGAAAGAGGGGGAGGCCTTCAACGAGATGGATTGACATGGTGGCTGCGATGATGGGCTCAAGTATAGCAGGGATTGTGGGGCTGGCGTGGGATCGGGCAGTGTTTCATTCTGCTGTGCATGGGGTCGCCATGAGTCGGAAATGACTCGACGGCACTTAACAACAACAACAAATATATATATATATATATATATGTATGTATATGGGAGCTTTGGTAGTGTAGTGCCTAAGGCACTTGACTGCTAACCAGAATGCTGGCAGTTCAAACTCACCAGGCACTCCTGGGAGGCAAGATTGGGCAACCTACTTCAGTAGTGATAACGCCTTGGAAACCCAAGGATGGATGGCTATCAGTCAGGTCTGACTCGACGGCACATAACAACAACAACAATGTATGTGTGTGTGTATATGTATATGTGCATATAAACTCACTGCCCTCCATTTGGTACCAACTCATAGCAACCCCTCCTTGGCTTTCTGAGGGGATATGTCTATGAAAGTAGATTGCCCAATCTTCCTTCCCAGGAGTGGCTGATGGGTTTGAAGTGCCAGCCTTCTGGTTAGCAGTCAAATGCCTTAGGCACTACACACCAGAGCTTATATATATATATATAGAGAGAGAGAGAACAAAAAACACAACTCATTACCATTAAGACAATTCTGGCTAAGAGCAACCCCCGTTGGGTTTCTGAAGCCATAAATCTTTACACAAGCAGATTGCCCCATCTTCCTTCCACAGAACAGCTGGTGGGTTTGAACCACCAATCTTCTGGTTAGCAGTTAAATGCCTTTGAAACTAAGCCACTAGAGCTCTTTGGGGTGCTTTATAGACATATGGATATTATCCTATCACTGACATTATTGTACTTCAGTATAGATCTTGAAAAGTTCTTTTTGATGATAAATATGATGCCATTTCTCTTCAATTTCTCATTCCTGACATAGTTGACCATATTCAAAATTGTCAATATCAGTCCATTTCAACTCACTAAAGCCTAAGATGTTTATCTTTATTAGTTCCATTTCATTATTGCAACTTCCAATTTTCTCCGATTCATACTTTGTACATTTCATGGTCCCCAAAGTGATTAATGAAGCACCAGGTAAGTTAAATTTAAAGTTAGGACAAAATGAAAACAACATGAAATATGCTTGCAACACATGTTTATACTTCTTTATAGTTCAAAAAAAATAGGGCAAGGCTAGGTAATTCAAGATCTGGAATGTGAGAACCAGTCTTCATTACAATGGCAACGTGAGGTTTTATTTTTTAAATTTATTTGCATTTGCAGCATGAAATGTTATTGAAAGTAAACTAGATGTTACATCCATATTCAAAGCTGTGAAGTCTTCCTAGCAGTGACAGTGCTTTAGCAAACAAAGTATAATAAACTTGATGATGTTGGAAAGTTTGGCTTGCTGCCAGTAAAGATGAAACATATTCTCAAAGAAAGTCACCCAGAATAAGAAAACAAGAGTAAACAGCTATTATTTATTTAACTGAGGAAATGTCCTTTGAGTTGTAATTCTAGTATAATTCAAATATAGGTATGATTCCAAGCAGAATCTTCAGTAGATTCATCAGGACACTCTAAGTTGAGTTTTGTTAGTTTGTTTTCCCGTATAGATGGTTGGGAAAATTTGTAAAGGCCTTGCTTGGGCTCTAACTGGACCCTTAGGAGCAATTATTATTATTATTTATTATTATTGTTTATTGGGTACAAATTTACAAAGCAGATTTGTTTTACATTCAACATTTCATGCACATTTGATTACATGGCTCTGATTACTGTCTCCATCCATAAAAAAGCTCTCCTTCCCTCTCCTCCATGTGACTACCCCTCCCTGTGTTCTTCTTATCTATGTATTCCTGTCTGTCCAGGTTTCCCTCTGTGTGAATGCTGCCCCTCTGATGTCTCATGGCTAGTTGACCTAAGGGATGCATCTCCCTACAGTAAGACAACTAACCATTGCCGTGGAGTCGTATGTGACCCATAGCAACCCTTCCTTGGGTTTCTGAGGCAGTATCACTAAGGAAGTAGATTGCCCAACCTTCCTCCTGGGGAGTGCCTGATGGGTTTGAACCACCACCTTTTGGTTAGCAGTCAAGTGCCTTAGGCACTATGCTACCAGAGCTCCCCTCCCTACAGTAGATGGGTGCATGATCTGCATGTAGGTCTTTCTATGGTTGGGCTGAAAGTCAGTCTAGGGAAGTAATTCAATCTCTAGGCCTGAAGGGTAACCAGGGGCCATAGTTTTGGGGATCCCACCTGTCTCCATCCCATCAGGAATGCTGGTAATTTTTGAGGTTATGAATTTTATCTCACATTTTTTTTTTCCTCCTACCCTATCCAGGGTCAACACATTTCAATCCTTTCCATGAAGTTGGCATTGGTTACCGGGCACCGTCTCTTTTTTTCTGGTCTTGGGGACATGAAGGCTGAAGTCCTCATGGTCCATCATATCTTTGGACTAATTGTTTCCAGATGACTTTGATTTTCTTCACTCTTTGCTTCAGATGAGAGAAGACCAATAGTTGCATCTTAGATGGTCATTAGAAAGCTTTTAAGAGCCCAGTCGCTACTCATCAAAGTAAGATGTAGAACAAGATTTTTATGTACTATATTGTGCCAGTTGAGCATGATGTCTAATGAGAATATGATCCCAAGCCCACATGCCCAGTGATTCTCTCTCTCAAGGGGTTTGGTTGTCTCTGAGAAGCTACTCCAACCATGTCTTCTGTTGCTTCTGTAATGCATGTGGCTAATTTTGTAGCACAAGTGAAAATGTAAGATTATCTTCAGCCATATCTATCACTGGTCTTGGGTATATTCCTGTTTGCCTATCCCCACCTGATCTTCTCACTTGTCTATGAATTTACCCATAACCTAGTGTTTGGTGCCAGTAGTAGTGCAATATTGTGCATGCAGTAACATTTGCCTCTATAGTCTATATCTTTCATACATGTTTCTGTGTCTTTCCTTTCCCCAGTGCCACCATTCTGGTCACAGACACTTTCCATGCTGCCACTCCCCTCACTCAAATCAGAATGTGACCCTCAACTAGTCTGAAATTTTCCCTCCCTTTCTCTCTCATCCCTGGTAACCAACAAAGTAAATTCCCTTCCCTGAGGAAATATTTCCTTGGCTTTTTACAATAATGGACTCGTAAAATATTTGTCCTTCTGTTATTATTTCATTTAGCATAATGTCCTGCAAATTCATCCATGTTGTGAGACAATTTGTGTAATCTTAATTATTCTTTAATGTTTATAGTATTCCATTGAGTGAATGTATATATCCATATACATATAAAACTAACTCACTGCCGTGGAGTTATTTCCAACTTATAGAGACCCCTCCTTGGGTTTCCAAGATGGTATCTCTATGGAAATAGATTCCTTCCCAGGAGAGGCTGGTGGGTTTGAACTGTCAGCCTTCTGGTTAGCAGTCAAATGCCTTAGGCAGTAGGCCACCAGAGCTCCCATATATGTATACACACACACACACACACACAAATACACACATACACACACACATATGTAAAGGATATTGTAGAGCAAGCAATGAGCATACTCATTCTTTTCAAGCACATATATAGGGAACTTACAAATACAATTATGTTAGAGTCCACAAAAAATTTCACACAAATATCTCCCATTTTCAATCAACAGGTACAGGACTCTCTAGTTTGCAAGTAAGAAATGGATACAAGACTTCCATATATTTCCATCTCCACTTATCTGTGCTCAGAGGCATCATGACTCATGCCCTCAACTTCATTCCCATGACTTGCAGAATGTCTCCTTTTTCGCCTACATCACCATTTCTTCTCTCTCCTAATTATGAGTCAGAAACTACTCGAAGGCAGTTCATCATTATCTTCATCAATTATTTCCATCAGCATATAAACATGCTACAATTTTTTCTCAAAAACAAAATAAAATACTTTCTTATGCCACCTACCTATTAACCAACTGACCTGATTTTACTACTATCCTTTACATAAAACAACAACAACAACAAAAACCTGGAAGAAGTTGTCTCTCAGACTTGTCTTAAATTCTCCTTCTCTCATATCTACACTGGTTGGACTTTCATACCCTCCCACTGTTCTTATACAACTCAAACCTAGGTCAGCAATGTCTTTCATCTTTGTTAATTTTATAATAACTTTTTTTCAGCCTTCATCTTACTTGAATTACCAACAGCATTTGACATAATTGATCATTTCCTCTCTTTTTCTGTCTTTATATATATACATATTGTTGTTGTTGTTAGGTGCCATCGAGTCATTTTCGACTCATAGTGACCCCATGCACAGCAAAATGAAACACTGCCTGATCCCGCTCCAGCTCCATGATCCCTGCTATACTTGAACCCATCATTGCAGCCACTGTGTCAATCCATCTCGTTGAAAGCCTCCCCCTCTTTCGTAGACCCTCCACCCTACCAAGCATGACATCCTTCTCCAAGGAATGGTCCCTTCTGACAACATGACCAAAATAGGTGAGATGAAGTCTGGCTATTCTTGCTTTCAAGAAGCATTTC
>NW_006921750.1:6457369-6458716 GCF_000298275.1 Orycteropus afer afer
GCAGGTTCAACTACTCAGTCCCTCTGGATAGCTGGCTGTGACCAAGCAATGATCACAACCTTGCTCCTTGTCAGCTCTACTATACACTTGGGAATTCTGATCATTCCCATAAACTTATAGGACCATTGTCTGCCAACCCTATATATGTTCTTGGATACACTCCCCATTTCATAGAAATACCTACTCGTTCAGCCTGTCCAGCCATCTATCCACCCCTATACCCATGTTAGCCTTCACTGACAATGCAGTATTGTATGTACAAAAGGGTTCATATTTGTTGTCTGTACCTCCCATGTACCTCTCTGTCTTTCTCATCCTCTATGCTGCCATATTGGTCACTCACATTTGGTTTGTTGCCCTTCTCTTCACCCAAATCTGTACTTATCTCTATCTATCTAACAGCATTCCCTCCCCTTCCCTCCCATCCCACCCCTGGTAACCAACATGGAAAATTTTCTTCTATAGATTAACCTTTCCTTAACTTTTACAATAGCAAACTAATGCAATATTCGTCCTTTTCTTTAGCATTGCATAGTATTCCATTTTGTGTATGTAGCATAGTTTGGTTATCCATTCCTCAGTTGATGGACACCTAGGTTGTTTCCATCTTTGGCTATTGTAAATAGTGCTGCAATGAACATTGATGTGCGTATATCTGTTCTTGTCATGGCTCCCACTTTTTTAGGGTATATAACTGGTAATGGAATGGCTGGGTCAAATGGTATTTTTAATTCCAACTTTTGAAGGAATTACCATATTGCTACTCCTGCTCTCTTACTGTTGCTATTTGCCTGACAAATCTTTTTCCAACCTTTGAGTTTTAGTCTATTTTTGTCTTTATCTGTAAGGTGTGTCTCTTGTAGGCAGCATATTGATGGGTTTTATCTTCTTATCTAATCTAAGTTCTGTAACTACACAGTCTTTTCCCTCTTTTTGTTTTTAGTTGTCCTCCCTTGCCAATTGATGTCTCTGGTTCCCTCTTTACAATCTTGTAAGCTCATTTTACTTTGGATATGTCCATAGCTGTGGTTTCTGGGTTACGTAATTTTGTGTGTTAATGGTTGGTTGTTATTTGCTATTTTTGGTTCTCTGTTCAAAGGACTCCCTTTAGCATTTCTTGTATGGTTGGTCTGGTTTTAACAAATTTCCTTAGTCTCTGCTTATCTGGAAATCTCTTAATTTCACCATCATATTTGAGGGACAATTTTGCAGGGTATATAATTCTTGGTTGAATTTTTTTCTCTTTCAGGGTTTTATATATACTATCCCAATTCCTCCTCTCTTGCATGGTGTCTTCTGAGAAATCAGAGCTTATTCTTACTGCCTGTCCTTTGTAGATAACTTTTT
>NW_006921750.1:6459035-6459707 GCF_000298275.1 Orycteropus afer afer
GTATTAATCTTCTGGATTTCTGTCTGTAGATTTAGAATCATTTATAATTTTTCATTTATTTTGTCATTTTGTTCTTGTATTTTCTCCCAAAATTCCTCCAGGGTTTTTCTGTGTTTTCTTTGCTCTGTCTCTCAATCCTTTGAAGACACCTAAATACAATTATTTTGAAATCCTTATCAAGAGAGTTCCAAGGCTGCTTCTTCATCAGGGATATATTCTGGGTCTGTATCCTGCTCCCTTGTTTCTACCTTTTTATCCTGCTTCTTTGTGTGGACTGTGATGGTCTGTTGTCTCTGAAGCATCATGGCATTGTTTTATTTAGATATCTGTTAACTGTTTGTGAAGAGCAGCCAAGGAAGGGTGAGTCAGGCTCTTCTTGGTGGTTTTTTATCATTAGCCCATTGGTGAAGAAGGAGGTAGTGGCTCTCGCTCAGTAAGTGAAGATGTAGGAGGTATGGGTGTAGTTGTGTCTTATGGAGACTGTTGCTGTGTCCCACTCAGTGAGACAAAAATTACAATTGAATAACCATTAAATAACTAAAAGCATGTGGACAAAAAATACACCATGTAATCACACAGGAACAGTAACCAGAAAAAGAAAAAAGGGAAAAAGAAGAACAAAAAACAAGAAAACCTGCAATATCTGGGGATAGAGCACTAAGAGAAAAAAGT
>NW_006921750.1:6460044-6471841 GCF_000298275.1 Orycteropus afer afer
AAAAAAAAAAAAAAAAAGTCGGTAGCCAGCAGGGCAGGGCATCCAGGTGCCGTCTGAGCACACACACTGTGATGGAGTTCCTGTGGGCCCAGAAGGTGAGTGGGAGTGGGGGATGGCCACGCCTCCCTTCACCAAGCGGGTGTGGGGTATATGAGTAACAAGAGGAATACCGCACCTTTTTAGTCTTGCAGGTCCAGCGTGTCCTTGGGTTTGCTGGAAAGCCGAACCTCTTCTTATGCCCCTGGAATCTCAGATAGCACTGTCTCTTTAAATATGCAAAATAGTCAAGCTGCTTGTAACATTCAAAATGGCGGTGTCCTCCAGACCAGCAAAAGTCCACAGCTCAGCCCGCTTTTCTCTTCACCTTTTCCGTTTATTCCCCAGCCACCAGAGCATTCCCCTGGCAGTCCCTGGCTAGCAGCATTGATTTTTAGGTTAATTCTTACGTCCTACCACCACTCAGGAATCTCCCAGCTGTCTGTCCTGTCAGGATTGCTCAGGATCTTTGCAAGACCGCAGCTCCAGCTCCGTCTGTCTTTTTTTTTGGTATTTTCATGTAAATTCTTCTGCTAGTTGGGGTTTAGTCCACTTCAAAATCCTTCCCTTCAAGGCTCAGGGGTCCAGGATTATCTTCTGTGTCTGTGTTAATCGGTTTATCTTTTCTTTGTTGAAGAGGGTCTGTGCAGTCTTTCTGCCTAGTTCACCATCTTACGGGAACTCCTCATTTCCTTTCTTTTTCAAACACTTTCTTCATTGGATATCTGGTACTCCATTATCTTTTCTAAACTCTCCCTGTTTGCCTCTTGCCTTGCTGGCAAGGGCTTCCTAGTTTCCTTTGATGATTCCTCCTTTGTTCCCTGACTTATAAATGTTTGTGTGATTCAAAGTATATCATTGAAACTTCTTGTTTCCATTCCTTCCAAGGTGATCTCATATAATCTAATATCACCTAATATCTTTTAGTCATCTAATTTCACCTTTGCTGATGGTTCCACTGTTTATATCATCAGCTTAAAGTACTCCTCTGAACTGAAGATTTCTACTCTCAATGCCTATAATATATACAGTTAGATATTTAATATTGTTGTTAAGTACTGTCAAGTCAGTTCCAATGCATAGAAACACTGCTCTATCCTTCCAATCATTGCCATGGTTGAGCCCATCTTTGCAGCCACTATGCTCATCTATCTTGTACAAGGACTTTTCCTTTTTTTTCTGATTGTCTACTTTGCCAAGCGTTATATCCTTTTCCAGAAATCGGTACCCTGTGGAAACATGACCACAGTATGAGAGATGAATTTTGGCAATTCTTGCTTCTAAGGAGAATCTGGCTGTAATTCCTCTAAAACAAATTTGTTCATTCTTATAGCAGTCAATGATATATTCAATAGTATTTGCCAACACCACAATTCAAATTCATCAATCTTTTTTGGGCATTCTGTATTCACTGCATATAACATCAAGAATATTATCCAGGAAGAAAGCAAGAGGTCATTGAAAAAATAAGAAAGGAAGAAAAGACCAAAATGGATATCAGAAGAGACTCTGAAAATTGGCCTTGAGCAAAAAGTAGCTAAAAAAATGGAAAAAAATGACAAGATAAAACAGCTGAACAGAAGATTACAAAAAGCAACTTGAGCAGACAATGCCAATTACTATAATGAACTGTGCAATGACTTGGAGTTAGAGAACCAAAAGCGAAGAACACACTCGACATTTCTTAAGCTAAAAGAACTGAGGAAAACATTTAAGCCTTGAGTTGCAACATTTAAAAATTCTATGGGAAAAATTTTGAATGATGCAGGAAATATCAAAAGAAGATGGAAGGAATACACTATCACTGTAACCAAAAATTTGATTGATGTTCATCCATTTCAGGAGGTGGCATATGATCAACAGACAATGGTTTTTAAGGAAGAAGTTAAAGCTGCACTGAAGGAATTGGCGAAGAACAAGTCTTCAGGAATTGATGGAATACTCATTGATATGTTTCAACACACGGATGCCTGACTGGAGGTACTCACTTGATTATGCCAAGAAATTTGGAAAACAGCTACCTGTACAACTGACTGAAAGAGAGTCATGTTTGTACCCATTCCAAAGAAAGATGATTGCACAGAATGTGGAAATTATCAAACATTATCATTAATATCACATGCAGATAAAATGTTACTGAAGTAATTAAAAAATTGTTGCAGCAGTATATTGACAGAGAGCTTCCTGAAATGCAAGCTGGATTCAGAAGAGGGTGTGGAAGGAGAGATATCATTGTTGATGCCAGATGGATCTTGGCCCAAAGCAAAGAATACCAGACAATGTTTACTTATGTTTTATTGACTATGCAAAAGTATTTGATTGTGTGGATCATAATAAATTGTGGACTGAAAAGAATGGGAATTCCAGAACACTTAATTGTACTCATGAGAAACCTGTGCATAGACCAAGAGGCTGTCATTTGAGCAGAACAAGGGGACACTGCATGGTTTAAAATCAAGAAGGGAGTGCCTCGGGGTTGTATCCTTTCACTATACTTATTCAACTTGTATGCTGTGCAAATAATCTAAGAAGCTGGATTATATGAAGAAGAACATGACATCAGAACTGGAGGAAAGTTCATTAACACAATTGCGATATGCAGATGACACGATTTTGCTTGCTGAAAGTGAGGATGACTTGAAACACTTACTGATGATGATTGAAGAACACATTCTGCAGTATGGATTACATATCAATATAAAGAAAACAAAAATTTTCACAACTAGTCCAATGAACAGCTTCACGGTGGATGGAGAAAAGATTGAAATTGTCAGGGATTTCATATTACTTGGCTCTACAATCAACACCAATGTAAGCAGCAGTCAAGACATCAGACAATGCATTTAATCTGGCAAATCAGCTGTAAAGGAACTTTCTCAAGTGAGGAAGAGCAAAGAAGTCTCCTTGAAGAATAGGGTGCATCTCACCGAAGCCATGGTATATTTTCAATTGCCTTTTACAAATATGAGAGCTGGACAATGAATAAAGAAGACCAAAGAAGTGTTGATGCTTTTGAGATGTAGTGTTGGAGAAGAATGCTAAGAATACCATGATCTGCTAAAATGACTAACAAATATCTCCTGGAGGAAGTGCAGCCAGGAAGCTCCTTGGAAGTGAGAATGGCCAGACTTTGTCTCACCTACTTTGGTCTTGTTTTCAGAAGGAACCATTATCTTGAGAATGATATCATGCTTGGTAAAGTGGAGGGTCAACGAAGAAGAGGAAGACTCTCAATGAGATAGACACAGTGACTGCAACGATGGGCTCAGGTATAGCAAGGATCATGAGACTGGTATAGGATTATGCAGTGTTTGGTTCTGCTGTTCATAGAGTGGCTATGAGTCAGAGGTTACTCAACAGCACCTAACAATAACAAAAAGATATGCATAAAAGTCTATTGAACGTACCATGCTTGGATCAGGCCATCATAGTCTTAAAGTGACATCTTTGCACTTTAACACTTTAAAGATGTCTTTTGCAGCATACATGCTCAATTCATTATGCCACTTGATTTCTTGAATGCTACTTCCGTGGGCATAGATTATGGATCCAAGTAAAATGAAAGTCTTGAAAATTTCAATCTTTTCTCCAATTATCATGATTTTTTTCTTCCTGCTACAATTGTGATGATTTTAGTTTTCTTTATCTTGAGGTATAATTCATACTGAATGCTGTAGTCTTTGGTTTTCATTAGTGAATGCTTCAAGTCTTCTCTTTCAGCAAGCAGGTTATATTATCTGCATATCTTGGGTTGTTAATGAGCCTTCCTCCAATCTTGACATCTTGTTTTTCTTCATATTGTTCAACTTCTTGGATTATTTTCTCAGCATACAGATTGAATAAGTATGGTGAAGCAATACTACCTTGAGACATAGCTTTCTCAATTTTAAATCATGTAGTATCCTCTTGTTCTTTTTGAATGACTGCCTCTTGGTCTATGTACAGGTTCCTCATGAGCACAATTAAGTGTTCTTGAATTCACATTCTTCTTAAAGCCATTCATAATTTGTTATTATCCACACAGCCAAATACCTTTGAATAGTCAAGAAAACACAGGTAAACATTTTTCTGGTATTCTTTGCTTTGAGCCAAGATCCATCTGACATCAGCAATGACATCCCTTGTTCCATGTTCTCTTCTGAATCCAGTTTGAATGTATGGCAGTTCCCTGTCAATATACTGCCACAATCATTAGTTAAGTGAATTTTATAAATGTTAGCCATTTATAAGGAAAATGCAGTCTATAGATTGTGAGAATACTTGTAAACTCAAACAAAATTTTATTCATTAGAAAATAATCCCAATTTTCAATTATTTACTTTGGTAAGTTCTATAAAAAAGGTGGCAGACAGGACCTACCCCCAGAGGCAGGAAAGGGAGGGAGTGCTGGGGACCACAAAAACAGCAGGATCCAAGTAAGTATGGAAGACAGGACCCATCCCCAGAGGCAGGAAAGGGGGAGAGCACCAGGGATGACATAAGTGTCAGGATCCATGTAAGGGACGGAAGACAGAACTCACCCCCAGAGGCAGGAAAGGGAGGGAGTGCCAGGGACGATAAAGTGGTAGAATTCAGATAGGAATTCAGTAAGAGAAGAATGGAGAGGTTTCCAAGAGCTAAGGGAGATGAATTTGTCTTTCAGTTTGTCATATTGTGGTGGTTTGCACATTGCTGTGTGGCTAGAGGCCGTGCCACTGGTGTTTCAAAAGCCAGCAGGGTTGCACATGGTGCACAGGTTTCAACTCAGCTTAAAGACTGAGACAGACTAGGAAGGAAGATGCCATCCACTTATCAAAGAATTGGCCAGGGAAAACCTTATGGATAACAGAGAAACACTGTCTGATATGTTACTGGGCAACTTTATAAATAGCCCTGAAACACTGTTCAATACAGGGCAGGAAGATGAGCCCCTTAGGTTGGCAGGCACTCAAAATACAAGTGGGAAAGAAATGCCTCATCAGAATAGAAGCAACCTCAATGATATGGATTAAGTAAAGCTTTCAGAGACCTCCACCTGCTGGCATGGCATGACTCAAATTGAGGAGAAACAGCTGCAAAGATCCATTAATAATTCAAACATGGAGTGTATGAAGTATGAATCTAGGAAAACTGGATGTTGTCAAAAATGAAATGGAATGCATAAAGATTGATATCCTAAGCATTAGTGAGTTGAAATGGACCAGTTTTGGCCACTTTAAATCAGACAACCATATGATCTACAGTACAGGGAATGACAATTTGAAAATGAATGGTATAGCATTCATCATCACAAAGGATGTTTCAAGATCTGTCCTGAAGTACAATGCTGTCAGTGATAGGATAACATCCATACACCTACAAGGAAGACCAGTTAATATTACAAGTTTTCAAATTATGCACCAAACACCAAAGCCAAAGATGAGGAAATTGAAGATTTTTATCAACTTCTACAGTCTGAAATGGACTGAGCATGCAATCAAGATGTGTTAATTATCACTGGTGACTGGAATGCAAAAGTTACAGACAAAAAAGAATCATCAGTAGTTGGAAAATTTGGCCTTGGTGACAGAAATAACCCTGGAGATTGCATGTTAGAATTTTGGAAGACCAACAGTTTATTCACTGAAAATACCTCTTTTTTTAATTATTATTTTTTTAAGAGTTTGTTTTACATTCAATGTTACATGTACATTTAGTTTCACTCCCTATTTGCAGTGTTCAACCCTAATCCAGTCTTCTCCCCTCCCTACCCTGTGACCCTCCCCCTATACCCCTCATATTTATGCACTCCTGTGTGTCCTGCATTTCCTCAGTGTGAATGTTGTCCATCTGGTGCCCTTGGTCTATTGCTCTAAGGGTTGTAATACCATAGAGTATGTGGGTGGGTCATCCTTGGTTGAGTGGTCTGCATGGACATTTTGTTAACTATTGGGCTGATAGCCAGCCCTGGGAGGGTGTTTTATTCCAAGTGCAGAATGTATTCCAGGGCCATAGTATTGGGGGTCCCTTCAGACTCTCTCCACCAAGCAATTATGGTCATTATTGAGTTTTTAGATTTTGTTCCATGTTTTTCCTCCCACTCTATCCAGGATCTCCAGATTTGATCCTTTCCTAAGTGGTTGGCATTGGTAGCCAGGCACCATTTAGTTCTTCTGGTCTCGAGGGCCATTGTGCCCTAGGGCTTAAATGCCCTTTTTTTTTTTTTTTGACTCTTCTTCGTTTTCGATGCTAGGAGACCATTAGCTGCATCTTAGCTGGCTGCTTGAAAGCTTTTAAGACCCCAGTTGTTACTCACCAATATAGGATGTGGAAAAAGCCTTTTATGTATTTTGTTGTGCCAGTTAAGTCTGGTGTCCCCCAGTACTATGGTTCTGAGGCGGTAGATCTATTGGATCTCTCTCCCATAGTGTCTGAGTGTCTGTGAGGGATTGTTCTGTGTCTGTCTTTTATTGTTTCTGTAAGGAATGCAGGTATTTTGTGTCACTTGTATCTGTGCAAGATTAGCCTGTGCTGAATCTATCCTTGGTCTAGAGTATACTCTTGGTCATTGCTCCATGTGATCCTCTCAGGTGTTGATTTGTTTATCTGTAGCCTGGTGTTTGGTGTTAATAGTTCTGCAGTATTGTGCACACATTGGTTGGTACTAGTATCTGTCGTCTACCTCTTATGTGCACAATTCAGTGTCCTCCATTTTCCTAATGTTATCATGGTGGTCAGAGTCTCTTTCCATACATCCTTCCCCTTACCCACATCAGCATGTGGCTCCCAACTAGCCCCAAAATTAATCCCTCCCCACCTGGTAACCTACAAAGTGAGTTCCCTTTCCCACGCAAACCATTCTTTGCCATTTTATAGTAATGGGGTCATACAATACTTGTCTTTCTGAGATTGACTTATTCACTCCTCATAAGGCACTTGACTGCTAACCAGAATGCTGGCAGTTCAAACCCAACAGCTACTCCTCTGAAGGGAGATGGGGCAATCTACTTCTATAAGGAGGGGTCGCTGTGAGTCTGGTCCGATTTGACGGCGCATAACAACAACAACAACAACAACAATGTCCTCCAGGCTCATCCACATTGTGAGATGATTCGCGTATCCTTCATTGTTCTTTAATGTACAATAATACTCCATTGCATGCATGTACCATAATTTGGTTATCCACTCATCCATTGATGGGCATTTAGATTGTTTCCATCTCTTTGCTATAGTGAATTGTGCTGCAAGGAACACAGGTATACATATGTCTGTTTGTGTGCTTTGTCTCACCCCTTTAGGATATGTTTCTAGTAATGGAATTGCTAGGTCAAATGGTACTTCTATTTTCAGTTTTTTAAGGAAATGCCATACCATATGCCACAATGGTTGTACCATTTTACAATCTCACCAGCAGCGCACAAGAGTTCCATTCTCTCCACAACCTCACCAGCATTTGTTTTTTTCTGACCTGTTGAACTTTGTTATTATTGCTGGCGTGAGATGATATCTCATCGTTGTTTTGATTTGCATCTCTCTAATGACTAATGATTGCGAACAATTTCTCATGTGCTTGTTGGCTGCCAATATATCATCTTTGGTAAAGTGGCTGTTCAAGTCTTTTGCCCATTTGTGAATTGAGTTATTTGTCTTTTTGGTGTTGAGGTCTTGATGTTTTCTGTAGAGTTTGAGATAAATTCTTTATCAGATATATCATAGGCAAATATTTTCTCACAATCTGTAGATTCTCTTTTTACCCTTTTGATGAAATCTCTTGATGTGCACAAGAATTTAATTTTTCAAAGGTCCCAGTTATCTAGTTTCTCTTCTACCACCTATGCATTTTGGGTTGTGCTTGATAGTCTATTATGACATAAATTAGGGCCCCCAGATTTACCCCTATTTTATCTTTGATGAACTTTATAGTTTTGGGTTTTACATCTAAGTCTTTGATCCAGTTTGAGTTTGTTTTTGTGTATGGGGTGAGGTATGGGTCTTATTTCATTTTATCCAGTTTTGCCAGTACCGTTCATTAAAGAGGGTGTTTGTTCCTCATTTAATGGGTTTTGGAACTTTTGTCGAAGATCAGCTGTCCATAGATGGATGGGTCTACATCTGGATTTTCAATTCTGTTCTGCTGGTCTATTTTGTCTATCATTGTACCAGTATCATGCTGTTTTGACTGCTGTGGCTGTATAGTAGTTCTTAAGATCCGGGATTGTGAGACCTCCCACTTTGTTCTTCTTTTTCAGAAGTGTGCTGCTTATCCGAGGTCTCTTTGCTTTCCATATGAAGTCAGTCATTTGTTTTTCCACGTCCTTAAAAAAATGTTGGAAACTGGATCGGAATTGCATAAATATGTAGATTGGTTTAGGTAGCATTAACATTTTCACAATATTCAGTCTACCTATCCATGAACAAGGCAGGTTCTTCCATTTATATAGTGTCCTTGTTGTCTCTTATAGTAGTGTTTTACAGTTTTCTTTGTATAGGTCTTTTGTATCTCTGGTAAGGTTTATTCCTAGCTATTTTATGTTTTTAATATCTATTGTAAATGTTATTCGTTCCCTTATTTCTTTATCAGATTACTCTGTTCGTGTAGAGGAATCCAATTGATTTTTGTATGTTCACCTTTATCCTGCCACTTTGTTGAATGTCTCTACTAGTTCTCATAGTTTTTTTTTTTTTTTTTTAATTGAATCGCTTGGATTTTCTATGTAGAGGATTGTATCATCCTCAAATAGAGATAGTTTTATGTCCTCTTTGCCAATTTGTATATCTTTTATTTCTCTTTCTTTACTTATTACCCTGGGCAGAACTTCCAAAATAATGTTAAATGGAAGTGGTGATAGAGGGCATCCCTGTCTGGTTCCTGTTCATAAGGGGAAAGCCTTGAGTCTTTCCTCATTAATAATGATGTTGGCTGTTGGCTTTGCATATATGCCCTTTATTATGTTGATGAATTTCCCTTCTATTCCTATTTTGCTGAGAGTTCTGAACAGCAATGGCTGCTGAATTTTAACAAATGCCTTTTCTGCATCGATTGATATAATCATATGGTTCTTTTGTTTTTTTTATGTGGTGGTTTACATTGATTGTTTTTCTGATGTTGAACCACCCTTGTAAACCTGGTTTGAATCCCACTTGGTCAGGGTGTATTAAATTTTTGATATGTTGTGGATTCTATTTGCTAAGATTTTGCTAAAGACTTTTGCATCTATGTTCATGAGGGATATTGGTCTGTAGTTTTCCTTTTTAGTGGTGTCTTTCTCTGGGTTTGGTGTTAGTGTTATGCTTGCTTCATAAAATGAGTTTGGGAGTATTCCATCTTTTTCTATGTTCTGGAATAGCTTGAATAGCATAAGTATCAATTCTTCTCTGAATATTTGATAAAATTCTTCAGTGAAGCCATCAGGGCCAGGACTATTCTTTATGGGAAGTTTTTTTTTTTTTTTCTTTTCTTTTTTTTATGACCTGTTCAGTTTCTTCTTTTGTTATAGGTCTGTTCAAGTATTCTGTCTCTGAGTGGGATAGTTTAGGTAGGTCTTGTGATTCTAGAAACTTGTCCATCTCTTCTAGGTTCTCAAATCTGTTGGAGTACAGTTTTTCATAATGTTCTGTTAATATCTTTTTTATTTCAGTTGGTTCTGTTGTGATGACTCCCTTTTCCTTTACAATTCTTGTGATTTGGATCTTCTCTTTTTTTCTTTTGTTAGATTTGTCAATGTTTTATTGATTTTATTAATCTTTTCAAAGAACTAGCTTTTAGTTTTGTTGATTTTCTCTATGTTTTTGTTTGTTTTCTGTTTCATTTATTTCTGCTCTGATGTTTATTGTTTCCTTGCTTCTAGATGCTGTAGGATTCTTTTGTTGTTCTGTTTCTAGTTGTTGGAGTTGATGAATTAGAGTATTAATTTTGTTTCTTTCCTCTTTTTTGATGTATGCATTTATTGCTATAAATTGTCCTCTGAGTACTGCTTTCACTATGTCCCATGTGTTTTGGTATGATGTATCTTCATTCTCATTTTTTCTAGAAATATTTTTTTTTATTTCAGTTTTTATTTGTTCTACTACCCAGTAGTTTTTGAGCAGTGAATTTCAGCTTCCATTTGTTTGATTTTTTTCTTGATCTTCCTATCATTAATTCTTAATTTTATAGCATTGTGGTCCAAGAAGATGCTTTGTAGCATTTCTATGCTTTTGAATTTATTGATGCTTGTTTTATGTTCTAACATATGGTCTATTCTGGAGAAGGATCCATGTGCAGTGGAGAAGAATGTGAATTATGTTTTTGTTGGGTGGAATGCTCTGTATATGTCTATGAGGTCAAGTTGGTTGAGCGTATTGTTGAGTTCTTCTGTATCTTTGTTGACATTTTTTCTAGTTGACCTGTCTGTCTTTGAAAGTGGTGTGTTAAAGACTCCTACTGCTATAGTAGAGTTGTTTATTGTCCCTTTTAATTCAGTTAATATTTCCTCCATGTAGGAGCTCTGGTAGCATAGTGGCTAAGGCACTTGACTGTTAACCAGAAGGCTGGCGGTTCAAACCCACCAGCCACTCCTCGGAAGGAAGGTTGGGCATTCCTACTTCCATAGTGATACTGCTTCAGAAACCCAAGGAGGGGTCGCTATGAGTCGGGGCCAACTTGATGGCAAACAACAACAAAAACTCATGTATTTTGGAGCACTTTCATTGATTGTGTAAATATTTATTATCATAACATCTTTTTTTTTTTTTGTCAATTTACACTTTCAGCATCATATAATGTCCTTCTTTGTCTCTTATGATGTTTTTTCACCTTAATGTCTATTTTATCTGAAATTAATATTACCTCTCCTGCTCTGTTTTGGTTACCATTGATTTGGTAAAAATTTTTTTCCACTCCTTAACTCTTAATTTGTTTTTATGTTTGTGTGTAAGGTGGGTCTCTTGTAGGCAGCATATCAATGGGTGTTCTTTTCTTATCCAGTCTGCCACTCTCTTTCTTTTGATTGGTGCATTTAGTCTATTCACATTGAGTGTAATTAGTGACAGATAGGAATTGAATGCTGTCATTCTATTATGTTTTTTTTTTTTTTTTGTCATGTTGTTGGTGATTCCTTGGTCTATATACTTTTCTGTACTGAGGTAGATTAGTTGCCAAATTCTTCCTCTCTTTTCTTCTTTATTGTTGGTTTTGTGTTTATTAAAACCATATATTTTCTTCTTTCTGGATTTGCTTAGGGGAATTGTTAATTTTCGCTGTGGTTACCTTGGAGTACATGCTTATTTCTACATTTTTAGATCTGTGACCTCTATGAAGACATTGTCTTGTTTTCCTCTCCATTTGGAAGTTTGTACCTGGAAGTTTTATTCCCCCTAAGTTAGTTGTTGTTGCCATGCACTGATCAGCTTCCTTAATTTTTAGTGTACAGCATTTTATGGTCTTATTTTGAGTTTCTATTTCTGATTTGGTTTTAGTATTGATGTCATGTATCCTGACTGTGTTGATCTCTGTTTTGGGTTCTCTATTGTAAGGACATCCTTAATAATTTCTTTTAGGATTAGTCTGGTTTTCACAAAATCCCTTAATTTCTGTTTATCTGGGAATTCCTTGATTTTGTCCTCATATTTGATGGATAATTTGGCTGCATTTAAGACTCTTGGTTGGAAGTTCTTTTCCTTCAGTGTTTTATATATGCCATCCCATTGCCTTCTTGCCTGCATGGTTTCTGTGAGTAATCAGAGCACAGCCTAACTGCTTGATTATTATAAGTAATATTTCTGTTGTCCCAGGCAGCTCTCATTTTTTTTTTTTTTTTTTTTT
>NW_006921750.1:6472598-6474944 GCF_000298275.1 Orycteropus afer afer
TGATTTGTTTTGTCTTTGTTTTATGATTTAATATTTTGAAAAGGTGGAGTTGTGGGGTTTTTTTTTTTTTTTTTTTTTGGTTATTAATGCAGTTTTCTTTGTGATGATGGAATTGCTGTGTGGAATGTGGATGTAGGTCTCTGTCGTAAAGAGGGTTTAGAATTTGAGTGGGCAGGTATTATGGTGGCTGAATGTGATTTTTCTATTGGATGGGTGAGGGTATAGGTGGAGAAGGTGGAAAGAGAAGAGAGAAGGAAGGGGAGCTCCAAATTGCTAGGGGTGGTTTCTAGGGCTTTGAGAGGGCAGATAATGAAGACATTGTACTTATTCACAGACCTGCAGCTCAAGTTTGGTGGCAAAGACTCCAGTTGTTAGGAGGTGGCTAGTTTCTGCCAGGTTCTGACACATGCAAAAAACCCACTCTTGAGGTCTCTCTGTGCCAAAAAGCTGATCCAAGACAACTGCCCAGCTCCACAATCTGCCATTGGAGTTCCTCTCAGGGCTCATCCACTTGTGGTGCCAAAGATCTCTCCACTCAGGTTTCTGTCATGCTAGAGTCAGTGAAATGCCTGCTCCACCCAGTGGACCCAAGATTACCAACAAAGTCAAGTGTAGACTCTTTCATGCCAAAAAGCTGGCCCAAGCCTGTTCAGTGATCTGCTGCAGGAGCTCCTCCCAGTGCTCACCCTCCTGCAATGCCAATGGTCTCTCTGTTTGTGTTTCAGTGGTGCTGGAGGTGCCTGCTCACATCCAGGTGACCCAAGTTACAAATAAAAGCAGGTGCTGAAGATAGATCCTTTGGGTGATCAATGGTATGCTGGTGTGGTGTGTCTTCTTACTTAATTCATGGAGGTATGAAATGGCCTTCTCGCCTGCCAGTCAGCACTCCACAGGGTATGTTGTTGTTGTTGTTGTGTGCCGTCAAGTCAAACCCGACTCATAGCAACCCCTCCTTGGGTTTCTGAGGCAGTATCACTACAGAAGTAGGATTGCCCAACCTTCCTTCCGGGAAGTGGCTGGTGGGTTTGAACTGCCAGCTGTCTGGTTAGCAGGCAAGTGTCTTAGCCTACTATAATTGTTATTTTTCTTTTTCCCTTGCCCTTTTTCTCCTTTCTAATCCTCCTCCCCTGACTTGGGATCACTCTGACTCAGTGAGCTGTTCAGAGCACCAGAATCCCTAATTCAAAGTGCTGCACCTAGTTTTTCAGGCACTAAGATGTTAGAGGGAATTAGGGTAGGGACTACTGACGAGACTCCAAAATACCTTTTCAACAACACAAACAGCAGCTATACATGTGAACTTTGCCAGATGGTGTGCATAGGAATCAGATTGACTACATCTGTGGGAAGAGGAGATGGAAAAGCTCAATATCTTCAGACAAAAAGTCCAGGAACTGATGGTGGAACAGATTATCAACTACTCATATGCAAGTTCAACTTGAAGTTTAAGACAATTAAAACAAGTCCACAAAAGCCAAAGTATGAACTTGAATATATCCTTCCTAAATTTAGAGACCATCTAAGAAGAGATTTGATCCATTGAACACCAATGACCAAAAAGCAGAAGAATTGTGGGATGACATCAAGAACATCATCCATGAAGAAAGCAAGAAGTCATTAAAAATATGAGAAAGAAAGAAAAGACTAAAATGGATGTCAGAAGAGACTCAAAGCTTACCCTTGAGCAGAGAGTAGCTAAAGCAAATGGAAGAAATGACAAGATGAAAAAGCTGAACAGAAGATTTCAAATAGCAGCTCGAGCAGGCAAAGACAATTACTATAATGAAATGTTTGAAGACCTGGAGCTAGAAAACCGAAAGAGAAGAACAGGCTCGGTATTTCTCAAGCTGAGACAACTGAGAAAAAAGTTTAAGCCTCAAGTTGCAATATTGAAAGATTCTATGGGCAAAATACTGAATGATGCAGTAAACATCAAAAGAAGATGGAAGGAATACTGACTCACTATACTGAAATGAAATGGTCACTCTTAATCCATTTCAGGAGGTGGCATATGTTCAGGAACCAGTGGTTTTGAAGGAAGAAGTTGAAGCTGCACTGAAGGAATTGGCGAAGAACAAGACACCAGAAATTGAAGGAATACCCATTGAGATGTTTCAACAAACGGATGCCCCACTGAAGGCACTCACTCAGCTATGCCAAGAGATTTGGAAGACAGCTACCTGGCCAACTGACTGGAAGAGATCTATATTTGTACCCATTCCAAAGAAAGGTGATGCCACAGAATGTGGAAATTATTGAACAATATCATTAATATCACATGCAAATAAAATTTATTGAAGATAATTAAAAAATGGTTGCAGCAGTATAGTGACAGAAAACTGCCAG
>NW_006921750.1:6475085-6476524 GCF_000298275.1 Orycteropus afer afer
TATGTGCCGTCAAGTCAGCCTGGCTGGTGGGTTTGAAACGCCAGCCCTCTGGTTAGCAAGCAAGTGCTTTAGCCACTATGCTACCAGAGCTCCTAGTGTTGAAAATATGCACCACAGAATCTACATTAACTCAACAGTTTCTATATGTACACTTCATTGATATTGATTACAATATTCAAATTGTGGCAGCTCACCCTTCTTTTCTAAGTTGCTCTTTCTCCATTAACATAAACTCTGCTCCCATAGCTCCCTATATAATCATTTGAGTTGCTGTTGTCAATTTTATCTCCTTATATTTTAAAATGTATCTATTGTGTTATTGTAGTTATGTGCTGTTGAGTCAGACCTGACTCAGTTACCCTCCTTGGGTTTCTGAGGCACTATCACTGCAGAAGTATATTACCCAACCTTCCTTCTGAGGAGTGGCTGGTGGGTTGGAACCACCAGCCTTCTGGTTAGCAGTCAAGTGCCTTAGGCACTACGCTACCAGAGCTCCTAAAATGTATCTATATTGCATCAAATTGGAAACAGCAATCAGAAGATTAGATCGGAAACTTAGGAAGCAGTGAGTTTATGTTAATGGGGGAAGGACAACTCAGAAAAAGAGTCATAGTGGTTCCACAATTTAAAGAATGAAATCAATTTCACTGAATTATATGTGCAAAATTGTTGACTTGTATGTTCTTCTGTGTATCTTCCCAACAAAAACCCAAATTCTAAAAAAATTGAATTTGAGTGTAAAAAATAGAGAAAAATGTTCAAGGCAGACATTCTTTACTAAAGAAGCTAAACAATCATTTGATGTAAAGAAAATTTCAAGGATACTTTGGGTTAAAAGTTTAAAGATTATCTCAAGACAATAGTTTGAGGGTTCATCTCACCTCCATGGCTCCAGAAAAATCTGGCTTTCATAAGAATTTGAAATACTATTCCAATTTCCATCCCTTTTGATCAGGATTCTTCTATGAAATGCTTTTTCAAAATTTCAGTAATTGTAGTCACTCACCATTAATTCTCTCTGAGATCATAGCAAAGGAGGGAGCTGTTCAAAGAGACAATTAGTCACACATTCCTTTTCCTTCTCCTATTCCTGACTCTCCTTTCTCTGTTGTTGCCAGTGAATAGAGACCATTTTTTAAAATCATTTTATTGTGATTTGGGTGAAAATTTACAGAGCATATACACTTTTCATACAGCAGTTCACATCCACTTTGTCTCATGATATTGACCACATTTTACCACAGTGCAACATCTCCCCTCCTACTTCCTCTGGATAGTTACCTCTTCCCTGTGTCCATCCCTCCATGCACTCCTTCTCCCTGAGCTGTCTCTCTGTGCATAAGCAGCCCTTCTTTCTCTCATGCTTGTTCTCTCCAAGGAGTGTATCTACCTCAGGTAAATGTTCAACTCATATGCCTGTCTGTTTTTTGTTGGAAGCC
>NW_006921750.1:6476984-6478268 GCF_000298275.1 Orycteropus afer afer
AATGTTTTTTGTAGTATGTTATGCCAATTGAGCTTGATGTCCCCTGCAACTATGGTCCTGAGCCCACAGGTTCAACTACTCGGTCCCTCTGAGTAGCTGGCTGTGACCAAGCAGTGACTACAACTCTGCACCTTGTCAGCCCCATTACTCACCTGGGAATTCAGATCATACACATAAAGTTATTGGAACACTGTCTGCCAACCCCATACGTGTTCTTGGGTGCACTCCCCACTTCATATACATACCTAATATTTCAGCCTGTCCATCCATCTTTCCACCCATATACCCGTGTTTGCCTTCACTGACCACACCATACTATATGTGCAAAGGGGTTCATCTTTATTGTCTGTACTTCCTACATACCTCTCTATGTCCTTCTCTTCCTCAATGTCACTATATTGATCACTCACATTTGGTACATTGCCCTTCTCTTCACTCAAATCAATACTTATCTCTATCTATCTAACAGTACTCCCTTCCCTCCCCTCAAACCCCTGTAACCAACAAAGATAATGTCCTTCCATAGATAAACATTTCCTTGACTATTAAAATAACGAACTAATACAATATCTGTCCTTTTGTGATTGACTTATTTCACTCAGCATAATGTTCTCCAAGTTCATCCACATTATGTGGTGTTTTGCAGATTCTACATTATGCTTTAGGATTGCATAGTATTCCATTGGTGTATAGTTTGGTTATCTATTCCTCAGTTGATAGACACCTAGGTTGTTTCCATCTTTTGGCTATTGTAAATTGTGTTGCGATGAACATGGGTGTGCATATGTCTGTTCTTGTCATGGCTCTCACTTCTTTATGATATATACCTAGTAATTGAATAGCTGGGTCAAATGGTATTTCTAATTCCAACTTTTGAAAGAATCATGATACTGCTTTCCACAATGGTTGTACCATTTTACACACCCACCAACAGTGTATGAAAGTCCCAATCTCTCCACATCTCACCAGTATTTGTTATTTTCTGTCTTGTTGAATTTTGCTACTAGTGCTGGAGCAAGATGGTATCTCATTGTTGTTTTGATTTACATCTCTCTAATAGCTAATAACCATGAGCATTTCTTCATATGTTTTTTGGCCACTTGAATATCCTCCTTGGTGAAGTGTCTATTCATGTCTTCTGCCCATTTTGTAAGTGGATTGTTTGTCTTTTTGTTATTGAGTGTGGTAGTTTTCTATAAATTCTAGAGATAAGTCCCTTGTCAGATATGTCATTACCAAATATTTTTTCCCAATCTGTAGGTTCTCTTTTGACTCTTTTGGAGA
>NW_006921750.1:6481843-6489074 GCF_000298275.1 Orycteropus afer afer
CTGCTGAGAAATCAGAGCTTATTCTTACTGGCTGTCCTTTATAGGTAACTTTTTGGTTTTCCTGTGCTGTTCTCAGAATTCTGTCTTTGTCCTTGGTTTTTGTGAGTTTGATGATGATATGTCTCAGTGTTTTTCTTTTGTGGTCTGTCCTGTTTGGGGTTCATTGGACTTCCTGGATGGATATGTTCTCCTCTTTCATCACATTAGGGAAGTTCTCCAGCAAATCTTGGACAATTTTCTCATTGGTTTTGTTTTTCTCTTCCTGTTCTGGAATTCCAATGACATGTAGATTATTTCTTTTGCTCTCCCTGCCCACAAGAACCTTAGGCTTTCTTCATTTTGTTTTGATTTTTCTTTTTCTGATTGATCCCTTTCCAAAGAAGTATTCAAGTATTTGTCTTCAATCTCATTAATTCTGTCTTCCATTACATCAGTTCTATCCCTTTGCCCTTCCTATGTGTTATCTATTTCTAACAATTTAGAATTAATCTTCTGGATTTCTATCTGTAGATTTAGAATCATTTGTAATTTTCATTTATTTTGTCATTTTGTTCTTGTATTTTCTTCCAAAATTTTCTATCTTTTTTTTTTTTTTTTCTGTGTTTTCTTTGGTCTTTCTCTCAATCCTTTGAAGTTACCCAAATATAATTCTTTTGAATTCCTTATCAGAGAGTTCCAATGCTGCTTTGTCCTCAGTGATGTGTTCTGGGTCTGTATCCTGTTCTCTGGTTTCTACCACTTTATCTTTCATCTTTGTGTGAACTGTAATGGTCTGTTGTCTCTGAGGTATTGTGGTATTTTATTAAGATCTCTGTTAATTGTTTGTGAAGAGCAGCCAAGGGCAATTCAGGCTTTTCATAGTGGTTTTTTTCGTTGGCCCATCAGTGGAGAAGGAGGTGATGGCTCTCAGTCATTAAGTGAGGTTGCAGGAGGTGTAGGTGTACTTGTATCTTATGGGGAATTTTGTTGTCTCCCAGTCAGTTAGGCAAAAATTACAATTGAATAACCATTGAAAAAACTAAAAGCACATGGACAAAAAATACACCATGAAATCACACAGGAACAGTAACCCAAAAAAAGAAAAAGGGGAGAAAAGAAGAAGAAAACAGGAAAATCTGAAATATCTGGCAATAGGGCACTAAAGGAAAATGGTAGGGAAGGAGAATAATGAAGAAAGAAAGAAAAAACAAGGAACAGAGTTAAACAAGTGGGGAAAAATAATCAGGAACTAGGAAAAGAGAAAAAAAGAAGAAGAAGAAGGTGTAAACTAGCACCTTTTTTCAGTCATTTAGTGTAGGTCTGGAGAGTTCTTGGGGTTACTGGAAAGCAGAACCTCTTCTTAAGCCCGTGGAATCTGGTAGAGCACTGTCTCTTTAGGTTTTCTCTAGCTGCTGGCTATGTGTTGATTTGTTTGTCTTGGTTTTATGGTTTAATAATTTGAAAAGGTGAAGCTGGTGTATTTTATTTTATTATTGATTCGGGTGTGTTGGGTCATTCTGGTGTTTTCTTTGTGATGGTGGAATCATTGTGTAGAGTGTGGATATGTGTTTTTGTTTGTTGTAAAGAGGGTTTAGAATTCAAAGCGGGAGTTTTTATGGTAATTGGCTGAATATGGTTTCTTCTATTGAATGAGTGAAGTTATTGGTGGAGAAGGTGGGAGCAGAAGAAGGAAAGCTTGATGTTGCTAGGGTCTGTTTCTAGGGCTTTGCACAGGCTATTATTCATGATGTATTTATTTACAAGACTCAACTTCAGGAGAGATTCTTATCTTTAGCTCATCGCAACTTCCCGCCAGGTTCAGGCACATTCAAAGACCCCATTTCCGAATCCCCACAATGCCACAGAGTGTCTCCAAGGCAAATCCCTGGGACCTCACTCAGCCATGGCTTCTTCATTCTCCCTGCCCTGTCTGCCTGTGATGCTGACCATTAATGTCTGGCTCTGGAGTTTATCAGTGATACCCCTCAACTGTGGCACCAAAGATGCACACAATTTCAGCTGTGTTAGAGTCGGGGGAGTACCTGATATCTGTGACAAAGATAAGCACAATGTCTCCCAGTCTGACCCAAGCCCACTCTGTGACCTGCTGCGAAGGGAGGGAGCTCACCTTCCTGTTGCAAAGTGAACTCTCTGCTTGAATCTCAGAGGTGGTGCCTATGCCCTCCTGCACACAGATGACCAAATTACTGACAAAATCAGCTGCTGGAGGCAGGTCCCTGCCACTCCCCACTGGAATATTGGAGTGGTTGCTGGTATGCTACTATAAGGTGTCTTCCTTCTTGGCTCAGGGATCTCAGGTGGCTGCCCACACCCGCCAGTCAGTGACTGTCCCAGGGAAGTTTCCAATGGCCTCTCTCAGCTGCCCGTCCATCCTCTGCCAGGCAGCTATTTCTTAAATAATCTCCCTGTGACTTTCCTCTAAGTCTGCTCTTCTGTGTTTGGTGCACTCTGATTCAATGAACTATTCAGAACACCAAAATTCCTAATTTAAACTGCTGTACCTAGTTTTTCAAGCCAGTCTTTCAAGCTAATTTAGATGTATCATGAAAGGATGATCCTAACCTTCAAACCAAGAAACTAATCCCATGAGGAACTGGTTGTACAAAAGCTGTCTCATTATTGGTTCTAACTTTTTTTTGGAAACATATCTATCACACAACATTTACCAGTTCAACTTATTACTGTTGTATGCTTATTGATATCAATTACATTATTTGGTTGTGAATCCCTTACTCTTAGACAGTGCAAATTTTCTATCACTGTAAACAGAAATTCATGATCCATAACCAAAAATTCCCTTTATCTCCCCTCCTTCTTAATCCTGGTAACCACTAACAAACTTTGGTTTCTATACATTTGCTTATATTTGTCTTTTTATACAAGTTATGTCATGCCATATTTGTCCTTTTATGAATAACTTATTTCACTCAGTATAATGCCATTAAGCTCCATCCATGTTGTAACATGAACCATGACTTAATTTCTCTTTCTGACTGAGTAGTATTCCCTTTTATGTATGTACCATATTTTGTTTATCCCATAAACCACTGATGGACATTAAGGTTTTTTTATACCTTTTGGTTATTGTGAAAAGTGTTTCCACAATTTTGGTGTACATATGTGTGTTTGTACTGCTTCTTTCAAGTCCCTTCAGTTTATTTTAGCAGTAGCATTGGTAGGTTATATGGTCATTGTAATTTTAGTTTTTGAGAAACCAGCATAGATTTCATTCCATGTACTGCTTTTCATTTCCACTAGAATAAATAAGTGTTGTTTTTCCATATCCTTACCAACATTGGTTATTTTCTATTTATTTGTTTATTCATTTTAAATCTTAGCCATAATGCTGGAATGAAAAGGAATCTCATTGTAGTTTTGATTTTCATTTCTTGGGTGGCTCATGAAGTTGAGCATCTTCTCATTTGATTGTTTGCTATTTGTATATCCTCTCTGGTGAAAAGTTTATTGAAGTGTTATGCTCATTTTTTGTTTGGGTTATTTGTCTGTTCATTGTTAAATTGACAAGGATATATATAAAAACAAGCCCACTGCTATTGATTTGACTCCTACTCATAGCAACCCCCTTTGCGTTTCCAAAGCAGTAAATCTTTAAGGAAATATATTGTCCAGTCTTCCTTCCAAGCAGTGGCTTGTGGTTTTGAATTGCCAACCTTCTGGTTAGCAGTCAATTGCCTTAGGCACTATGTTATAAGAGCTCCTTATTAGGTTCTTTGATTCATAGAAGATACATGGTTTCTGAGATATTTGCCCAATTGGTGGATTGTCTTTTAACTTTTCAGTAAAGTCTTAATGAACAAATTTTTTTTTTTTTTAATAAGGTTACATTGACTTATTTGATCTTTTGCTGTTGGTGCTTTTATTATTATATCGGATAACTCATTGCACATAACTAGGCTTAACAGCCCCTGTATTATCTTCAATAATTTTATGGTTTTACTTTTCACAGTAAGGCCCTTAATGCATTTTGAACTTGTTTTTGTGTATGGTGTAAGGCATGGATCCTGTTTCACTTTTTTGTATGTGAAAATCTAATTTTCCCAACATCAATTTATTGAAGAGACATGTCTTTACCTATTGAACGGACTTAGCACACTTTTTAAAATATTTGTTGACCATAGATGCATAGATTTATTTATATACTCTCAATTATACTCCATTAATCTATGTTTCCATTATTATACAACTACCAGGTTGTAATGATTACTGTAGCTGTATAACATGTTTAGAAATCAAGAAGTGTGAGTCCTCCCACTTTGCTCTTCCCCTTCAACAATGACTTCTTACCACTTCATATGAATATAAGAATTGTTTTTTCCATTTATTTAGTCAGTTTTTAATTGTGCTTTGGGTGCAAATTTACCAAGCCAACTTGATTTACATTCAAAGTTTATGCACATCTGATTTCACAGTTCCAGTTACTGTCCCCAACCATAAAAGACTATCCTCCTTCTCCTCCCTGTGATCACCCTCTACCTCTGCCCTTCTTATCCATTTCTTTAAAGAAGCTGTTGGAATTTTTCTTGGAATTGTGCAGAATCTATATTGCTTTGGGTAGTTGTGGCCTCTTAACAATATTAAATATTCCAACCCATGAACAAGGGACATCTTTCCATTAATTTAAATCTCCCTTAATCTCTTCCAAGGAGCTCTGGTGTTGTAATTGTTAAGATACTTGGCTGCTAATCAAAAGGTCAGTGCATAAATATTTATGATTGCTAAATATTCTTGGTGAATTGACTCTTTAATCATCATATCAGATCTATATTTATATCTTCTATCTTATTTTGTCTTTTCTTATTAAAATGACAAAATCACCACCTCATTTTATTATTAAATTTGCCACCTTAGCGATCTTTTTGTTATTGCTTACATGGAATATTTTTTATCATCTTTAAAGTATATCTTTTACAAACAATATATAGTTGAATAATTTTTAAAAAATTATCATGTCACTCGCCAGTTTTAATTGGAGCATTTTGTACATTTATATTCTCTGTAATTACCAATAAAAAAGGACTTTCCATATGTTTTTGCATATAATATATCCACAGAAAGAGCACACACATGCATGTAACATGCATAGCACATGTAGGAAAGTAACATGCAAGTTGGTTGAGAGGTTTGCAAGAAACTGTATAGCACACTGTTATTTACTCAAAAATACTGTACTATTACTATTTCATTATTTGTTTTTTGTATGTTTTAAGAATTCTTTCTATTTTTTCTTTAATACTACCTGGTTTTGTGTTATACTACAAAATAAGGAGAAGTAAATACTCACAGCTGGAACAATAAGCAATATCATATTAAGTGGAGAAAAGATTATCAGATATTTTATTTTACTTGGATCCACAATCAATACCCATGGAAGCATCTGTCAAAGTCAAATGATGTATTCTACAGGGTAAATCTGCTGCAAAAGACTTCTTTAAGGTTTCATGGAGCAAAGATGACATTTTGAAGACTAACGTGCATGCAATCAAAGGCATGGTATTTTCAAAAGACTCCTACATATGTGAAAGCTGGAGAATCAAAAAAAAAAAAAAAAAAAGAAAGACTGGTGAAGAATTGATGGATTTGGATTGTGGTATTGGGAAGAATACTGAAAATGCTCTTCTATGTCAGAGAAATGAACTGTCTTGGAAGAAGTATAGCTGAATTCTCCTTAGAGGTGAGACTGACCATACTTCATCTCTCTTACTTCAGTCATTTCATCGGAAGAGACCAATGCCTACAAAAGGATATTGTGCTATGTAAAGTAGAGGTTCAGAAAAAAAGGGATAGATTTTCAATGAGATGGATCAACATAGTGACTGCAAAGATGGACTCAAGCATAGAAACAGTTGTGAGGATGGTGAAAGGGTAGACAATATTTCATTATTCTGTACATAAGATCACTATGAGTCCAAACCTACTCAATAGCAACTAACAAAAACAACAGTTTTGTGTCTTGTTAGTTTACTATAGTGGGCCATTTTGGTTCCCTTCTCTTTTCCTTTGCACACATTTTTAAATACACTTCTTAGTTGTTACCATGAATATTACATTTGGCATCTTGCATTTATAAAATCCTAGTGTATGACGATATTACCCTAAAATCAGTAATGTACAGGACATTCTTTATCAATATGATTCTTCTCACAGCCTCAATTTTTTTGTTGTTATCATGGTTTAAATATTTATATTCCATGTACACTGTTATATAATTTTATCCTTCCCTTTTATACATGTGTCATTAAAAAGTATGAAGGATACAACTGTCAGAATTAGCAAGTTTGAATCTCCTAACATAGGCATAATACTTGTCCATGAAATTACCTTTAGTAGAGTTTGTCTTTATGTGTGGCTTTGACCTACTTTCTAATATGTTTTCTCTTTCATCCACATGACTCCCATTAGTATTTTTTTGTAGGACCCATCTAATGGATATGAACTCTCTAAGCTTCTATTTGCCAGTGTTATTTTAATTTCTTCCTCACTCTTGATGAATAATTTTGATGGATGTTGTAATCATGACAGAAAGTTTTTGTATGTTTCTGATTGTTTGTTTTTCCTTTCAGTACCTTAAATATATCATTCTGTTTTTTCTGGTATCTGTGTTTCTTAGGAAAAATTGGCACGTATCTTAGTGGAAATCTTTATATGTGAATGTTCATGTCTCTCTTGCTGCTTTCAGGATTCTTTCTTTATATTTACTTTTTGATAGTCTTATTATGATGTCTCTTGGTGTAGATCTCTGGGTTTATCCTGTTTGAGGTTCTTTCATGTTCTTGGATTTGTAGATTCATATCCTTCATCAGATTTGGGAAATTTCCTTTCATTATATCTACAAATATTCTTTCTTTTCTTTTCTCTTTTATCTTGTTCTAGAATTTATATGATACATATTTTGGCCTCTTAATGCCCCATAATTCCATTAAACTGCTGAACACTCTTGAATCTTCATTCTTTTTTATTTTTTAATTGTGATTTGGGTGAAGATTTACAGAGCAAATTCACTTTCCATACAGCAGTTCATATATATTTTGTCTCATGTCATTGACCACAGTTTATCACAATGCAACAGCTCCCCTCCCACTTCCTCCCTATAGTTACCTCTTCCCAGTGTCCAGTGTCCATCCCTCCATACACTCCTGCCCCTGATCTGTCTCCCTGTGCATAAGCAGCCCTTCTTTCTCCCATGATTTTTCTCTCCAAGGAGTGTATCTAC
>NW_006921750.1:6489239-6493402 GCF_000298275.1 Orycteropus afer afer
TTCCACATAGTTCTCCCTCTCTATCAAGGATCTCCTAAATAGATCCCCTTCCAAGTGGATGACAGTAGTAGCCGGGCACCATCTAGTTCTTCTGGTCTCATAGTCATATAGGCTGCAGATTGGATAGTGTACAAGTTGCTAGGAATAATTGTTTCTATGAATTTTGGTTTTCTTCATTCTTCTTTGCTCTGGAGTAGGAGAGAACCATCATTGATTCTCCATTCTTGTTGCTCTTTGGTCTTCAAAATATCAACATTTAATTTGTTGATTCTTCTCTGCCTGAGCATTTGTGTTAAATCCTTCTATCTTATTTAATTATTTATTTTCTCATTTCAGATATTGTCTCTGTTAGTTGCAATATTTCTGTTTGGTTTCTTTTTAGAATGTTCATCTTTTTTAAAAAATCCTTATTTTGTTTATGAATTATTTTTCTTATTTCTTTTATATCTTTATCTGTTTTTATTTAGTTTTTTTAAATGATTAACATTGTTATATTCTTCCATCATGCTCATTATTCAGTCTTCTATTCATGCAATATCACTCTTTTCATCATGTTCATTTGGGTGGGCCAGCATTTTTCTTATCTTTATGTCTCTTGTGATATTTTTTATTGCTCATTGGATTATTTGAGAGTTTTAACTTTATAGTTCTCCCAGTAATGATCTCTGGTAGCATAGTGGCTAAGGCATTTGACTAACAACAAGAAGGTTGACAATTCAAACCACCAGCCACTGTACAGAAGGAAGACTGGACAATCTACTTCTATAAAGATTTACCACCTTGGTAACCCAAAGGAGGTCATTATGAGTCAAAATTGACATGTATTCTCTAAGTATTTGGTATTTTTGACTTCATTACTTTCTGAAAGAAAGTCTTAGGCAGGCAGAGATTTGGGCCATTGCTTACCTATTCCTTTCTCTCTCTCTGATAGTTCCTTCCCTGATTTAGTTATGATTAGAATGCTCAAAATCTCAGTTTCACTTTTAATGTCTCCTAAACACATCAGAGGACACACAAGGATCTAATTGCTCACTAGAGGTTGTAGCCTCTCAGAGAAGATATTGCACATTAATCAATCTGTCCATCATATGGCACAGTCTTATCTCCCTAATTATTACCCCTCAAACTCTTTTTCTGAAACTATGATTTTAATCAGAACCTCACACCAGTGAGCTGTTTTTTGAGCCGGGTATTGCCCTTCTTTTTCACCATAGGCTTTCCTTCTTGCTTTGTAAAAGATGCTTATAATTGAGATGGCATTCACGGGAGTCCAGGTAGACTTTTCTACTCATCAGGAGGAGGTGGCACTGGTACTCTTCAGACCAAAGTGTGAGAAATCTGTATTGGCCCCATAGGCCTGGTGGTGCTTGGTGGAGCAGTATTCACTCAAGTGATCTGTCTCCTGCAGCAGGGGACCTTGTGTAGGAGTTTGTATCAATCCAGCATATGACAGTTAAGGGGTAAGAAATATGCACTCCAAATGGATCTTGTCAGAGGTTGAATTATATCCCCCCAAAATATGTGTCAACTTTGGTAGGCCATGGTTCTCAGTGGTTTTAGCAGTTATACAATGATGTGATCATTCCTCATGATGTGATCTTATGTAATTGTACCATTTAAATACTACCCTCTAGGACTATGGTTGAAACCTGTTCACCATGGGTGACCCTCCTGTTATTTGAAATACGGGTGGTATAGCCTTCACCCACAGAGCAACATTCTAGCCACCACAGTACAAAAAACTGACAGACAAGTGGTGGAAGAAAGCAAAAGGTCATTACAAAGGTAGGGAAGAGTGAAAAGACCAAATATATGTCAGAAGAGACTCTGAAAGTTGCTCATGAACAGAGAGTAGCTAAAACAAATGCAAGAAATCACAAGATAAAAGAGATAAACAGAAGATTGCTAAGAGAGGCTTGAGAAGACAAATGTCAATTAGTATAATGAAATGTGCAAAAACCTGGAGTTAGAAAACCAAAAGGGAAGAATAAGCTCAGAATTTCCCAAGCCAAAAGAATTGAAGAAAAATATCACTCCTCAAGTTGAGATATTGAAAGATTCCATGGCCAAAATAGTGAATGATACAGGAAACATCAAAATAAGATGGAAGGAATACACAAATTCACTGTACCAAAAATAATTGGTTGATGTTAATCTACTTCAAAAGGCGGTATATAATCAAGAACCAAAGGTACTGAAGAAAGAAGTCAAAGCTGCACTGAAAGAAATGGCAAAAATCAAGGCTCCAGGAATTGATGGAATGCCAATTGAAATGTTTCAGCAAACAGATGGAGACACTTACTGCTCTACAGCAAGAAACTTGGAAGACAGCTACCTGGTCAACTGACTGGAAGAGATCCATATTTGCAAAATTCAAAAGAGAAGGTATCCCAAAGAATGTGGAAATTTTCAAAGAATATCATTAATACTACACAGAAGCAAAAATTTACTGAAGATAATTTAAAAAAGTGTTGCAGCTGTATATTGACAGGGAATGTCCAGAAATTCAAGCTGTATTCAGAAGAGAACATGAAATGAAGGATATCATTGCTGAAGTCAGATGTGTCTAGGCTGTGGTAGTTAAGTTTGTGTGTCAACTTTGCTGGGCCTGGTTGAGTGGCTGGGCAGCTAAATCTAGTATTTCCCCATGATGAGACTGGTAAACAACTCCATGGTGGAATCACTGTGAGCAGCTGAGGAGCTGACTAAGGATGTGATCTGCTTCCTGTATATAAGGAGAAGCCTTGGGGAATGGTCTCTAGCTTATGACACACTTGGACCCTACATGTAGACATTTCATTGTTCAGCAGCCTGCCATGCTCTGCCAACCTTGGGACTTACAATGGACTTGAATTAATGGCCTGCTGTGTGGATTGGTAACATCAGGACCGTGCCATTTTATTTGTTGACCTTGGGCTTAATAGCCACAGCAGCTAGTAGCTGTCTGAGTGAAGAGATGTCTCTAGCTTCAGTGGACCAGGAGCAAGAAGCAGAGCTAAAGATCAGGGTCGAGGGGCTTTCACACAGCCCCTACAACCTGGCACTTTGAACTTGGACTTACAGCCTCAAAACTGTGAGAGAATAAACTCCTGTTTGTTAAGGCCATCCCATTTATGGTATATTCTTGTCAGAGAGTCACTAGGTAACCAGTGACTGAAAAGCAAAGAAGACCAGAAAGAGGTTTACTTGTCTTTTTTTGACTATTCAAAAAACATTCAATAAATGGATCATAAAAAATTATAGATAACATTGAGAAGAATGGGAGTCCCCAAACACTTAATTGTACTCATGAGGAACTGTACAAAGGTGAGGAGGCTGTTGTTCTAGCAGAACAAGGGGAACAGAACATGGTTTAAGATGAGGAAGGTGTGTGTCAGTGTTGTATCTTTTCACCATACTTATTCTATCTCTATTCTGAGCAAATAATCCAAGAACCTGGACTATTTGAAGAAGAGGGCATCATCACGATTGGAGGAAGTTTCATTAACAATATGCAATATACAGATGTCAAAATTGTGCTTACTGAAAGTGAAGATGACATGAAGTACTTATTGATGAAAATTTAAAAGCTATAGTCTGCAACATAGTTTACACCTGAACTTAAAGAAAACAAAAGTCCTCACCACTGAACCAATAAGCAGCCTGACAATAAATGGAGAAAAGATTAAAGTTGTCAACTTTCAATAAGATGGTGGAATAGGGAGAAAGACTGAACAGACTCTCTTCAACAAAGAAAAGAGGAACCAATTAACACAGACACAGAAGAAAATCCTGGACCTCTGAGCCTTGAAGGGAAGGATGTAGAAGTGGTCTAAACACCAACTAGCAGAAGAATTTGCATTAAAATACCAAAAAAGGAGACATATGGAGCTGTGGTCTGGAAGTGATCCTGAGTGATCCTGATAGCACAGACAGCTTGGAGATTCCCGAATGGTGGTAGGACCTAAGAATTAACCTAAAATCTGCAGGGAGGACTTCTTTGATGGCTGGGGAATAAAAGGCTAAGAATCAGTGAAGAGAAAGACAGACCTAGCTGTGGACTTTTGCCCATCCGAAGGATGATGCCATTTTGATTGTTTACAAGTGGCTTTACCATTTTGGATATTTAAAGAGACAGTGCTCTCCCAGATTCCAGGGGCTTAAGAACAGGTTCTGCTTGCCAG
>NW_006921750.1:6494342-6495655 GCF_000298275.1 Orycteropus afer afer
AGAAACAAGGGAACAGGATACAGATCCAGAACACATCATTGAGGAAGAAGCAGCATTGGAAGTCTCTGATAAGGAATTCAAAGGTATTATATTTTTGTATCTTCAAAGGATTGAGAGACAGACCAAAGAAAATACAGAAAAAAACCCTAGAGAATTTTGAAAGAAAATACAAGAACAAAATGACCAAATAAATGAAAAATTAGAAATTATTCTAAATCTAATGACAGAAAACCAGAAGGTTAATCCTAAATTGTCAGAAATAAATAACACACTGGAAGGGCAAAGGAGCAGAATTGATGCAATGGAAGACAGAATTAATGAGATTGAAGACAAGTACCTGAATACTTCTTTGGAAAGGGATAAATCAGGAAAAAAAAAAAAAAAATTAAGAATGCCTAAGGTCCATGTGGGATACCATCAAAAGGCATAAGCTACATGTCATTGAAATTTGAAAAAAGGAAGAGAAAAATAATAGCACTAAGAAAACTGTCCAATATCTGTTGAAGGAGAACTTCCTTGAATGAGGAAAGATGGTAATATATCCATTCAGGAATTCTAACAAGCTCCAAACAGGATAGACCCTAAAAGAAAATTACTAAGACACATCATCATCAAACTCATCAAAACCAAAGACAAAGACAGAATCCTGAAATCAGCATGGGAAAAACAAAAAGTTACTTACAAAAGACAGCCAGTATCAATAAGCTCTTATTTCTCAGCAGAAACCATGCAAGTGAGAAGAAAATGGGATGGTATATAAAAAACCCTGAAAGAGGAAAATTTTCAATCAAGAATTATATACCTGGCAAAATTGTCCCTTAAATATGATGGTGAAATTAGGAGATTTCCAGATAAGCAAAAACTAAGGGATTTTGTTCAAACCAGACCAAATTACAAGAGATGCTATAAGGAGGCTTTGAACAGAAAACCAAAAATACCAAATAAAAACTGACCATTGATACACAAGATGACATAACCCAGAAACCACAGCTATGGACATATCCAAAGTAAAATGAGCTTACAAGACCATAAACAGGGAACCAGAGACATCAATTGACAAGTGAGGACAACTACAAACAAAAAGAGGGAAAATACTGTGTAGTTACAGAACTTCTAAATGGTAAGGAAGTTAAGAGAGTTGAAAGACAGAAAAGACTGTTCTAAACTCAGGGAGAAAATTGTAAATCATAGGGTTACCACAAAGAAAAATGATAAACCTTCATATCACAATAAAAAAGAGGACAAGCACAAATATTCAGCATATACTAAAACAACAGCAACAAAGGAAATTATAACACAATTCATAAACATAA
>NW_006921750.1:6496758-6497989 GCF_000298275.1 Orycteropus afer afer
AGTCACCAGAAGAAAGGAAATAATAAAGATTCAAGCAGAAATCAATGAAACAGAGAATAGAAGGGTGATAGAAAAAAATCAGCAAGATCAGAAGTTTTTTTTTTTGAAAAGATCAATAAAATCAATAAACCACTGGCAAATTTAACAAAGGAAAAGAGGGAGAAAATAGAAATAACATGAATAGGAAACGAAATTGGTGACATCACAATGGAACCAACTGAAATAAAAAGGTTAATGTCAGGATAGTTTGAAGAACTGTACTCCAAAAATTTTGTATATCTGGAAGAAATGGACAAATTTCTAGAAACACACTACTTACCTAAACTAATACAGATTGATGTGGAAAAGTTGAACAGGCCCATCACAAAAGAAGAAATTGTACAGGTCATCAAAATTTACCAACTAAAAAGTCCTGTCCCAGAGTGTTTCACCAGAGAATTTTACAAAACATTCAGAGAAGAACTGATACCAATCTTACTCAAACTATTCCAAAACATAGAAAAGGATAGAATCCTCCCTAACTCATTTATGAAGCCAGCATAACCTTGATACCAAACCAGGGAAAGACATCATTCAAAAGGAAAACTACAAGCCAATATTCTTCATGAATATAGATGGAAAAATCTTCAACAAAATCTTAGCCAATAGACTGCAACAACGTATCAAGAAAATCATTCATCATGACCAAGTGGGGTTCATATCAGGTATGAGGAATGGTTCAACATTAGACAAACAATCAACGTCATCCACCACATAAATAAAACAAAGGAGAAGAACCACATGATCATATTAATTGACGCAGAAAAGGCATTTGTTAAAATCCAACACCCATTCCTGATCAAAACTCTCAGCAAAATAGGAATAGGAAGGACATTCCTCAACATAATAAAAGGCATCTATGCAAAACCAACAGCCAATATTATTCTGAATGGAGACAGACTGAAACCATTCCACTTGAGAACAGGAACCAGACAAGGATGGCCGTTATCATCACTTCTATTCAACATTGTACTGCAAGTCTTAGCCAGTGCCATAAGGCAAGAAAGGGAAATCAAAGGCATCCATATTGGTAATGAAGAAGTCAAACTATCCCTATTTGCTGAAGATATGATCCTATACCTGGAAAACCCAAGAGACTCAGTCAAAAATCTAGTGCAACTAACTGAGAGATTTATCATCATGTCAGGATATAAGATCAACACCCAGAAATCACTTGGATTCCCCTACACCA
>NW_006921750.1:6499453-6526368 GCF_000298275.1 Orycteropus afer afer
ATTTACAATAGCCAAAGATGGAAACAACTTAGGTGTTCATCAAATGAGGAATGGATAACCAAACTCTGGTACATACATACAATGGAATACTCTGCGATGCTAAAGAATAATGTAGAATCTGCAAAACACCACATAACGTGGATGAACTTGGAGGAATTTATGCTGAGTGAAATAAGTCAGTGACAAAAGGACAAATATTGCATTAGTCCATTATTGTAAAAGTCAAGGAAAGGTTTATCTATGGAAGGAAATTTTCTTTTTTGATTACCAGGGGTGGGAAGGGAGGGGTGGAAACACTGTTAGATAGATAGAGATAAGTATTGATTTGAGTGAAGAGAAAGGCGATGTACCAAATGTGAGTGATCAACATGGTGGCACTCAGGAAGAGAAAGACATATAGAGGTACATGGGAGGTACAAACAGAGATGAACCCTATTGCACATGTAGTACTGCTTTGTCAGTGAAGGCAAACATGGATATATGGTGGTTAGATGGGTGGACAGATGGGTCACCAGGCTGAATTAGTAGTTATGTCTATGAAGTGGGGAGTGTACCCAAGAACAAGTATAGGGTTGGCAGACAATGGTCCTATAAGTTTATGTGTATGATCTGAATTCCCAGGTGCATAGTAGAGCAGGCAAGGGGCAAGGTTGTAGTCACTGCTTGGTCACAGCCAGCTCAGTCCCAGAGGGACCGAGTAAATGAACCTCTGGGCTTGGGACCATAGTCGCAGGAGACATCAAGCTCTGGTAGCACAGTGGCTAAGACACTTGCCTGCTAACCAGATGGCTGGCGGTTCAAACCCACCAGCCACTCCTCGGAAGGAAGGTTGGGCAATCCTACTTCCGTAGTGATACTGCCTCGGAAACCCAAGGAGGGCTCGCTATGAGTCGGGTTTGGCTCGATGGCACATAACAACAACAACAACAACAACAACAACTACACAAAACATTGTTCCACTTCCTACTTTGGTGAGTAGCGACTGGGACCTTAAAAGCTTGCAAGCTGCCATCTAGATGCAATGATAGGTCTCTCCTCATCCAGAGCAAAGAAGAATGAAGAATACCAAAAATTCATGGATACAATCAGTCCTAGCAACTGGTACACCATCCTATTTGCAGCCTATATGACTATGAGACCAGAAGAACTAGATGGTGCATGGCTACCAATGTCAACCTCTTGGAAGGAGATCTATGTAGGAGATCCTGGATAGAGAGGGAAAACAATGAGGACAAAACTCAAAATCATTTGGAGAAAACAAAGAAAAAAAAAGTGGGAGTGTACCAGATTTGCTGGTCTGATAGAGCCTGGTGGAACCACTGAGACTATGGCCCCTAGCTGCCTGTCAGGTCTGGAATTGATCGCACTCCTGTGGCTTCCAGCCAAGCAAAAGATGGGCATATGAGTTGAACATTTACCTGAGGTAAATACACTCCTTAGAGAGAACAATCATGGGAGAAAAAAGGGCTGCTTATGTACAGGAAGACAGCTCAGGGGGCAGGAGAGCATGGAGGGATGGACACAGGGAAGAGGTAATTATTGGGAGGTAGTGGGAGGGGTGCTGTTGCATTGTGGTAAATTGTCAGGAGGAAGTGAGAGGGGAGCTGTTGCATTGTGGTAAATTGTGGTCAATGTCATGAAACAAAATGTATGTGAACTTCTGTATGGAAAGTGAATTATATCTCTAAATTTTCACCTAAATCACACACACACACACACAAAGAATGTCAGACAAGGTCCCACCATCAAAAAAAAAAAAAAAGATTAAAGTTGTCAAAGATATCATATTATTTGTTTGCACAAACAACCGAAATGGAAGGAGCAGTCAAGAAATAAGAAATCATATTGCATTGGTCAGATCTGTTGCAGAAGACCTCTTTGAAGTGCTGAAGAGCAAAGTTTCTCTTAAAAGACTAAGGTGCACCTCACCCAAGCCATTGTGTTTTCAGTCGCTTCATATGCATGTGAAAGCTGGACAATGAATAAGGAAGACCAAAGAAGAGTTGATGTTTTGATTTGTGGCATTGAGGAAGAACACAGAAAGTACCATGGACTGCTAGAAGAACAAACAAATCTGTCCCAGAAGAAGTGCAGCCATACTTCTCCTTGGAAGTGAGAATGACCTGAGTAATTTCATTTACCTTTGTCCATTTCTTGGAGGACCATAGCATGCTTGTAAAGTGGAGGGTCAGCGAAAAAGAAGGCCCTCAAGAAGAAAGATTGACACAGTGGCTGCAAAAATGGGCTCAGATATAGCAAGGATCATGAGGGTGGCACAGAACTGGGCAGTGTTTCATTCTGTTGCACGTAGGGTGTCTATGAGTTAGTGCCAACTCAGTGGCACCTAACAACAACAATAACATGTCTGTGGTTCAAGGTTCTAGGATTTGATGGAATAACCTTTGAGATGTTTCAGCAATTGGATGTCATGCGGGAGGCAGTTACTCCTCTATGCAGAAAATTTGGAAGACAGCTACCTGGCCAAATGACTAGAAGAAATTCATGTTTGTAACCATTCCAAAGAAAGGTGATCCAACAGAATGTGGAAATTATCAAACAATATCATTAATACCACACACAGGTAAAATTTGCTAAAGATAATTCAAAAAACATTTGCAGCAATATATTGACAGGGAACTTCCAGAAATGCAAGCTGGATTCAGAAGAGGACGTGGAATTAGGGATATCATTGCTGATGTCAGATGGATCTTAGCTGAAAGCAAAAAGTATGAGAAAGATATTTGGTTGTGTTTTATTGACTATGCAAAAACATTCAACTGTGTGGATCATAGCAAATTATGAATAATATTTAGAAGAATGGGAATTATGGAATACTTAATTGTGTTCATGAGGAACCTGTACATGGACTAGCAGGCTGTCATTAGAACAGAACAAGGGGATACTGCATGGTTCAAATCAGGAAGGGAGTATGTCAGGGTTGTATCCTTTCACCATAGTCATTCAATCTGTGTGCTGAGCAAATGATCCAAGGATCTGGACTATTTGAAGAAGAATGTGGTATCAGGATTTGAAGAAGACTCTTTAACAACCTGCAATATGCAGAAAACACAACCTTCTTGCTGGAAATGAGGATGACTTGAAGTACTTAATGATGAATATTCAAAAAATATAGTCTACAGCATAGATTACACTTCATCATAAAGAAAACAAAGATACTCACAACTAAGCAGCATGATGATAAATGGAGAAAAGAATAAAGTTGCCAAACATTTTATATTACTTGGATACACAATCAAAACTAATGAAAGCAGCACCCAAGAAATCAGAAGGCATATTGCACTGGGCATATTTGTTATGAAAGACCTTGTGCTTAAGAACAAAATGTCTCTTTGAAGATTAAGGTACCCCTAATCCTAGCCATGGTATTTCAATAGCCTCATATGCATGTAAAACTTGGACAATGAATACAGAATACTGAAGAGTTAATGCTTTTGTGTTGTGTTGGTGGAGAATACTAAAAATACCATGGACTGCCAGAATAAGAAAGAAATCTGTCCTGGAACAAGTGCAGCCTGAATGCTCCTTGGAAGCAAGAATGACCAGACTTTGTCTCAGATACTTTTCTCATGCTGTCAGAAGGAACTACTCCCTAGAGCATGATATCATGCTTGGTAAAATAGAGGGTCAGCGAAAAAGGGAAAGACCTTCAACAAGTTGTATTGACACAGTGACTGCAACTATCATCTCAGATATAGCAAGTATTGTGAGGATGATTGTTCTGGTTTCTTAGTGCCACTCTGACAAGAATATACCACAAATGGGATGGTCTTAACAAACAGGAGTTTGTTCCTTTACAGTTCGGAGTTTTTAAATCCAAGTTCAAAGTACCAGACTCTAGGGGTTGGGTAAAAGCCCTTCAACCTTGGCCTTCAGCTCTGACTCCTGCTCCTGGCCCACTGAAGCTGGAGGCTCTTCTTCACTCAGACAGCTAGCTGCTGGCTGCTGAGGCTAACAAACCCAAGGTCAACAAGTGAAAAGGTACAGTCCCAATGTTATCACACAACACTGCATGCCATTGATTCAAGTCCATTGAAAGTCCAAAGGTAGGTAGAGCATGGCAGCCTGCTGAAAAACGACATGGCTACAAGCAGGGTCCAAGCATGCCATAAGATAGAGACCATTCCCAAAACTACTTCTAATATACGAGAAGCAGACCACGTCCCTAAAGCAGCTACTCAGCTGCTTGCAGTTGATTCCACCATGGAGTTGATTGTCAGTCTCCTCATGGGGAATAACTACCACCAGCTGTTCAGCCACTCAACAAGACCCAGTGAAGTTGACACACAACCTTAACTATCACAATGATGCATGACCAAACAGTGCTTCCTTTTGTTGTACATAGGGTTGCTATTAGTTGGAGACAACTTGATGGCACCTAACCATCCACAGCCAGATGCATATGGTTATGGTCCCACGTCAGAGTGACCTGTCCATTATGTTAATGAGGCATAATTAGATAATGTTAATGAGGACCTGAGTGGGATAAATCACCCTCATTGAGTCATACCTTTCATTTTACAAGATACAAAAGAAGAAAGAAGTGAGGAGGAATCTTAGTACTACCAAGAAAGAAGAGCTGGGAGTGAAGCTCATTCTTTGGACCCAGAGGCCCTGAAGTGACAACCTCCTTGACTGAGAGACAGACTGATGTCAAAACACATGAAGATGTGAAGGGGTTCCAGGACCACAGACGTTGAGATGCAAAAACCTTCCACCAGAGCTGAATGAGAAAGCATTGGGATCCTGAATTCAGACTTCTAGCCTCTTGAACTGTGAAATAATATGGATAAAGCCATACACTTGTGGAGTTTCTGAGAAAGCAGCACAAGTTAACTAAAAGCAATGCTCAAGGAGGTCTGCCTTATTATCAGAGCCCCATTGATAATATGTTGGCATTAGATGCCAGTTTCACTCAAGTGTCTTATTTCCTAGCAGAAGGCAGCCTCAGTCAACAGTTCTCAGCACCAAATGAAAGTAGGGACAGGCAGACCTGTACTACTCCCAGCGAGGTATTTTATGTTGAATTTAAAAACATGAGCTATGGGGTTTGCCAAAAGACAGGCAGAGTGCTGTCTGTGAGAACTGGATCCATTGCGAGGGGCCTTCTGTACCAATTTACAGCTTCCTGGAAGCCAAAAGCAGTTGGGAAACTGTGGACATGCTTTAAATATACTCCCATGGAGGTTTCCCTTGTTATCAGAACCTGACCAGAAGTATGCTGTCTGTGAGTGCATGCACTACAGAAAACTCCTCTTTCCTAGCACTCAGTAACCTCAGTGGCTATTTGAATGTGTCCCAAGGGATTTCTGCCTTGTTGATTTCAGAGTAACAGCATAGGGTCTTGTCTTTTTGCATGGGCAGGGTTTGTGGTGGTTAGGGAAGCAAACTCTTTTGCTTGGTTTACATTAGAAGATCACACAGTAGCTAGTGGTAGCTAGTGGCCTGTGTGGCTATGTGGAGGGCAGGGATAATGAGAGAACCAATTTATTTAGTCTCTGTGACTTGTTGTTGACTTATTGATTCTTGCCCATCTTCAGTTCCTCCACTGGTGTACTCCACTCCCTGATTCAGAGTCCCTCAAGACTGAGCAATTTTCTTGTATTTCCTGGTTTATTTGTAGAGGTCAACACATTGATCTGTTTACACCACCATCTTATAAAAGGAGCTATATTTATTTCTTATATCTTGTTGTCATTAGCTTGCAAAGAAAGACTTCCATAATTCACTCTCTGTGCCTACCTGTATTTTTAATGTCACTTTTGAACTACTTACATCAAAGACTATGTCCACCTTGGCATTTTTTGGACTGGTTTTGTCTTGTTTGGTGCATAGGAATGCTGCAAAGTTGATTTTCTGTAATTTCTGAGCCTAGACTTCCAGAGGCCTTGTGCATGGTTTTTGTGGACCCTTCCTCCTCAAGTGAAGAATCTGGAGAAGTAGAGAGCACAAAAAAGAGACTCAGACCTCCCTGAACTTGGGATAAACTCCTCTCTAAGAGTAACAGGTGCTCTGGTGACATGATGCCTAAGGCATTTAACTGCTAACCAGAAGGCTGGTGGTTCAAATCCACCAGCCATTCCTCAGAAGGAAGGTTGGGCAATCTACTTCTGCAGTGATACTGCTTCGGAAACCCAAGGCAGGGTCACTATGAGTCAGATACAACTCAATGGCAGTGATCTTGGTTTTTGGTTTTCTAAGAGTAACAGTATTATACATTCAACCCAGAATGGACTATGAGTGCTATGCAATAATAAAGGTGTATTACTTTAAATAACTGAGTTTTATAGTTGTTTATTACATAGTAAAAATTAAGTAAGGCAGATATATTGACCATTCTTTCTATAAAACCAGTTGTTGTCATGTCAATTCTCACTCATGGAAACCTCACATATATCAGAGAAGGATTGTGCTCCATAGGGACTTAAATGGATTACTTTTCAGAAGTAGATTGCCAAACCATTCCTCCAAAGTACCTCTGAGTGGACTCAAACTGCCAACTTTTTCATTAACAGTTGAGCATATTAATCATTTGCACCATCCAGAGACTCCATTTTTCCTATATGTACATATATGGATGAGGGTAGGTGTGTGTTGTACAGAAAATTGTCTAAAAATAGTCACAGTTAATTGATGTCACTGGTTACCCAGAGCAATATACAGACAATGTGCCTATAGTCAATTATTATATATGGGTTTGCTATGAGTTGGAGTCAATTTGATGGCACTTAACAAGAACAGTGTTGGTTCTTAGTTACCAGAGATGAGGGGGATTCATTCTTTAGTATGTATGTGTGTGTGTGTGTGTGTGCTAGGTGCTGTTGAGTCAACTTTAACTCATACCAACCTTATGTTCAACAGAATGAGACACTGCCCAGTCCTGTGCCAGCCTCATAATTCTTGCTATAGTTGAGCCCATTGTTACAGCCATGGGGTCAATCCATCTTGTTGAGGGCCTTTCCCTTTTTCACTGACCTTCCACTTTACAAAGCATGATATCCTTTTCCAGGGAATGGTCCTTTCTGACATTGTGTCCAAAGTAGCTGAGACAAAATCTGGCCATTCTCACTTCCAAGAAGTATTCTGACTACACTTCTTCCAGGACAGATTTGTTCATTCTTCTGGCAGTCCATGACATTTTCAGTATTCTTTGCCAACATCACAACTCAAAAGCATCAACTCTTCTTTGGTCTTCTTTATTCATTGTCCAGCTTTAACATACTTATGAGGCTATTGAAAATACCATAGCTTGGGTTAGGCACATCTTGGTCTTCAAAGATACATCTTTGCTCTTCAGCACTTTAAAGAGGTCTTTTCAACAAATTTTCCCAGTGCAATATGTCATCTGATTTCTGTACTGTTGTTCCCATTGGTGTTGATTATGAATCCAAGTATTATGAAATCTTTGACAACTTTGACAATCTTTTCTCCATTTGTCATGATGCTGCTTATTGGTCCATTGTAAATGGCATTGATTACATTCTTCAAATCTTGCAACTATTTTTGCTATATTTTTCTTAATTATAGCCCATCTTTAGCACACCTACATTGTACTCTAAGCAAAAACTCCTTATTTCACCCTCCCTCATGCCCTGGTAACCAGTAAATACTTTTAGTTTCTGTATGTTCAATTGTTTTATGTATTAATATTGTACAGTATTTGCCCTTTTGTGTCTACCTTAGATTCACTGCATTTTGATTTATGTATCAATTTGGGAAAAATTGCCTTTTAAACAGTAATGTATTTTCCAATCCTTAACCACAGAATCTCTCTCTTTCCTTTTTCCCATTTGTTTAGATCTTCTCTGATTTCTTTCATCAGAGGGAGATTTTCAATTTATCTTAGAAAATTTCTCCAGTCTGGAATTTTGGTTCATATAATCTTTGTTTCTATAACTCTCTGATTCCTTTTCAAATATAATTTATTATAGTTTATCTTTTTTCTTTATTTGTTTTTCTTAGTTCTTGCAGCTGAAGTGTTTATCAACCCATCTTATTTTTTGAATCTTTATCTCATTTTAGGTTTTAGTGTTTTCTAAAAGGAATTGAGGTATTTTGCATCTTTATTTCTTTTATGTCCTTTAACTCCTTCCTCCTTATGACATAGGAGCTCTGGTAGCATAGTGGCTAAGGCATTTGACTGCTAACCAGAAGGCTGGCGGTTCAAATCCACTAACCACTCCTCGGAAGGAAGATTGGGCAATCTACTTCCATAGTGATACTGCCTTGGAAACCCATGGAGGGGTCGCTATGAGTTGGGTCTGTCTCAACAGCACATAACAACAACAACAAAAACAATATATATATATATATATATATAAGCTATTCAGTGAGTTCAGAATGGGCTTCTTAGGGAGAAAAAACTGATATCTATTAGTTCAAGTTCTGTGATAAGTATTTTATATACAAGATCCCAAATAAACCATGTAACAACCTCCTTTTTATAAATGAGTAAACTGTCCCTGAGAGAGTTCAAATGATGTTATTACTCAGCTAGTCAATGATGGACATTAATTTAAACTAAGACCAGTATGCCTTCTAATCATCCCCATTTGTTATGTCACTTTGCCTAGAAGGAAAGGGACAGAGGGTTGGATAAACATGAGATTGCTTCACTTCTGCATGTTGGAAAGATTCTTTGCAAACTATTCCAAATATTCCAAATTGGTTCTTTAGCTCTGAAGAAGTCATGATTCAACTAATTTCTGAGCAATTTCATTTTTTTTTTTCTGTTCATCGACAATTTTTAAAAGTAAAATTCACTAGAAATTAAAACAGATTATTACCAGTTTCTAAAGGAAAAAGAAAAGTGAAGGAGCAGTGTACTGAGTAGCCCATAAAACTCCATGTATGCTGCACCCTCAGCACCCTTCTAACCAGAGTGTCTCAGTGCAATTATTGTGCATATACTCCCATGTTTTTATGTGAAACTGTTCACCTGGCGAGGATGGATTGCATCAATAACCTGTATTTTGGTCACAAAAGAGTAGCAATGGGTTAGTTTAAAGTGTTACTTTAGAATTAGCTTGACACAGAAATGCCCGGAAGGTATATTGACAATGGATAATGAATAACATGCCTGTTGAAAAAGAGAGATAGAGAGTCAGTATCTAAGGAAGGGTATAAGTTATACCACTATTAATATCACAAAATCATTAACTTAGAGAAATGTAGACACACTCTTCTATACATATTATAGAAATACAATTACAAGGGGATGCCAAAGTGACTAGGCCAACAAAACTGATGTTAAATGACTAAAATTCCCTTGTGAGTGGTATTTCACCCACTGTCATTTGCTAAGAGCTTTCTGGGCACAGGTTTAATGCAAGCTTTGGGGCACATTATGACACTGTATCACAGTCACCGTTTCACTAAGTGGCCTTGGAACTCTTCTGGCACCATAATAATAATAAACAAGATCACTATTGATGCAAGGACTAACCCAGACATTATTGAGACAGATACCCACACTTGTGGATTTCCTAGGGCATTCTTAAAATAAATCTCCATTATTTAAAGGGTATAAACACATTTCTATTCCTATAACCTGCAATCTCCTAACATACTGGGAATTGACAATTTCAAAAGAAAATAAACCAAAGCATACAATGCCAAATTTCTTGTTATTCCCATTCCCTACATGAGTAATGAAAGCGTTAAATCCTTCACTGTCTCAAGACATCACCATCTGTTCCTTACTCTAATTGATGTAAGAGATGTTTCAAGAAGTCTCCAATGGGAAACAAGTTTTTTGTTCATGAAAACTGGCTGGGAGATTAATGAGTAAGCCAAACAGATGGTGCCAGGGCACATCAACTTACAGGGCAGCTGCTGCCTTACCTGGGAAAGGTGACCATTCCTTCAACCACAGGGATTATAAATCTGCCAGCACCAATCAAGTCTCCCAACGTCTTTACATCCAACTAAGGATTTATCTGGAGACAGGATTTGAAGATTGAAAAATGAATTCAGCTGAAGGCATAATGTTTCCTTCCTCTTTAGTGGTTCACATAGGGTACAGACAAGGGTGGCGAGTGTTCTTCAGTAGAACAAATCAAAACTGCTTCAACCAGCCAAGAATTCCAGATGTCAAGTGTATATTCCTTGTTAAGAATTTGGAGACAATTAAAAAGCCAAGAGACTTTATTACCATATTTGTGAACATTCTATTTTCTCAAAAAAATTCAGTTGTTGAGGTTAAGATCTACATCATTGTTTCTTTACCTCATTTCTCATCTGTGTGAAATCTCTGTGAAATAAATTACAGGTGTTTCCTGATTCCCTTTTGGTTTTAACTCAGGATTAAAAAAAAAAAAGTCTATGCAGAAAGCATAGTTATATCTTCAGTAATTCCAAGAACCCTTCTGACTCCAGGTAATACTTTGAAGCGAATAAGCTGGATTTAGTTCTGATATTTATAATCCTTGTTCCACTGCCTCATTATTAATGTTTGCATGACTCTTGGCATGTAGGCATCATGATTATCATATGAAATCACCATGTGGCATCCTTCTTCACTTCTTCCTTTCCTTCTTTACTTGAACATTTGTGAATGCTGACCATGAGCTAGTTCTATGGTACTGAAGATAAATAGTGGCAAAAACAGGAAATGTCCCTATTCTTGTAAAGCTTACATTCTAGTGTGGAGATACATATTGAATAATTGGTCCATAATGAACTGATAATGTCAAGTTAAGAAAAGTCCTCTGAACTGAAAGAAAGACTTAACACCAAAGAAAACACATAATACTGGAATTGTCTTCTGGTATCATGGTTTGGAGGATGGGAAAAGGGGGATGAGGAGATTTACTTAAAGGAATGAGAAAGTCACATTGGAGCTGAAATAATAAAGGGTAAGTAGAATTATGGTGTCAGTGAAGAATATTTAATATACCATGGACTACCAGAAGATTGAACAAATCTGAATTGGAATAAGTACAGCCAGAATGCTCCTAGAAGTAAGAATAGTTAGACTTTATCTCATGTACTTTGGACATGTTTTCAGGAGATACTAGTCCTTGGAGAAGGACATCATTCTTGGTAAAATTGAGGATTAGCATAAAAGAGGATGATCCTCAACAGGACGGATTGACATATTGGCTGCAACAATGGGCTCCAACACAGAATCCAAGGTGAGGTTAGTGCAGGACAAGGAAGGGTTTTGTTCTGTTGTACATAGGATTGCCATGAGTCTGAACAGCTTCAATAACAGCAACAAAAAGTAGAACACCAGCAAAGGTCTTACAGAAAACATCATGCCAAACAGAGAGAGTAGCATTTAAGCAAGTTCTCCTAGAAAGCAGTATCATGCAATTGCAGAATAGAACCAAAGTCCAAGTGCCTGGACAGTGCAAGACAACAGGATAATAAATTATCTCTTTCTGTTTTATTCTTTAGAAAATATTTCACCATTAGTACATTGCATATTTTGTTATATTTTTACTACCAATTTACCCTCAGTTTATCCTTTAAAGTGATCAGGGTCAGTCATTACAAGTTATAATATGGATAATAAACTGAGCATAAAGAAAACAAAAATCTTCACAACTGGATTGACAAACAACATCATGCTAAGTGGTGAATATATTGAAGTTGTCAAGAATTTTGTTCTACTTGGACAGCCAATCAAAGTCCATGAAAATAAATGTCGAGAACTCAAAGAACATATTACTCTGGGAAAATCTGCTACAAAATATTCCTTTAAAGTGTTAAAAAGCAAGGACATCACTTTGAAGACCAAGGTATGCCTGTCCCAAGCTATCATTTGTCAGTTATGTCATAGGGATGAAAAGGTTGGGCAATGAAAAATGAAGATCAAAGGACTGGCTAATTTGAATTGGGAAATTGGAGATATACTGTGGACTGAATAAATCAGTCTTAGAGAAAGTACAGCCAGAATGTTCCTTAGAATCATTACAGGAAAATGATGAGACTTCAACTTGCTTACTCTGGACTTGTCATCAGGAAAGATCAATCCTTAGAAAATGACATCATGCTCATAAAGTAGAGGGCCAGTGAATATGAGAGAAACCTTCCAAGAGATGGATTACCACAATATCTGTGTATGATATTCTAAAATCTGAGGCTTTTGGTGTGTATAAATAAAGATGACTGAAAATAGAGCCTTAGTCTATAATCCATGCTTAATTCAATTTAATTTTTAACATTTTATTGTGGTTTGAGTAAAAGTTTACAGAGCAAATCTGTTTACCATGTAACAATTTATACATATTTGATTTAAAGACATTGATGGCAATCCCCACAACAGCATTCTTCCAACTTTCTCTCTGTGTTTACTGATTCCATTTTTCTTTCTTTAACTTTCCTTCCTGCCTTCTCAGCTTTATCCATGGGCAAATGATGCCCTTTTTATTTTCTTTGGTTGACTGTTCCAAAAAAGTGTGTACTTTCCTGGTATTATTGCTTAATTTATAAGCCTGTTGTTTGGATGAATGTTGACCCACAGAGGAAAGTTCAGTTCTAGGCTTGAAGGGTTTCTAAGGCCATAGTTTTGAGGGCTCCACCAAGTTCTATGATACTAGTAAGCCTGGTAATTCTCATGAGTTTGAATTGTGTTCCACATTTTCCACCCACTCTAATTAGGACCTTCTATTGTGATCACTTTTAGAGAGGTCAGCAGTGAAAGCTGGGCACCATCTAGTTCTTCCGGTGTAAGGGTCATGAAGGCTGAGGTTCACACAGTCTATTAGTCCTTTGGGCTTGTTTCCATGTATGTTTTATTTTCTTCAGTCTTTTTTTTTGCTGCAGATGGGGAAAGACAAATAGTTTTGCCTTGGGTGGCCATTTGCAAGCTTTTAAGACTCAAATGACTGCTCACCAAATAGGATATAGAATATTGTTTTTGTGGACTATGTCATTCCAGTTGATCTTGATGTCTCCCATGACTAAGGTCCTGAATTCCCAGGGCCAGAAAAATATTCACTCAAGATGTTTGGTTATGGCTAAGAACTTTTCATAGCTTTTCCTCTTGTTTGCTCTATTATATACATGAATGTATTTATAGAACATATAAGTATATATATAAAATATCATGTGCCAAACATGTATATGGTCATGGATGTAGTCTCATTCACCTACCAATACTTCTTCATCTTGCTTGTCTGCATGTGGATCCACTTTAGATTGATGTTTGTTATTTCTGATAATGTAGGATTGTGTATGTAATAGCTTTTACCTTTGTTGTCTTAGCTCTTATGCACTTTTCTTTGTCTTCCTTTTCCTTAGCGATGTTGTGTTGATCACTCCTTTATTGTATATTGCCTTTTCCTTCTCCCAAGTTAATAAATGTTTATTATCTAGCTGGTGATTTTCCTTTTCTTCCTCTCTCATTCCTGGTAAACATCAAAGAATGTTTCTGTTTCTTCCAGTTTGTAAAATTTTCTGTTTTTATAACAGTGGCCTCATACACTACTTGTACTGCTGTGATTGACTTATTTCACTCAGCATGATATTCTCCAGGTTCATAGGTATTATGACGTGTTTTTAGATTTTTTTTTCTTCATTATTCTTTAATGTTGCATAGTATTCCATTCCACCATTCATCTGTAAGTTTGTTGTACTATGGTGACTTATGTGTTACTCTGAGGCTGGAGGCCATGCCACCACTATTTCAAATACCAGCAGGGTCACACATGGTGGGCAGGTTTCAGTGGATCTTCCAGACTAAGACAGACTCATAAGAAAGAAGGGGCCATCCACTTCTCAAAGAATTGGTCAGTGAAAACCTTATGAATAGCAGTGAAACACTCTCTAATATATAACTGAAAAACTTTATGAATAGCCCTGAAATATTGTCCAATATAATGCCAGAAGATGAATCCCACAGATTGTAAGACACTAAAAATATGATGAGGAAACATTAGAGTAGAGCCAACCTTAATGATGCTGATGGAGTAAACCTTTCAGGACCTCCATTTTCTGATGTGGTGCTACTCAAAATGGGCAGAAACAACTGCAAAGATCTATTACAATTGGAATATGGAATGTATGAAGTATGAATCTAGAAAAATGGGAAATTGTAAAAATGAAATAGAAAGCATGAAGATCAATATCCTAGATATTAGTGAGCTGAAAGGGACTGATTTGGTCATTTTTTATCAGACAACCATATAATCTAATATGCCTGGAATGACAAATTGAAGAGGAATGGCGTGGCACTCACAATCAAAAAGAATGTTTCAAGATCTCTCTTGAAGTACAATGCTATCAATGATAGACTATTATTTGTATGCCTACACACAGACCAAAAAAAAAAAAAAAAAAAACCTCACTGCAATTGAGTTGATTCCAACTCATAGCACCCACTTTGGGATTCCAAGACAGTAAATCTTTATGGAAGTAAATTGCCCAACCTTCCTTCTGGGGAGCAGCTGGTGGGTTTGACCCACCAACCTTCCATTTAGCAGTCAAATGCCTTAGGCACTACTGCACCAGATCTCTAAAACCCTACAAGGAAGATCCATTAATACTTATATTATTCAAATTTACACACCAACCACCAAAGCCAAAGATGAGGAATTTGAAGATTTTTACCAACTTCTGAAGTCTGAAATTGAGCAAACATGCAATCAAGATGTGTTGATTACTCCCAGTAAGATGATGGAATAGGCAGACAAGCTACACAGACTCTCTTCAAAAAAGGAAAGAGGGAACCAATTGACACAGATACAGAGGATAATCCTGGAGCCCTGAGCTTTGAAAAGAAGGATACAGAAGTGGATTAAACATGAAGAAGTAGAAAAATCTGTATGAAAACCATGAGTAAAGAGACAAACAGAGCTTTGGTCTGTCAGTTGTCCTGATGGCATGGGCAGCCTGAATATTTTCCAGATGGTATTAAGACCTGAGAATTAACTTAGAAATCAGCCCTGCTCAGCAAGATCTCCATGGACAACTGCATGGTAAATGAGGACTGAGAAGGGAAACAGCAAAGAAAGAGAAAATCTAAGCTGTGGGCTTTCAGCTGTCAAGAGGGAGCAGCCATTTTCAATGTTTACAGGCAATGGCCATTTTCAATATTTAAACTGAAAACATTCATGTTCAGATTCTAGGGACTAGGCTCCACTTGCCAAAGACAGCACTGACATATGAGATGCTGATGACTGGAAAGGAGACATGTGGTGAATACATAAGTGCTGCCAACTAGTGAATAGAGGAGCACAGTACCTTGATTGCACAGATATATATATATATATATATATATATATATATATGAAAATCTTGGGTGAAGCAATCCACATGCAATCACCAATTAAATATAAACACAAAAATGTCACAATGTCACAGAGACAACAGTCCACACAAAGAACCAAGACAAAGCAGTAGAAACAAGGTAGCAGGATACAGGCCCAGAATATATTACTGAGGAAGAAGAAACATTGGAACTCCTTGACAAAGCATTAAAAAGAATTATGTTTAGGTACCTTCAAAGGATTAAGAGACAGATAAAAGAAAACACTGACAAAATTGAGGGAAACAGAAAACCCTAGAATAATTTCAGAAGACAATACAAGAAAAAAATGACAAAATAAATTTAAAATTAGAAATGATACAAACCTACAGGTAGAAATCCAGAAGAATAATACTAAATTCTCAGAAATAGATAGCACATTGAACAGGGAAAGGAGTAGAATTGAATCAAAAGAAGAGGTAATTAGTGAGATAGAAGACAAATACTTTAATTTTTTTTTTTTTTAGAAAGGGATCAATCAGAAAAAAAATCAAAACAAGATGAAGAAACCCTAAGGTTCATTGGGGAAGCCATGAAATGGAATAACCAGAATAGACCATATGTTAGAACACAAAGCTAGCCTTAATAAATGTAATAACATTAAAATACTGCAAAGCATCTTCTCAGATCACAATGCTATCAAATTAGAAATGAAAAATAGAAAGATAAATGGAAAAAGAGCAAACACATGGAAACAGAAAACACACTCCTGGAAAATGACTGGGTAATAGAAGAAATAAAAAAAAAAATGAAATTAAAAAATTTCTTGAATTAAATGAGAATGAAAACACAACACACCAAAAACTTTAGGGTACAGCAAAAGCAGTGATCGAGGCCAATGTATAGTAATAAATGCACGCATCAAGAAAGAAGAGGCAAAATTGAAACCTTAATCCAACATCTCAAGAAATAAGATAAAGAGCAGCAGCAAAAACAAACAAAGCCTACAGTCACCAGAAGAAAAGAAATAATAAAGGTTTTAGCAGAAATAAATGAAACTGAAAAGAGAAAGACAAGAAAAAACAACAAGACTAGAAGTTGGTGTTTTGAAAAGATTAATAAAATTGACAAACCATTGGCAAATTTAACAAAGGAAAAGAGGAAAAAAATACATATAACACAGATAAGAAACAAATTGGGCAACGTCTCAAAGGAACCAATAAAAATTGAAAATATAATATAAGGATACTATGAAGACCTGTACTCCAACAAATATAAAAAATCTAGAAGAAATGGGCAGATTTCTAGAAACATACTACTTACCTAAACTAACACTGACTGAGGAGGAAAATTTGAACAGAAACATAACAAAACTGATTGTGGAACAGACCATCAACTGCTCAAATGCAAGTTCAAGTGGAATCTGAGGACAATTAAAAGAAGTCCATGAGAGCCAAAATATATCCCTCCTGGATTGAGAAACCACTTAAACAGTGGATTTGATGTATTGAACACCAATGACCAAAAATCAGAGGAACTGTGGGATTAAATAAAGAACATCATCCATGAAGAAAGCAAGAGGTCAATAAAAAGGCAGGAAGGGAAGAAAAGACCAAATAGATGTCAGAAGAGACTGTGACACTTGCCCTTGAAAGGAGAGTAGCTAAAGCAGATGGAAGAAACAAGATGAAAGAGCTGAACAGAACATTTCAAAGAAAAGCTCAAGAAGACAAAATCAATTATTATAATGATATGTGCAAAGTCCTGGAGTTAGAAAACCCAAAGAGAAAAACACACTCAGCATTTCTCAAACTGAAGGAATTGAAGAAAAATACTCAAGCCTTGAATTGTAATATTGAAAGGTTCTGCTGGCAAAATACTGAATGACGCAGAAAACAGCAAAAGAAGATGGAAGGAACACACAGAGTCATTGTACAAAAAAGAATTGGTCGATGTTCATCAATTTCAGGAGGTGGCATATGATCAAGAACCAAATGTGGTAAAGGAAGAAGTCAAAGCTGCACTGAAGGAACTGGTGAAAAACAAGGCTTCAGGAATTGATGGAATAGCCATTCAGATGTTTCAACAAATGGATGCCACACTAGAGGCACTCACTTTCCTATGCCAAGAAATCTGGAAGACTGCTACCTGGTCAACTGACTGGAAGAGATCTATATTTGTACTCATTCTAAAGAAAGGTGATTTTATAGAATGTGGAAATTATAAAACAATATCATACTCAAGTAAAAGGTTGCTGGATATCAATCAAAAAATGATTGCAAGAGTATATTCACAGACAACTTCCAGAAATGCAAGCTAGATTCAGAAGTGTATGTGGAACAAGGGATATAATCGCTGATGTCAGATGGAACTTTGCTGAAAGCAAAGAATACCAGAAAGGTGTTTACTTTTAGTTTATTGACTATGAAAAAGCATTCAATTGTGTAGATCATAACAAATTATAGATAGCATTGAGAAGTATGAGAGTTCCAGAACACTTGATTATGCTCATCAGGAACCTGTACAGCAATGAGGAAGCTGTAGTTTCAACTTAACAAGGGAATACTGCATGGTACAAAACCAGGAAAGGAGTGTATCAAGGTTGTATCCTTTCACCATACTTACTCAATCTGTATGCTGAGCAAGTAATCCAAGAAACTGGACTATATGTAGAAGATCATGGCATTGGGATTGGAGGAAGACTCTAACAACCTGCGATACATGGGCCACACAACTTTGCTTGCTGAAAGTGAACATCATTTGAAGCACTTACTGATGAAGATTAAAGAATATAGACTGGAGTATAGATTACATCTCAACATAAAGGAAAGAAAAATTCTCACAACTGCATCAATCAGCAGCATCACAGTAAATGGAGAAAAGTTTGAAGTTGTCAAATATTTCATATTACTTGGTTCCACAATGAACACCAATGGAAGCAGCAGTCAAGACATCAGAGGACATATCACAGTGGGGAAATCTGCTGCAAAAGACCTCTTTAGAATTCTAAAGCCCTTGAAGACTAAAGTGCCCTTAACCCAAACTATGGTATTTTTGATTGCCTCATATCTGTGTGAAAGTTGTGTGATGAATACGGAAGACTGAAGAGTTGATGTTTTTGAATAGTGGTGTTAGTGAAGAATACTGAAATACCATGGACTGCCAAATGAACTAAAAATTGGTCCTGGATGAAGTGCAGCCAGAATGCTCCTTGGAAGCAAGAATGGCCAAAGTTCATCTGACCTACTTTGATCATGTTATCAGAAGGGAGAATTCCCTGGAGAAAGATATCATGCATGGTAAAGCGGACAGTCAGTGAAAAAGGGGAAGGCCCTCAACAAGATGGATTGACATAATGGCTGCAACTATGGCCTCACATATAAGCAATGATCGTGAGGCTGGTGCAGGACTGGACAATGTTTCGTTTTGTCATACATAGGGTTACTATGAGTCAGAGCTGACTCTACGGCACCTGAAAACAACAGTATTCCATTGTGTGTATGTACAACAGTTTCTTAACCCATTCATCTATTGATAAGCACTTAGGTTGTTTTCCATTTCTTTGCTATGATCATGTGCGTGCATTTATCTGTTCATGTACTGGCTCTTATTCTTTTGTGATATATACGTAGAAGTGGGATAGCTAGATCATATTGTATTTTTACTTCCAGTTCTTTAAGGAAAGACAATACCATTTTTCAGTGTTTGCATCATTTTACAGTCCCTCCAGCAGAGTATTTAATTGGATTGTTTGTCTTCTTGATGTGGACCTGTTGAAATTTTCTATAAAGTTTAGAGATTTTCCTTTGTCAGATATGTCATTGCCAAATTGTTTTTTCCAATATGAAAGCTCTGCTGGCATAGTGTGCAAGGCATTTGACTGCTAACCTGAAGGCTAGCTGTTCAAACCCACCAGCCACTCCTTGGAAAGAAGATTGGGCAATCTACTTCCATAGAGATACTGACTTGGAAACTCAAGGACAGGTTGCTATGAGTCGGAAATAACTCAATGGCAATGAGTTTGTTTTTTTTGGTAGGTTCCATTTTACACTTCTTCACATAAGTATTTAACTTTCGGAAGATCCTACTCATCTAGTTATTTTCTTTGTGCATTTTTAATTATGTTAGACCATCAGTCTATTTATGCCATAAATTGGGCCCCTAAGTTTACACTTATTTTTCTTTACATTTAGATCTTTGATTTAACTTGAGTTAGTTTTTGTATGTGGTCTTAGGTATGAATCTAGTTTATTTTTTTCTGAAATGGATATCCAATTTTATCAGCATGATTTGTTAAAGAGACTCTCTCTTCCCAGTTTAGTGGATTTCTGCCCTTTATTGAAGATCAAGCTATTTATTGTTGTTATTGCAATACATTGACCCATGAAGTCTGTACGTGAATGGATTTACTTTTGTGCTCTAAATTCTACTCCCTTGGTTTATGTGTCTATCTTTGTAACAGACTGTCTCGACTACTGTGGTTGTACAATAGCTTTTGAGATCAGGAAGGGTGAGACCTCCTACTTTTTTCTTCTTCTTCATCAATGCTTTGCTTATCGTGGATTTCTTTCCATTCCAAATAAAGTTAATCATTTGATTTTCCATTGCTTTTAAAAATATTGATGGAATCTGAATTGTGATTGCATTATATCTGCATATCATTTGGGGTAGGATTGAGATTTTCACAATGTTAAGTCTTTCTACCTATGAGCATCATGCGTTTTTCCGTTTATGTAGGTATCTCTTTGTTGTTGTTGTGATGTGTCATCAAGTCATCTCTGACTCATAGCAACTTTATGTACAACAGAACGAAAAACTGCTTGGTCCTGTGGCAGCCTGATGGTCCCTGCTATACTTGAGCCCATTGCTGTAGCCACCATGTCGATCCATCTTGTTGAGGGCCTTCCCCTCTTTCTTTGATGTTCCATTTTACCAAGCATGACATTCTTCTACAGAGAATGGTCCCTTCTGACAACATGACCAAAGTAGGTGAAATGAAGTCTGGCTATCCTAGCTTCCAGGGAGCATTCTGGCTGCACTTCTACCAGCACAGATTTGTTAGTTCTTTTAGTAGCCCATGGTATTTTCAGCATTCTTCCCCAGCACCACAACTCAAAAGAATCAACTCTTCTTTGGTTTTCCTTACTCATTGTGCAGCTCTCACATGCTTAGGAGGTAGTGGAAAATACCACGACTTGGGTAGGCACATTTTAGTCTTCAAGGAGACATCTTTGCTCCTTCAGAGAGGTCTTTTGCAACAGATTTGCCCAATGCAATATGTCTTTTGATGTCTTGACTGCTGTTTCCATTGGAGTTGATTGTAGAACCAAGTAATATGAAGTCTTTGACAACGTCAGTCTTTTCTCCATCTATTGTGATGCTGCTTGTTGGTCCAGTTGTGAGGATTTCTGTTTTCGTTATATGGATGTGTAATCCATACTGTAGATTGTAGTCTTTAATCTTCATCAGTAACTGCTCCACATCATCCTCACTTTCAGCAAAGAAAGTTGTGTTGTCTCTGTATCTCTTGTTGTTAATGAGCCTTCCTCCAATCCTTATTCCATGTTCTTCTTCATATAGCCCAGCTTCTTGGATTATTTACTCAGCATGCAGATTAAATAAGAATGGTGAAAGGATACAACTCTGACACACACCCTTTCTTATTTAAAATCATGCAGTATCCCCTTGTTCTGTACAAATGACAGCCACCTGATCTATGTACAGGTTTCTCATGAGTACAATTAAGTGTTCTGGAATTCCCATTATTCTCAATGTTATCCACAATCTGTTATGATCCACATAATCAAATGACTTTGCATAGTCAATAAAACACAGGTAAACATCTTTCTGGTATTATTTGCCTTGAGCCAAGAGCCATCTAACATCAGCCATGATATCCTTCATTCAACATCCCCTTCTGAATCCAGTTTGCATTTCTGGAAGTTCTCTGTTAATGTACTGCTGCAACTGTTTTGGAATTATCTTCAGTAAGATTTTACTTGTGTGTGATATTAATGATATTGTTTGATAATGCCCACATTCTGTAGGATCACCTTTCTTTGAATGGGTACAGATTTGTATCTCTTCCAGTCAGTTGGCCAGGTAGCTGTCTTCCAAATCTCTTGGCACACCCGAGTAAGTGCCTCTAGTGTGGAATACTTTTGTTGAAACATCTCAATAGGTATTCCGTCAATTCCCAGAGCCTTGTTTTTTGCCAATTCCTTCAGTGCAGCATTGACTTCTTTTTAAGATTATCTTGTAAATCGATTTAACAATAAGTTGTTTAAAAAAAGTTTCTTCCTTTCTTTCTTTTTTTAATGCATTTTATTGAAATATAATGTATAGTGAAATGCATAAGACTAAAGTGACATGGGTAAATGCACTTTTTTTTTCAGTGTTCCCTCCCCTCCTCTCACCCCTGATAATCAACAAAGAAAATTTCCTTCCATATATAAACCTAGTTTGTTTCCATCTTTTTGTTATTTTAAATAGTTCTGAGATGAACATGAGTGTGCATATCTGTTCTTGTCTTTGCTCTCACTTCTTTAGGATATATACCTAGTAACAGTATTGCTGGATCAAGTGGTATTTTTAATTCCAGCTTTTTAAGGAATCACCATATTTTTTTCCATAGTGGTTGTATCTTTTTACAGTCCCACTAGCAGTGTATGAGAGTCCCAATCTCTCCACATCCTCACCAGCATCTGTCGTTTTCTGTCTTGTTGAACTTTTCCATTAGTGCTGGGCTGAGATGGTATTTCCTTATTGTTTTGATTTGCATGTCTCTGATGGCTAATGCTCATGAACATTTCTTCATGTATTTGTTGTCCACCAGAATATCCTCTTTGGTGAAGTATATCTTCATGTCTTCTGCCCATTTTTAATTGGATTATTACTTTTTTTGTTGTTGTTTTACAGATAAGTCCCTTGTCAGATATATAATTATCGACAAGTATAAATTTGTTGCTGTCATTTTGTTATGTGGTTTTTCATGGTGTTGATATCTTTGTTCCATATAATTTTCTGTGCTGAGCTCATTTTGATTATGAATTGTGTTATCACTTCCTTAATTGGTATTATTTTAGAATTTGCTAAGTATTTGTGCTTGTCTTTTTTATTTTGATGAGAAGGTTTATAATTTTTCTTTGATGTTACCCTGTGATTTATAATTTTCTTCCCAAGTTTAGAATGGTCCATTCTATCTTGTATTTGACTTGACTTACCTATCATTTAGAAGTTCTGTAACTTCACAGTTTTGTTCCTTCTTTTTGGTTTGTAGTTGTCTTCATTTGTCAATTGATGTCTCTGGTTCCCTGTTTACTATCTTGTAGGCTTATTTACTTTGGATACTTCCATAACCAGGTTGGTTTCTGGGTTATGCCAATGTGGTGGTTACGTTTGTGTGTCAACTTGGCTGGGCCTGGTCGAGTGGCTGGGCAACTGAATGTAGTTATTCCCCATAGTGAGATTAGTTATTAACTCCATGGTAGTATCTATTGGAGCAGCTGAGTAGCTGCTTTGGGTATGTGGCCTGCTTTCTGTATGTAAAAAAACAGCTTTGGGAATGGTCTCTAGCTTACGGCACACTTGAACCCTGCATGTAGCCATGCCACTGTTCAGCATCCTGCCATGCTCTGCCAACCTTGGGACTTGAATTAATGGCCTGCCATGTGGTTTGGTATAACATTGGGACTGCCATTTTATTTGTCAGACTTGGGCTTGTTAACTTCTGCAGCCAGTAGCTGCCTGACTGAAGAGATGCCTCTAGCTTCAGTGGGTGGGGAGCAAGAAGCAAAGCTGAAGCCCAAGGTTGAGGGGCTTTCACACAACTCCTAGAGCCTGGCACTTTGAAATCACGCTTAAAGCTTCCAAACTGTAAGAGAATAAACTCGTGTTTGTTCAGCCATCCCATCCGTGGTATATACTTGTCAGAGTGGCACTAGGTAACCAAAATAATCATCATGTGTGTTAATGGTCAGTTATTTGCTGTTGTTTGTTCTCTGTTCAAAGGACTTCCTTTAGTATCTCTTGTAAGGTTGGTCTGGTTTTAACAAATTCCCTTAATTTCTCTTTATCTAGAAATGTCCTAATTTCAACATCATATTTGAGAGAAAATTTTGCTGATTATGTAATTCTTAATTGGAAATTTCTTACTTTCAGGGTTTTATATACACCATCCCGATATCTTCTTGTCTGCATGCTTTCTGCTGAGGAATCTGAGTTTATTCTTATTGGTTGCCCCTTGTAGGTAACTTTGTTTTTCCTGCGTTGCTTTCAGGATTCTTTCTTTATCTTTGGTTTTGGTGAGTTTGATAATGATATGTCTTGGTGATTTTCTTCTGGTGTCAATCATGTTTAGGGTTCATTGGACTTCTTGAATAGATATATTCTCATCTATCATTTTACCAGGAAAATTCTCTTCCAACAAATCTTTGGCAACTTTTTCTGTGGTATTATTTGTCTCTTCCTGTTTCGGAATTCTGATGAAACATAAGTTATTCTATTTGATAATATTGCTCATAAACCTTAGGCTTTCTTCATTTTCTTTTGATCTTTTTTGTGATTATTCCCTTTCCAAAGTAGTATTGAGGTATTTCCCTTCAATCTTACTAATTCTGTCTTCCATTGATTCAATTCTACTCCTTTGCCTTTTCATTGATATCTATTTCCAAAAATTTGTATTAATCTTCTGGACTTCTATGTGTAGATTTTGTATCATTTCTAATTTTTCATTTATTTTGTCGTTTTGTTCTTATATTGTCTTTTGAAATTGTTCTAGGGTTTTCTCTGTGTTTTCCCCAATTTTGTCAGTGTTTTCCTTGATCTGTCTCTCAATTCATTGAAGGCATCTAAGTATAATTCTTTTGAATTCCATATCAGGAAGTTCCAATGCTGTGTCTTCCTCAGGGATATGTTTTGAGTCTCTATCCTGGTCCCTTGTTTCTCCAGCTTTATCTTGCTTCTTTGTGTGGACTGTGATGCTTTGTTGTCTCTGAGGCATTGTGACATTTTCATGTTTGTATTTAATTGGTGATTGTATGTTGGAGTGACTTGCTTACAATTTTCATTTTCTTTGTTTTGTTTGTATGTTATCTACATAAGCAGGGTACTGTGCTGTGCTCCTTTATGTTCTAGTTGGCAGCACTTATACACTCACCACTTATCTCCTTTCTTGTTGTCTGCCTTCCATACTTCCCTGCCATCCTTGGCAAATGGAGCCTTTTCTTAGGTCCCCACAATCCCAATGAAAATGCTTTCACTTTAAATCCAAAATGCCCATCACTTGTAAACATTCAAAGTGGCTGCCACTTGTAAACAATCAAAATGACTGCACCCTCTGGATACCTGAAAGTCCACAGTTCAGGTTGTCTCCTTCCTTGCTGTTTCCCTTCCTAGAGATAGGCCACCTGCACAGTTTTCCCTGCAGCCCTTGGTGAACAGGGCTGATCTTTAGGTCAATTTTCAGGCCTCAAAACCACTTGGAAATATTCTGGCTGCTGATCCCTTCAGAGTATCTGACAATCTACTGGTTCAACCCTCTCTATACTCTTTTTCATTCAGGTTTTTCCACTAGTTAGTGCCTAACCCACTTCTGTATAATTCCTTTCCAAGTTCAGTGCTCTGGGATTATCTTCTATATCTCTATCAATTGGTTTCACTTTTCTTTTTTGAAAATAGTCTATGGAGCTTGTCTGCCTATTCTGCCATCTTACTGGAAGTCCCCCTCACATGATTCTTAAGTTTTCTTCATTCTTTCTTTTTCCCTACTAATACAAACAGATGTCAAGGGAATTTGTCTTCCAATTGAATTATGCATTCTTTAATTGATTCTATTTTGTTCTTTTGCCCTTTCAATGTGTTATCTATCTTCACAATCTTAGTGTTAATCTAGATTTCTAATCACTGTTGTTGTATGGTTTCTAATTGTCTATTCTTTTTTTTTTTTCCTTTTTGTAATAATCTATTTTTTGTTGTATTAAGAATAGATACAGCAGAACAAACACCAATTTCTACATGTACAATTCAGTGATATTGATTACGTTCTTTGAGTTGTGGAATCATTCTCACCCTCCTTTTCAGAGTGATTTCTCTACAATTAATATAAGTTCATTGCCCTCAAAGGAGCCTATCCGATCTTTCTAGATGCTGTTGTCAATTTGATCCCATATATCATATTTTTCTGCAAATAATTTACATGTATTACAATTTTTTTTTTTTTTTGCAACTTGCATCCTCTCGTTGTGAGGAATATTCATATGTATACTATGCTAATTTTCTTTCTTTTTATAAATTGTGATTTGGGTGAAAATTTAAGAGCAAATTCACTTTCCATATAGCAGTTTGCATACACTTTGTCTCAGGACATGGATCACAATTTACCACAATGGAACAGCTCCACTCCTACTTCCTCCCGATACTGACCTCTTCCCTGTGTCCATCCCTCTATGCACTCCTGCCCCTGAGCTGTCTCCCTATGTATAAGTAGCCCTTCTTTCTCCCATGATTGTTCTCTCCAAGGAGTATATCTACCTCAGGTAAATGTTCAACTCACATGCCTGTCTATTGTTTCGCTGGAAGCCACAGGCATGGGTTTAATTCCATACCTAAAGGGCAGCTAGGGGCCACAGTCTCAGTGGTTCCACCAAGCTCTATCAGATCAGCAAAACTGACCCCCTCCTTTTTTTTCTCCCAATGATTTTGAGTTTTGTTCCACATTGTTCTCCATCTCTAACCAGGATGTCCTTTGCAAGTGGTTGACAGTAGTAGCTGAGAACCATCTAGTTCTGGTCTCATAGTCATATTGGCTGCAGATTGGATTGTGTACCAGTCACTAGGACTAATTTTTTACATGAATTTTTGGTGTTCTTCATACTTCTTAGCTCTGGATGAGGAGAGACCTCTCGTTGCATGTAGATGGCAGCTTGCAAGCTTTTAAGATCCCAGTTGCTACTCATTAAAGTAGGAGGTGGAACAATGTTTTGTGTAATATGTTAACCCAATTGAGCTTGATGTCCTCTGTGACTATGGTCTGGAGCCCACAGGTTCAGCTACTCGGTCCCTCTTAGTAGCTGGCTGTAACCAAGCAGTGACCACAACCTTGCCCTTTGTCAGCTCTACTATACACCTGGGAATTCAGATCATACACCTAAACTTATAGGACCATTGTCTGACAACCCTATCCATGTTCTTGGGTACACTCCCTGCTTCATAGACATACCTAATATTTCAGCCTGTCCACCCATCTATCTACCCATATACCAATGTTTGCCTTCACTGACAGCACAGTATTATATGTGCAAAAGGGTTCACTTTTGTTGTCTGTACTTCCCACATACCTCTCAATGTCTTTTTCTTCCTCAATGTTACCATATTGATCACTCACATTTGGTACATTGCCCTTCTCTTCACCCTAAGCAATACTTATCTCTATCTATCTAAGAGTGTTCCCTACTCTGCCCTCCCACCCCTGGTAACCAACAAAGAAAATTTCTTTCTATTGATAAATGTTCCCTTGAATTTTACAAGAATGGACTAATACAATATTTTTCCTTTTGTGATTGACTTATTTCACTCAGCATAGTGTCCTCCAAATTCATCCATATTACGGGGTGTTTGGAAGGTTCTACATTATTCTTAAGCATTGCATAGTATTCCATTGTGTGTATGTACCATAGTTTGGTTATCCATTCCTCAGTTGATGGAC
>NW_006921750.1:6532452-6534043 GCF_000298275.1 Orycteropus afer afer
ATATTTATTATGGTTATATCTCCATGTTCAATTGATCCTTTAATCATTATGTAATGTCCTTCCTTGTTTCTTATGGTGGTTTTTGTCTTAAGGTCAATTTGATCAGAAATTAATACTGCCACTCTGCACTCTTACAGTTGCCATTTGCTTTATATATGTTTTTCCAACCTTTGATGTTTTAGTCTATTTTTGTCTTTATGTCTCAGGTGTGTCTCTTGTAGGCAGCATATTGGTGGGCTTTGTTTTCTTATCCAATCTGCAACTCTCTGTCTTTTGAGTAGTGAATTTAATCTATTAATATTCAGTGTAATTATTGTCAAGTATGAATTGGTTGCTGTCATTTTGTTTTGTGTTTTTTTCATGGTGTCCCTGGTTTCTTTGTTCCATATTGTTTTCTGTGTTGAGCTCACTATGTTTATGAGTCATGTTATCATTTCCTTTGTTGCTGTTGTCTTAGTATTTGCTAAGTATCTGTGCTTGTCTTCTTTTTTTATTGTGATGAAGGTTTATCATTTTTATTTGAGGTTACCCTATGATTTATAATTTTCTCCTTGAGTTTAGAACAGTCCATTCTATCTTGCAATTCTCTTAACTTCCTCACCATCTAAAAGTTCTGTAACTACACAGTATTTTCCCTCTTTTTGTTTGTAGTTGTCCTCACTTGTCAATTGGTGTCTCTGTTTCCCTGTTTACAGTCTTGTTAGCTCATTTTACTTTAGATATGTCCATAGCTGTGTTTCCTGGGTTATGTCATCTTCTGTATTAATGGTTGGTTGTTATTTGCTATTTTTGGTTCTCTGTTCAAAGGACTCCCTTTAGCATCTCTTGCAAGGTTGGTCTGGTTTTAACAAATTCCCTTAGTTTCTGCTTATCTTGAAATCTCCTAATTTCACCATCATATTTGAGGACAATTTTGCCAGATATATAATTCTTGGTTGAAAATTTTTCTCTTTCAGGGTTTTATATATACCATCCCATTGTCTTCTCCCTTTCATGGTTTCTGCTGAGAAATCAGAGCTTAATCTCACTGGCTGTCCTTTATTAGTAACTTTTTGTTTTTCCCGTGTTGCTTTCAGGATTCTGTCTTTGTCTTTGGTTTTGATGAGTTTGATGATGATATATCTTGATGATTTTCTTTTGGGGTCTGTCCTGCTTGGAGTTCGTTGGACTTCCTGAATGGATACATTCTCATTTTTCATCATATCAGAGAAGTTCTCCTCCAATAAATCTTGGACAATTTTCTCAGTTTTTTTTTTTTTTTTTTTCTCTTCCTCTTCTGTCATTCCAATGACACATTCCTTTTTATGGTATCCTACATGAACTTTAAACTTTCTTAATTTTTATTTTTATTTTTCTGAGTGATTCCTTTCCAAAGAAGTATTCAGGTATTTGACTTCAATCTCATTAATTCTGTCTTCCATTGTATCAATTCTACTCCTTTGCCCTTTTAATGTGTTATCTATTTCTGACAATTTAGGATTAATCTTCTAGATTTCTATCTTTAGATTTAGAATAATTTGTAATTTTTCATTTATTTTGTCATTTTATTCTTGTATTTTCTTCCAAATTTCTTCTAGGTTTTTTTTTTTTT
>NW_006921750.1:6534748-6546435 GCF_000298275.1 Orycteropus afer afer
AGGACCAGGGAGGGGAAGAATAAAGAATAATAGTAAAAAGGACAAAAGTATTAATGATAGTAGTAATTTTAAAACAGAATAATACAAGCAAACTAAACACCAGGAAATAAAAAAAAGAGAGAGAGAGAGAAAGAGGAAAAAAAAATAAAAAATAACTTGAGGGCAGGGTACCCAGGCTGTGTCCGAGAACACAGACTGGGATGGAGTTCCTGCTGGCTCAGAAGGTGGATGGGAATGGGGGATGGTGCACCTCTGTTCACCAAGCAGTTGGGGGGTATAAGAGTAACAAGAGGAATGCCACACCTTTTCAGTAATGCAGGTCCTTAGGGTCCTTGAGGATACTGGCAAGCAGAACCTGTTCTTAAGCCCCTGGAATCTTGGAGAGTTCTGTCTCTTTAAATATCCAGATAATCAAGCAATTTGTAAACACTCAAAATGGTGGCAGCCTCCGGACAGGCAATAGTCCATAGCTCAGCCCGCCTTCCTCTTCACCACCACTTCACCTTTTATTCCCCAGCCACCAGAACAGTCCTTTGTGCAGTCCTATGCTAGCAAAGATGATTTTTGGTTAATTCTTAGGTCCTACCACCACTCTAGAATCTCCAAGCTGTCTGCAATCAGGATCACTCAGGATTGCCAGACCACAGCTCCATATGTCTCCTTTTTTGATATTTTCATGCAAATTCTTCTGCTAGTTGGGGTTTAGTCCACTTCTATATCCTCTCTTCAAGGCTCAGGGTTCCAGGATTTTCTTCAGTATCTGTGTTAATTGATTCCCCTTTTCTTGTTGAAGAAGGTGTGTGCAGTTTTTCTGCCTATTCCACCATCTTGGAATCCTCTTTATTGTCTATTCCTTGCTCTTGTATTGTTTTCCTGAATTTTAATATATACTCTATGTTTACCTTGATTTTGTTTGTGGTTTTCTTGTGATTTTGGAAAACTGTGTGTGTGTGTGTGTGTTTGTGTGTGTATGTATATATATTTAATTCCTCATTATGTAATTCTATTGCCTATTCTTCCTCAGGAAGATTTCCTAGTTCTTCATTATGCCACTTACTTGTACCACTGTGTTTTGTTTGTTTTTCTGATTTGAAATCATCTATTTTCTCCAAGATATTTTAAAGTTGTTACATTAATTTGTTGATTAGGAGTCAGGTTGTTTCATCTTGATTTTTTATTTTGCTTTATTTTAATATATTAAGGCAGCTAGTGCTGGAATGCTACTTTCTTTGCTATTTTGGTAACACTGGGACACTCTCTTCCTGTCTCCTGGTAGATTATTTAACTGATAGGATTGTGGGTGTGGATCTATGCTTCCTGGACATAAAGAGAAGTTGTGGGTCAAGTAAGTAGGTGTTATCTACCATTTGTCACTAATCCATTGGAGCAAAGGAGTTAGAGGGATTTGCCTATTGGATGGAGTTGTGAGTGTTAGGTGGGTTATATATGGCTGACTAGTAAAGAGACAATGCCCACCTTACATAAGATGAGGCAGAGAAAGAAAAAGAAAATTAAAAAAAGGAATTGTTGTTGTTGTTTTGTGCTGTTGAGTTAAAAAAAGGAGAGGAAAGCAAAATTGGAAATAATAATAATAGTAATAATAAAGGGAAAATAAGAGGAAGAGCAAAAAAAAATAATAAAAGTAAGAATTGAAAAAAAAAAAAGAAAGAAAAAAAAAAGAAGAGTTGGTGTGGCAATGGTCACCTACATTTCTAAGCAGGTGTGCACATAGCCCAATCTAGTAGAACTTGCATATCTGGCTTCAATGGTGGCAGGTAACTGTTAAATGGTACTCAGATACTCAGAGAGTAAAGAAGCCTGGTATGTGGTCAGGGCTTGTGTGTACCTTGGATAGCAGAGGCTGCCCGCAGTTCACACTCCCATGAGAATTCATCCTATCAATTATATGGATACCAGGCATTCAGAGTGCAATCAGGTGCACAGTTAAGTCCACTGGTGTGATAATGTGGCAGGTGGCCACTGGTGTGTGGAGATAATCTGTGCTCTGGTTACTTAGTGATGCTCTGACAGGAATATACCACAAATGGGATTGCCTTAAGAAACAGGAGTTTATTTTTTACAGTTTGGAGGCTTTAAGTCTGAGTTCAAAGTGCCAGGTTCTAGGGGCTGGGTGCAAACCCCTCAATCTTGAGCTTCAGCTTTTCCTCCTGGGCCTGGCCCACTGAAGCTCTTGGCTTTTCTTCCCTCAGCTGCTTGCTGCTGCACTAATCTGCTGGCTGCTGAGGCTGACAAGCCCAAGGTTGACAAGTAAAACTGCACAGTCCTGTTACCAAACCACACAGCAGGCCATTAATTCAAGTCCACTGGAAGTCCCAAAGCTCAGCAGACCATGGCAGGATGCTGAACAATGACAAGGCTACATGCAGGGTTCAAGTGTGCCATAAACTAGAGAACATTCCCAAAGTTGCTTCTTATATATGGGAAGCAGACCACATCCCTAAAGCAGCTACTCAGCTGCTCCAAAACATTCCACCATGGAATTAATTACTAATCTTACCATGAGAAATAACTACATCTATCTGCTCAGCCACTCAACCTGGCCCAGCTAAGTGGACACACAAACATAACTAACACAGTATGAGTTAATCTGGCTAGTAAAGATGGCAAGGGGGTGTCCCTAGCCTCCAAGTTGTTGGAGTTTAGGGTTGCCTCACCCTTGGTCACCAGGAAGGTGTGGTGGTGAAAGTGGAATTACTTCTCCAGTTGCCATTCATTGAGTTAGTGTGGAGCATTTCTTTGCAAGTAAGTTGATTATCCAACTTTTAGTAGGACTCAATCAAGAGGGCTCTGCTGTAGTACAGCATATCTAAGCACCACCCTACAGACTTTCTCTTCTGCATGTACCCTTAATTAAAATGAGTAAGTCTTACTACCAGTGAGTTCTTTCATGCTCATTTATTAGTTCCCTCCTTACTCTGCAGTTGCCTGTGCCATTGGAATTTTCAATCTGCTTCCCTGAACTTTTCTTTCCCAGATCCAGCTCATATTCTACTGACCTTGTTTCACTCCGTGTTCACAATGTGTCTCTATCTCAATGGAGATTCCATGAAGTTGACTTCTCCTTACCCATTACGTTGTATTCTTTGTCACAAAATGACAATATTATGTCAAATTCCTCCTGTCTCTTTCCTCAATCATGGTTTTCAATTGGTGCTTAATCCAATTGCTTATCCCTTCATTCGATGCTTAAAGTTGCAGGATTATCATTTGTATCTGTTCCACTAAGTTTTCAAGTCTATATTGTAGAAGGTTTTGGTGGAGTGTGACTTCCTAGTGAGGAAGTCATCTTGTCTTCTGCCTTCCCATGTTGAATCTTAAAGTTGCCTTTTCTAACAGCAGTTTTTCTCTTCCTTGCTTAATTATGAACAAACAAACCACCTTGGTTTTGATTCTGCCTTATAGAAACCACATAGAATAGAGTAAAACTGCCTATGGCATTTCCAAGGCTTTAAATATTTATGGAAGCAACTGCCTCATCTGTCTCCCATGGAGCAGTTGGTGGGTTGGAACTATTGATCTTTTGTTTAGTAGTTGAATATTTTAGCCACCACGGCAACACCAGAGTTCCATATACACCCTGAAGGAAATATTTATCTCTGTGATGCAGGATATTGTCAGCCTGCTCCCAGAGTGCTTTTACTCAGTGGTCAAACAGATACAGAATGTTGATAGTCTATGCATGGAGGGTCTGTAGGGTTTATAGGGTTAACACATAACATCAGCAAAATCTCCTTTACAATGGATCTTTAGGAAAAGACATTCTTGAGGAAGTTTTAAAAACATGTTTCAAGAAAAGCAAATCCTATGATTGTCATATGAACATTCTATACTCATCTGAAAATCATTTATACTTTTCATACATGCAGTTGCTGATGTCAGCTGGATCTTGGCTGAAAGCGAAGAAAATCAGAAAAGTGTTTCCCTGTATTTTTTCTTTTTTTTAATTGTCTTTCCAAAGGCATTCAGCTATGTGGATCATAACAAATTATGGATAACTTTGCAAAGAATTGAACTTCCAGAACACTTAATTGGGTTCACGGGGAATCTGTTCATAAACCAAGAGTCAGTCATTTTAACAGAACAAGGGAATACTACATGATTTAAAATGAAGATAAGTGTGTGTCAGCGTTGTGTGTTTTCACCATACTTATTCAATCTGAATGCTGAGCAAGTCTGAGAAACTGGACTGCATGAAAAAGAATGCACTACTAGGATTGAAGGAAGACTCATTAACAAGCTGCGATAGTAGATGAAACAACCTTGCCTACTGAAAGTGCAGATGACTTGAAGAACTTACTGACGAATATCAAATAATGCAACCTTCAATATGGATTACATCTCGACAAAAAGAAAATAAAAAGAATCACAATTGGACCAATAAACAATATCACAATAAATGGAGAAAAAAAAATTGAGGTTGTCAGAGATGTCATTTTACTGGGATCCACAATCACCATCCATAGAAGCATTAGTCAAGAATTCAGACAGCATATTACAGTGGGTAAATCTGCTACAAAAGACCTCTTTAAAGTTTAGAAGTGCAAAGATGTGACTTTGAAGAAAAAGATGTGCCTGACCCAAGACATAGTATTTGCAATCATTTCATATGGATGTGAAAGCTACACAATGAATAAGGAAGACTGAAGAAGAATTGATGAATTTGAATTGTGATGTTGGGGAAGAATACTGAAAATACCATGGACTGCCAGAAAAATGAACAAATTTATCTTGGAAGAAGTGCAGCCAGAATGCTGCACAGAAACAAGAAAGTCCAAATTTTGTCTCATCTATTATGGTCAAGTTGTCAGAAAGGACCATTATCTGGAGAAGGATATCATACTTGGTAAAATAGAGGGCCAGCCAAAAAAGGGGAAGGTCCTCAATGAGATGGATTGACACAATAGTTGCAACAATTGACAAATATTATGGGAAGATTATGAGGATGGCACAGGACAGGGCAAGGTTTTGTTTTGTTGTATGTGGGTCACTATGAGTTGGAGTCTACTTAATGACACACACCAACAACCAATCATGTGAATTTCTATATCTTATGTTCACCAACCTCTGTAAATTTCCTGCTTTTGTTAATCCATCTTTGAGTTTTACAAATTACTATAAGGCAATCAAGACAACATGTTAGTTCCTGCAATATAATATAAATATATATATATGTTTATATATAAAACAATATAAATATTTCCTGGATGATTTTAACTTCTCAGCATAGTTGTGTTCTGTGGACTGGTAAAACTGCTTATGTCCATTTTAAACTGTGTTTTGCTTTTTTTAAAACTCTTTGCTTTTATTTTTATAGAGCTTGTGATTTTATTCTGACATTTCATGGTATCAGAAATGAGAAATCAAAGATGTATTGCCTTTCATGATGCCAGCACAATTGAGATTTGGGACCTGGCCAGCAGAGTCTTTTGGCTCACCACCTTCCCAGATGCCACAAGGTTGTCTGTGTAAGTGGCCTTTTGAAATTCAGAATTCACTCTCTCTGTGGTAAGCCCTTTGAGGTTTTGTTGTTGACTTCATATTAAATGAATCTGGATTTTCCTTATCAGGCTGCTGGTTTGAGATGCATGGTAAAATATAAACTAAATATACAAGAAGTAATTTAACACTTCAGTGATCACTTCACAAAAATTAAGTTTCTATCTACTTTGTCTTTTTTTTTTTTCTTTCATCATGGTAAAATGAGTTCCCATTTTTATTGTCTTCTCTTTCCTCTGAGGAACTTGGACTGAGTACCTTAGAATAAGAAAACTGAAAGAATTCCTAGGAGGTTTACATAACAATATTGCTGATGTTCAATGTTATTTTGTCTAGATATAAGAAACCATTTTTTTTTTTGCTTTTCCTTATTAGTCCAAATCTGAATTTCAATGATGTAATTGATAACTATTTTTATACCTCAGATAGGATTAGAAATATTATAGCACATGTCAAATTTTAACTATAGTTATTCAGAATATTTTAAAACAATTCTTCCCATATACTCTAGTTACTGAATACTGAAAGGATGATGAAGAAAGTAGTTCTTCAAAGCCAAATAGTCCCCAATTATGTTACTTATAATCTTTAATCCAATATTGAAAAGGATATTTTTCACAAATTAAAGAAGGCTGTGCCTTCCGTTTGAACTATTCAACCTACTGAGAGACTCAGATGGAAATACAGGTGGTCCAGCATACAGAAGCAGATGGGTGTGTGAGAAATAGAAAACTGGCCTGACAATGTGAATCAAGACTCCAATGTAAGCTTCTGAAATACTTAGACTTTGCCTCCCGTTGATTGTTACTTTTACCACTGTGATTGGATGATTGCAGACTGCTAACATTGTTCCTTGCTTTATCATTTTGTTCTTTAACCCTTCACCTTTATTGCTAGCCATTAACTGACTTAGCAATTTTCATGAGGTTTGAGATTTTACTCTACTATTTTTGTTTTGTTTTTATTATTTTACTTACTTTTGCTCTCTACTTGCTACTGAGCTCTAATATCCTCATTTATGCCTTTTACTGCCAAAGTTTACTTGGTTATCACCATAATTTGCATGCTGATTGCCCTTACTTTTTCCAGATGTTTTTTCTCATCTATGAAAATCTTCTTAAGTCTTTTCTTATTATTTACTGCATCTCCCATTAAGACATGGCACTTTGTCATCTTAGTCCTATTTGTTGCATGGTCAGCTAATCTAACCAATTGGTAAATTTGCCATCAAACCCTTAAGATTATAAATGAGAACTAAGATTCACTAGCTGCTGTAGTATGGAAAAAGTTGCTAGTGATATTGCTGATGTTATGCCAGCTCAATAGACATCTTTAAACTCCCTTTCTAAAGTAGTTTTAGACAACAGGATAGTCTTTGATTTACTATTGAACCAATAGGGAAAAATCTGTGCCATAACTTATATCTACTTTTGTATTTGGACTAATACCTCCGTAGAAGTGGAATATTTGCCAAAAGACTACTTGGTCACACAGTGCCCCTCAAGAAGAATCCTTTTTCCTTGATATCTTCAGCTGATTACCTAAACCCATAGGCTTTTGGGTCAGATCTGTTTTAGGAATAGAACTTATTATACTTATGATTATTTTCACTATAATTGGAAAAGTTAAGTTCTGTATAAATGCTGCTGACACTTTAATGCAGAGAATCAAGTTGTGTCCAATGAAGTGACTCATGTACATTGATAAGCAAGCATATTTCATCAATGGAGTTGAACTCTCTTTCTAAAGTCTTCCTACTTACATAACAACAAAGTAGTTCCTTGAATATGGCCCTGTCCCATACTAATCTTTCCCAAAAGATCACTGAAGAACTAGAGGCTAAATCTAGACATGATGAAGATGGTGGTTGCTGAATAGCAATTTAAAAAGTTAGCATCTGGGCTCTTAAAAACTTGTAACAATTCAAGTGGTAATTGGAATAAAAGAGTGCTTGTGGAAGAAAACACACCATCTTATGTGTCAATGAGTTTCACATAAATACTTGAAAAAGATGAAATGTATGTGAGTCTACAATCTGAGGCATATGGTCTTTGTAAATAGAGTAGCCTGAAAATGAGGACTTAACTCATTCTAAAATCTCGATATGAGTCTGAAATCCGTGTTGAAATTCAAAGTTACCTTTTCTAACAGCAGTTCTTCACTTCTATGATTAATCATATATATTAAAGGAAATGTTTTTCTCTGTGATGCAGCATTCTAGAGGTCTATTCTCAGAGGGTCTTTCCTCTGTGTCAAACAAATGCAGAATGTTGATAATAATGCCTGGAGGGTTTATAAAGTATTGACAGCTTTATTGAAAAAATCTCCTTTGCAATGAACATCTAGGAGAAGATATGCTTGAGAAAGCAGTTTTAAGAACATGTTCCCAGAAAAGCATATCCTGTGATTTTCTTGTGACCATTCTGTAATCATCTGAAAAGCCCACATCCTTACAACTTTGTGCCATTAAAAAACCATGTAAACCTGTGTACATTGTGTTCACCAATCATTGTAAAGCCCCTGCTTTTGTTAACCTGTCTGACTTTTACAAATTACTAGTAGCCAACATAAAAATAATATGTTGTCAGTTCTTGGTTTAATAATATAATTATTTCCTGGATGTTTGTAACTCCTCAGAATGCATGGTTTCACTCTGCTTATCCATAGTTTAAGCTATGTCTTGCCTTCAATAAAATTATTTGCTTTTGTTTTATTAGAGTACTTGGGTTTACTGTTTGAAAGATGATGTAACAATGGGATCAAACATACAAATAATTGAGTGCATGCAACATTTTATTCTATTATACACAAGGTCATTATGAGTGGGAACCTAAAAGACAAGAAACTAACAACAAAAAACTCTTACAATAATTAGGATCTAAGAGGAAATGAATTTCACCTGCTTTAGAGAATTATACACTCAGTTCCTAGAACAATTTCTGACACAGTTAATGCTCAGTTTAAGTGACAGAATAAGTGATACAGGATGATGGAAGGAGTTCTCAATGCCCTGGTATGCAGGAACTTGCAGGTTATGCTCTGAGTATATTTTTCCACTTAGAATAATTAGAAGTGCAAATCATTTAAACACAGTGATACAGAATAGTCATTTGCATATTAATTTATTCATAGTTTCTTCTCTTTCTATTGTTTGAGTTTTATCACTTTGCATATATTAATTTCTTCAATCTATGCACTGAGAACTTCTAATGCAAGTGTCTTACTAACCAAAACCAAATTCACTGCCATCAAGTCAATTCCAACTCTTAGCAACTCCCATTGCTAAATCTTTATAGAAGCAGACTTCTTCATCTTTCTTCCATGTAGCAGTTGGTTGGTTCAAACCACCAACATTTTGGTTAGCAGAAAAATGCCTTAACCATGATACCACCAGAGCTCTTTAAGTATCTTACTATTGGTAGGTGCCATCAAATTGTTTCCAACTCATAGGAACCCCATGTGCAACAGAAAGAAGCACTGCCTGGTCATGCACCTTCCTCACAATCCTTGCTATACCTTAGCCCATCACTGTAGCCACTTTGTCAATACATCTCATTGAGGGTCTTCTCCTTTTCTTCTGATTCTCTATTTTAACAAGCATGATCACTTCTCCAGGAAATGTTCCTTTCTGACAACATGACCAAAGTAGGTGAGATGAAGTCTTGCCATGCTTACTCCCAAGGAACATTCTGACTGCACTTCCTTCAGGACAGATTTATTAATTTTTCTTGCAGTCTGTGGTATTTTCAGTATTCTTCAATAGCACCACAACTCAAAAGCATCAACTCTTCTTTGGTCTTCCTTATTCATTGTCCAGTTTTCTCATGCAAATGAAATGATTGAAAACATCAAGGCTTATGTTAGGTGCACCTTAGTCTTCAAAGAGGTATCTTTACTTTTCAGAGTTTTAAAGAGGTCTTCTGCAGCAGATTTGTCTGTGAAATATGACATCCAATTTCTTGGCTGCTGCTTCCAGGGGTGTTGATTGTGGAACCAAGTAATATGAACTCTTTCACAGCTTCAATCTTTTCTCAATTTGTCATGATTTTTCTTATTGGTCCAATTGTGAGGATATTCATTTTCTTCATGTTGAGGTGTAATCCATACTACAGACTCTAACAGTTTTTAATCTTCATCAGTAAGTGGTTCAAGTCATCTTCACTTTCAACAAGCAAGGCTATCTTGTCTGTATAGCTCAGATTTTTAATGAATCATCCTCCAATCCTGATGCCACCCTTTTCTTCATATAGTCTAGCTTCTAAGAATGTTTGCTCAGCATACAGATTGAATACCTATGGTGAAATTATACAATCCTGATTCACAACTTTCCTCATTTTAAACCATCGGGTATTCCCTTTTTCTGTTTAAATGACAGCCTCTTTGTCTATGTACAGGTTCCTTGTGAACATGATTAAGTGTTCTGGAACTCCCATTTTTCTAAGTGTTTTTCATAATTTATGAAACTTTTCATGTTTAATAAATTTTCATGATTAGCACAATTGAATGCTTTTGCACAGTCAATAAAACAAAAGTAACCATATTTCTGGTATTCTCTGCTTTCAGCCAGGATCCATCTGACATCAGCAATGATATCCCTTGTTTCAGATCCTCTTCAGAATCCAGCTTACTTTTATGGAAGTTCCATATCAATATGCTGCTGCAACCTTTTTTGAATTATCTTCAGCAAAATTTTACTTGTGTGTCATGTTAATTATATTGTTCAATTATTTCCACATTCTGTTAGATAACCTTTCTTTGGAATGGGTACAAATATGGATCTCTTTCAGTCATTTGACTGGGTGGCTCCTTTCAAATTTCTTGACACAGAAGAGTAAGTGCCTTCAGTGTGACATCCGTTTGTTAAGACACCTCAATGGGTATTCCTTCAATTCCTGGAGCCTTGCTCTTCACCAATTCCTTCAATGCAGCTTCAACTTCTACCTTCAATACTATTGGTTCTTGATCATATGTCATCTCCTGAAATGGATGAACATTGACCAGTTCCTTCTGGCACAGTGACTGTGTGTATACCTTTCATCTTCTTTTGATGATTATTGCATCATTCAAGATTTTTCCCATATAATCTTTCAGTATTGCAACTCAAGGCTTGAATTTTTCCTTCAGTTGTTTTAGCTTGAGAAATGCTGAGTATACTCTTCCTTTTTGGCTTTCTAACTGCAGGTCTTTGCACATTTCATGAAAATACTTCACTTTTTTCTGCTTGAACTGCTCTTTGAAATTGATTCTTTTCCTTATTATGTCATTTATACCATTTGTTTTAGCTACTCTTTGTTCAAGAGAAAGTTTCAGAGTCTCTTCTGACATCTATTTTGGTCTTCTCTTCCTTTCTTGTCTTTAATGATCTTTTGCTTTCTGTATGTATGACATTCTTGATACCATACCATAATTTGTGTTTTGGTCATTGGTGTACAATATGTCAAATCTGTTCTTCAGATAGTCTATAAATTCAGGTGGAATATAATCAAGGTCATATTTTGGCTTTTGTGGAATTGTTTTAATTCTCTTCAGCTTCCACTTGAACACATACACAAACATACACACACACACACACACACATATATAAATGATCTCTTTCTTAGCCTTGTTTTGACTGAAGATATTGAACTTCTCCATCGTCTCTTTACATAGATGTATTTGATCTCATTCCTGTGTATTCCATCTGATGAGGTCCACTTCTATCTTTTAAGTTGCTGAAAAACATATTTGCAATGAATATGTTGGTCTTGCAAAATTCTATCATGTGATCTCTAGTGTCATTTCTATCATCAAGGCCATATTTTCCAACTCCTGGTGATTTATCTTTGTTTTCAACTTGTGCATTCCAATAATGAATCAATACATCTTGATTGCATGTTTGGTCATTCTCAGACTGCATAAGTTGGTAAAAATCCTCAATTTCTTCACTTTGCTTTAGTGATTGGTGCATGAATTAACTGGTCTTCTTTGTAGGTATATGGATATTAACAGATAGTCCTTTTCAAAAAGAAGTTAGACAGTAGAGATTACAGGAAATTTCCCTATAAGCTATAAAATACCCTAAAAGAAGAGCTAAAGCAAACTAGCTATGATTATATATTAAAATGCAAATCACTTTTATATCCCTGTGTTGATTATACTATGCTTTGCTGGTGAGAAAGAAGGGAAAAGAA
>NW_006921750.1:6550534-6557866 GCF_000298275.1 Orycteropus afer afer
CTCAGCCTCAAAACTCAAGTCTACATGTCACCACAGTAGGACAAACCAACAGACAAGTTTGTCTTGCTGTTGGAGACCTCTCGTATCACCCCCACCTGGGTCCCTGTGGCGGACTGTACCTCTGTCTGGCTTCCTGGCATTTAATCCCCTTTCTCCTGCTCTTCTGTACCGCTGTTTTGGGCGTCCCTGAGTTGTCCCTGCGGCTGACTGCTCCTCTCTCTGGGTTCTTGGCCTTTATCCCCTTTCTCCTTCTCTTCCAGCCTGCTACTCTGGGCGGGCCTGAGTTTCCTCTCCTCACCTAATCCCTTCATCTGATTGCTCTTCTCTCTGGCTTCCTGGCTTTTAATACCCTTTCTCCTGCTCTTCCCACCTGCTACTTTAGGCGTCCCTGAGCTGCCTCTCCTCACCTGTAACCCTGGGGCCGACTGCTCTTCTGTCTGGGTTCCTGGCTTTTATCCCCTTTCTCCTGCTCTTCCAGCCTGCTACTCTGGGCGGGCCTGAGTTTCCTCTCCTCTGAGCTGACCTTAAAGATGTGGATATTGTAAAGCTTTTGGGACTCCCAGTTGTTGATGTGGCACTTCTCAAGTTGAGAAAAAACTGCTGAAAACATCCATTAATAATCAGCACATGAAACATATGAAATATGAATCTAGGAAAATTATAAGTTGCTGAAAATCAAATAGAACACATAAGGATTGATATCCTAACATCAGTGAGATGAAATCAACTGTTTTTGGCATTTTGAATCAGATGATCATATGAACTACTATGCCAGGAATGAAAAAGTGAAGAAGAATGGTGTGGCATTCATCATCCCTAAAAATTTATCAAGATCAGTCCTGAAGTACAGTATTGTCAGGATAGGATAATATATATAATCCTACAAGGAAGACCAGTTACCACTACTATAATTTGAATTTATGTCCCAACCACAAAGCCAAAGATGAGGATATTGAAGATTTTACCAACTTCTGCAGTCTGACATTGACTGAACATGCAGTTAAGAAGTGTTAATTGTCAGGAAGGAAGCGGCACCAGTTAGGCTGGTAAAAGATTGAATAGGAAGAAGCTACAAACAGGCCAACCCAGATGCAGCTTCCACCTGTTTGGTTTCTGCCTTATTTTGAAGCAGCATGCCCCCCCCCCCAATGACTATGCTAATGAGGTGCTTTCACCTGATTGGTTCCTGCCTTTTTCCCTCTGCCCCCACTCAGGTCCACTATGCAACTATATAAACCTCTCCCCAACCGGGTGGCGTGACTTCTCTGGCTCTCCCTCTCAGGGACCCATGAACCTTGCCTGGGTCCCTCTTGGGAACCTGTAAACCTCACCTGGGAGCGCACAATAAAGCTTTCCCAACTTTTGATTTTGAATCCTCTCTTCCTTTCCACTGCAATCACAACCCCCTTCACTGCAACCTTACATTAATTATCACTTATAATTGCAAAGCAAAAGTTGAAAGCAAAGAATCACTGGTAGTTGGAAAATATGGCCTTGGTGATAGAAATGTTGCTGGAGATAACATTATAGAATTTTGCAAGAGCAATGACTTATTCATTGTAAATATCTTTTCAACAACACAAAGGGTGGCTATACACATGGACTTTGATGGATGGAGTACACAGGAATCAGACTGACAATATCTGTGGCAAGGTGTGATGGGGAAGCTCAATATGTTCAGCCAAAACAAGACCAGGAGCTGATTGTGCAACAGACAATCAACTGCTCATATGCAAGTTCAAGTTGAAGCTGAATACAATGAAAACAAACACACAAGAGGCAAACTATGACCTTGATTATATCCCTCCTGAAATTAGAGACCATCTAAAGAATAGATTTGATGGATTGAACACAAATGACCAAAAACCAGAATTGTGATTTGACATCAAGAATATTATCCATGAAGAAAGTAAAGACAGAAAAGAAGAAAAGACAAAAATGGATGTCAGAAGAGACTCTGAAACTTGCCCTTGAATAGAGATAGCTAAAGCAAATGAAGAATCAACCGGATAAAAGAACTGAACAGAATATTTCAAAGAGCAGCTCAAGAAGACAAAATCAATAATGAAATATGCAAAGAATTGGAGTTAGAAAATCAAAAGGGAAAAACATACTCAGAATTTGGAAAGTTGAAAGAACTGAGGAAAAAATATAAGCCTCAAATTGCAATATTAAAAGATTCCATGGGCAATATGTTGAATGATGTAGGAAACATCAAAAGAAGATGGAGCCACTATACCTAAAAGAATTGGTAAATGAACAACCATTTCAGAAGGTGGCATATAATCAAGAACCAATGGTATTGAAGGAAAAAGTCAAAGTTGCAGTGAAAGAATTGGGAAAAAAAACAAGGCTCCGGGAATTGACGGAATACCCATGGAGATGATTCAACAAACTGACATCATGCAGGAGGCACACACTCAGCTATGCCAAGAGATTTAGAAGACAGTTACATTGACAGCTCTAACACAACTGCAAGACACTCAGATATAAAGAGACATGCATAGAACTCTGAGAAAGAAACTTGTGCATAGAGACCACAGTGTCAGCCCTACCTTTCAGCCTGCAAAGGGTTTTTAGGAAGTCAAAATGAAACATCAAGGAGAATTACTAATTTTCTCTCATTGTTTCTCTTTAGCTCTATTCCATCCATACTTTTTATTGTCTATAATCCATCTACCACTTTGTTGTACTATGGTGACTTATGTGTTACTACGATGATAGAAGATATGTCACCAATATTTCAAATATTTGCAGGATGACTCATGGTGGACAGTTTTCAGCAAAGCTTCCAGTCTAAGGCAAGCTAGGAAGAAAGGCCTGGTGATCTGCTTACAAAAATTAGCCAACAATAATCCTATGGATTACAACAGAAATTGTCCAATATAGTGCAGGAAGATGAGCCCTTATTTCAGAAAAACAAAAAACAAAACAAAGCAAATTCACTGCCTTCAAGCTGTTTCCAACTCATAGCAACTTCTGTTGGGTTTCCAAGGCTGTAAATCTTTACAAATACCACCCCATCTTTCTTTCATGGAGCAGTTCCTGTGTTTGAATCACTGACCTTTTCATTATCAGCCAAATGCCTTAACCACTACACAACCAGAACTCCTATGTTACAAGGCATTCCAAATACATAGTGGCTACCACAATGAACTCCAACACACCAAGATTGTAAAGATGGTGCTAGAAAAAGCAACATTGGATTTTGTCGTACATTGGGTCTCCACGAATGAGAGCTGACTCAACAGCAACTAACAATGAGAACACTAATTTTAATGTATGTAAGCTGAGTTATTTTATGAGATGAAAAACTAGACCAAACTCACTGTCATCAAGTCAAACCTGACTCATAGCAACCCCTCCTTGGGTTTCTGAGGGGGTATTTCTATGGAAGTAGATTGCTCAATATTCCTTTGAAAGAGTGGTTTGTGAGTTTAAACCACCAGCCTTATAGTTAGCAGTCAAATGCCTTTTGCACTATGCTACCAGAGAGCTGTGGTTAAATCCTCAGATAAAGAGTACCAGGGACATGGTTATAGTCAAACAAAGTTGGTTTAATAATTTGCTGTAACAAGGTAGAATGCCCAAGATGAACAGGGGGCATCTCAGTAAGAAAGAGTATGAATGATATTGATTTTTGATGAAGAAATAAGGGATATGAGCATCAACTCACAGGAGGGTATAGTCATGAGCAGTTCTGCTGCAATTGCGTGGCCTTACAAGAAACATTGTTTTACAATAACTTTGTCCAAGTACAGTCTAATTATCATCAAGGCTGCGTTTTTTTTTTTTTTTTAATCAGTATTGGATATTTACTTTTTTCAGAAACTAGATATCATTACGGAAGTTGACATACTATTCATAAGTCCACATTTTGTATGTCTTTGATTGTCCAATTGCTAACATCCAAACCAAGGCAAACTCACTGCTGTGGAGTCAGACCTGACTTATAGCAACCTTTCCTTGGGTTTCTGAAGTTATATCACTACAGAAGTAGATTACCCAATCTTCCTTCTGAGGAGTGGCTGGTTGGTTTGAACCACCAGCTTTCTGGTTAGCAGTCAAATGCCTTAGACACTATACCACCAGAGCTCCCAGTTGCTAATATAGCTACACTAATTCTGTTTACATAGTGCCTAAAGCACTTGACTGCTAACCAGAAGTCTGGTGGTTCAAACACACCAGCAACTCCTCGGAAGGAAGGTGGGGCAATCTACTTCCATAGTGATACTGCCTTGGAAACCTAAGGAGGGGTCACTCTGAGTCGGGTCCAACTTGATGGAAAATAACAACAACAACAACAATTCTGTTTACTGGAGCTCTGGTAGCATAGTGCCTAAGGCACTTGACAGCTAACCAGAAAACTGGTGGTTCAAACCAAGCAGCCACTCCTCGGAAGGAGGGTTGGGCAATCTACTTCTCTAGCAATACTGCCTTGGAAAGCCAAGGAAGATCACTGTGTGTTGGGTCTGACTTGATGGCACATAACAACAACACAATCACAGTTCTGTTTAGAACACAAAGAAAATCTCAATCATATAATAATAATAAAAAGAAACTTTAGAGCCATAGTCAAATGACCAAAAAGTAACAAAACTAAGTGTAAATATGACAATGTAAATAAACTCTACACATTATATTTCCAGCAGATGTCTTATAAATAAAAAGGAAAATTAAATATTTATTAAAGCTTAATTACAAAATAAATAGAGAAATAAAACCACTATTTATGATGATCTAAGGTATAGGGCTCACTTTTCTTCAAAGGATGATTCATATTTGTAAGTGCTTTATGATTGAACAAAAAACAGCAAAATTAGGAGTTTGAAGTAAAATATTTGTTAAACAAAAATAAATAATTTTATGGAAACTAGAAGAAATAGGTCAATAAAAATAAAGGCAGAATATAATGAGATAGAAAATAGATATCTAGTAGAGTTAATAAAAACAACCAAGATTTTATGGAAAAAAAAAAAAAAGACTACTGCAAAAATAAAAAAAAAATGACTACTGAAAAAAAATAGCAATGATAATTAAGGAAAAATTAAGATTACACAAATATTTAATATTGAAAAAATCTCAGTTAACTAAGAATGAAAAAACATGTTCTTAACATCATAATATCCAAATTTCTCACAGTATTGAGTAAAATTTAACATATTCAGTGGTGATTTATATTCAAGATAATATCCTGGAAAGTTAATTTGAGTGTTATAGTTAAAATATACATTTTAGAAATTTAAATATTTATTATTGATTTGATACACACATTGTTTTAAATTGTAATTAAATTGTATACTTTATAACATTCTTTTATTGAAAAAAAACATGAAAACATGTTTATTGGATATAAAACTAGAATATAAAGCATACAATTTAATTCTTATTGAAATAAATATAAATGAATGTGTGTGTGTGTGTGTGTGTGTATGTTAATATGTGTGATAACAAGATGATAATGATGAACACTCATGAACAATTACATTTATTTTTCTCCATATAAATAAATAAAGTAAAAACCCAGAAAATGCTTTTACACTTGCCTTGGTTTCATGGTTTGGTTTTCTCAACGGCAATAGCAAGAATTTCATTGGGTAGAATATGAGAATGGTTTTAAGTCTCTGAAAATTTGCTTCAATGTCAAACCACCCTTTTATGAAATGTCTAAATGTCATTTATCATATTTTTTAAAAATATACACATAGCTTCAAAGTAGTCTCTTCCTTGCCTTGAACCAGGTAACAGCTGTTCCCTATAAAATGTAATACCATCTCTGTGTTTTGTTTTGTTTATATGTTATAGTTCATTTGGTTTCAGTGCATATCACATATGACTACCATACTGCTTTTCATAAGAACCAAAGTAAAATTATTTTTTTAATTGCATTATGAGAAAATAAAATACAGACAATGAAATACAGACAATTTTTTTCTGGTAGATTCATTCATATCCCTGTCTCCACTATATTCATTTTCAGAGAGTAAGTAGTTCTGTGCTTTCTCCCAGGACATTCTGCAGCCACAGTCAAGCGGCAATCACAGATACATAATTCAACTACCTTAGATAAAGCTGATTCTCCATTCATGGACAATTAACCCAATCACATTTACCTGATAATTTAGACTTGTCTTCTGCATATAAATCCTGATTAGTCTCTTCTAGATGCTTACATTGAGAAGACATTTTTGTTAGGCTGAGAAATCCATTTTAATTAAAGTGCAAAGATAAATGGATACAGTTATGAACTCAGAGAAGTGGAGAGACCACTCAGTCCTGGGGGGTAGAAGAGGAAGTCGAAGAGGAGATATCTTTGTTCCTTCTGCTTTTTTATTATATTATTATATATTTTTGGTCCCACCTATATCCAACCAGCATGTCCAACATTTGGTTTAGGAGTGAAAGCCCTGTCTCAGTTAATACATTTCTGTTGAAAGCATCCCGAAGAATTGAATTTCCTCAGTTCTTTTTTCCAATGACCAGGTATAGTCCTTCCATTCTCTAAAGAAGAATGTGTCCTTTTCTCATTGAATCTCTACTTTATGTGATTTGCTGAGCTAGAATTTTTAAACACATTAACTTCTTTAATTACCACAATAAGAATACTGTCTTTAGAGAGTTCCAGTAAGATGACAGAATAGGCAGATAAACTATACAGACCCTCTTCAACAAAGAAAAAGGGAACCAAATAACAGAGATACAGAAGATAATCCTGGAGCCCTGAGCTTTGAAAGGAAGGACACAGAAGTGAACTAAACTTCAACTAGTAGAAAAACCTGCATGAAAACACCCAGAACAGACACCTACACAGCTGCAGACTTTAAATGATCCTGACAACACGGACAGCTTGGATATTGCCAAGTGGTGTTAGGACCTAAGAATTAATCTAAAAATCAGTGTTGCTAGCCAGGGGCTGCCAGAGGACTGCACTGGTGGCTGATGAATAAAAGGAGAAGCAGCAAAGAGGGAGATGGGTTGAGCTGTGGACTTCTGGCTGTCCAGAGGGTACATCCATTTTGAATGATTACAAGTGGTTTGACTATTTTGGCTATTTAAAGTGACACCATTCTCTCAGATTCCAGGAACCTAAGAAAAGGCTTTGTTTTCCGGGGATCACAGGGACATACCTGACACAAAGAACTGGAAATGTGCGATAGTCCTCTTAATACTCTTATACCCCACACCCTCTTTTTTAACAGAGGTGTGGCGATCCCTCACTCCCACTCACCTTCTGGGCCAGCAGAAGTTCTTCCCAAGTCTATGTACTCTGATTGAGCCTGGGTTCCCTGCCTACCCTACTCAGATTTCTTTTTCTTTTCTTTTTTTTTTTTT
>NW_006921750.1:6558366-6570407 GCF_000298275.1 Orycteropus afer afer
ATGCAACCACACCTGCACTTCCTGCAACTCCACTTACTGAGTGATAGCCACCACTTTCTTCTGCACCAACTGGCCAATTATAAATGACTACCAAGAAGAGCCTAACTCACCCTTAATTGGTCTTCACAAACAGTAAACAGACATCTGTGAAACCACTCTTATTCTCTATCACACCCACCAGAAGACAGGTGGTGAGTGCATAAGTGCTTCCAACTAGCAAGAGAAACAAAGTACCCTGCTTACTCAAACTTAGGCAAATCACTCAAACATACAATCACCAACTAAATATAAATACAATAAAGTTGCAATGTTGCAGAGACAACAGACCATTACAGTCCATATAAAAAAGCAAGAAAAAGTGGTAGAAACAAGGGAGAAGGATACAGACCCAGAACACATCCCTGAAGGAGAAGCAGCATTGGAACTCTCTGATAAGAAATTAAAAATAATTATACTTAGGTACCTTCAACAGACTGAGAGACAGATAAAGGAAAACACAGACAAAACCATAGAAGAATTTCAGAAGAAAATGCAAGAACAAATGACAAAATAAATGAAAAAATTAGAAATGATACAAAATCTGCAGAAAGAAATTCAAAAGATTAGTAATAAATTGTCAGAAAGAGGTAACACATTGAAAGGGCAAAGAAATAGAATGTAATCAATGGAAGACAGAATTAATGATTGAAGAAAAATTCCTGAATACTTCTTTAGAGAGGGATAAATCAGAATAAAGGATCAACACAAAATGAAGAAAGCTTAAGGATCATGTGGGATAGCATCAAAAGGATGACATACATGTAACTGGAATTCAAGAACAGGAAGAGAAAAAGAAAACCACTGAGAAAATTGTTCAAGATTTGTTGGAAGAGAATTTCCTTGATATCATGAAAGATGAGAATATATTCATTCAGGATGTCCAACAAACCCCAAACAGGATAAATGCCAAAAGAAAATCACAAAGACATATCATCATCAAACCCACCAAAACTAAAGACCAAAAGCAGCATGGGGAAAACAAAAAGTTAACTTCAAAGGGCAACCAAAATGTCTAAGCTCTGATTTCTTGGCAGAACTCATGCAGGAGAGAAGACGATGGGATGATATATATAAAACCCTGAAAGAAAAAAAAAAAAAATTCCAACCAAGAATTACATATCTAGCAAAATTTTCCCTCCAATATAATGATGAAATTAGGAGATCTCCGGATAATCAGAAATTAAGGGAATTTGTTAAAAGCAGATCACACTTGCAAGAAATACTAACAGGAGTCCTTTGAACAGAGAATAAATAATAGCAAACAACAACAAACCATTAATACACATGATGACATAACCCAGAAACCAACACAGCTATGGAAATTTACAAAGGAAAATAAGCTTACAAGATTTTAACTAGGGAACCAGAGACATCATTTGGCAAATGAGAACAGCTAAAAACAAAAAAGATCGGAAAAAAATAGTGTAGTTACAGACCTTCTAAATGGTGAGGAAGTCAAGAAGTTGTCAGATAGAGTGGACTGTTCTAAACTCAGGGAGAAAATTATAAATCACAGGGTAACCTCAAAGAAAAAATGATAAACCTTCATATCACAATAAAAAAGAGGACAAACACAAATATTTAGCAAATACTAAAACATCAAAGAATGAAATAAATGATAACACGATTCATAAACATAATGAGCTCAGAACAGAAAATTATAAGGTACAAAGAAACCAGGAACACCACACACACAAAAACAATAAGATGACAGCAATAAATTCACACTTGTCGATAATTATACTGAATGTCAATGGATTACATGTACCAATCAAGAGATGGAGAGTTGCAGACTGAGTATATAACCCATCAATATGCTGTCTACAAGAGACACACCTTAGGGACAAAGACAAAAATAGACTAAATATCAAATGTTGAAAAAGTTATATCAAGCAAATGGCAACAAAAAAGAAGCAGAAGTGGCAATAATAATTTCTGACAAAACTAACTTTAAGACAAAAGCCACCATAAGAGAGAAAGAAGAGCATTATATAATGATTAAAGGATCAATTGAACAAGAAGATATAACCATAATAATTGTAGTCACTTTGGACACAGCCAGCTACCAAGAGGGAGTGAGTAGTAGGACCTGAGAGCTTCAGACCATGGTCACAGGGGACATCAAGGTGAATTGGAATAACATGCTACACAAAAAAATCATTATTATACATCCTACTTTGGAGAGTAGTGACTGTGATCTCAAAAGCTTGCAAGTGGCCATCTAGATGGGTCTCTCCTCATCCAGAACAGAGAAGAATGAAGAAAAACAAAGAAACATGGAAACAATTAGTCCAAGGGACTGGTACACCATGTGATCCACAGCCTATATGACTAGGAGACCAGAAGAACTAGATAGTGCCCAGTTACCACTGTCAACCACTTGGAGGGAGATTTATGTAGGAGATTATGAATAGAATGAGAGGACAATGTGGAACAAAACTCAAAATCATGAGGAGAAAAAAAAAAAAGGACCAATATGCTGGTCTGATAGAGCCTGGTTGAACCACTGAGACTATGACCCATAGCTCCCCTTCAGGCCTGGAATTGAATCCATTCCTGTGGCTTCCAGACAAACAAAAGACAGGAATATGAGCTGAGCATTTAAATTAGGTAGATAAAAATCCTTGGACATATCAATCATGGAAGAATAGATGTGTTCTATTCATGTATGCACAGGAAGACACCTTGGGGGTCAGGAGTGTATGGGAGGAGAGGACACAAGGAAGAGATGACTATGGGGATTAAGTGGGAGGAGAGCAGTGGCATAGTGGGAGATTACAGTTAATGTCACAAGGCAGAGTGTATGTGAACTGTTGTATTAAGATGAATTTGCACTGTAAACTTTCACCCAAATCAGAATGAAATGAAAAAAACCCAAAAAGTACCACAGCACAGGAATCATTAAAAGAAATATTTATAAAAAAAGGAAAAAGAAGAAGGTATAACCATAATAAATATCTATGAACCCAATAAAAGGGTCCCAACATACTTAAATCAGACTCTAACAGAGTTTTAAAGACAAATAGATGACTCCACAGTCGTAGTAGGAGACTTTAATACACCACTTTTAATGAAAGATAGAACAATTGGAAAGAAACTCCACAAAGATACAGAAGAACTAAACAATACAATCCACCAACTTGACCTTATAGAAATCTACAGAGCACTTAACCCAACAAAAGCAGATATACATTCTTTTCCAGGGCAGATGGAACATTCTTCATGATAGATCATATATTAGGCCATGAAGCAAGACTTAATAAATTTAAAAGCATTGAAATACTGCAAAGCATCTTCTCAGACCACAGTGCTATCAAATTAGAAATCAAAAATAGGAAAATGAATAAAAAAAGAGGAAACACATGGAAACTGAACAACATCCTCCTTAAGAAAGACTGGGTAAGAAAAGAAATTAAAAAAAAAAATGAAATTCAAAAATTACTTGAATCAAATGAGAATGAAAACACAACATGCCAAAATCTTTGGGACACGGCAGAAACAGTGATCAGAGACCAATTTATAGCAATAAAGGCACACATCAAAAAGGAAGAAAGTGCCAAAATCAACACTTTAAACCAATATCTCCAACAATTCGAAAAAGAACAGCAAAAAAAGTCTACAGTCACCGGAAGAAAGGAAATAATAAATGTATGAGCAGAAATCAATGAAACAGAAAATAGATAATAGAAAAAAAAAAAAAATCAACAAGACAAGAAGTTGGTTTTTTAAAAAGATTAATAAAATTGACAACCCACTGGCAAATTTAACAAACCAAAAGAGGGGGAGAATACAAATAACACAAATAAGAAATGAAATGGGTGACATCACAACAAAACCAACTGAAATAAGAAGGATAATATCAGGAAACTATGAAGAACTGTACTCCAACAAATTTGAAAATCTGGAAGAAATGGACAGATTTCTAGAAACACATTACTTACCTAAACTAACACAGAATGAGGTGAAAACGTTGAACAGATCCATTTCAAAGAAGAAATTGAAAAGTCATAAAAAAAATTATGAACAAAAAAGAAGTCCTGGCCCAGATGGTTTCACTGGAGAATTCTACCAAACATTCAGAGAAGAACTGACACCAATCCTACTCAAACTTTTCCAAAATATAGAAAAGGATGGAATCCTCCCTAACTCATTTTATGAAGCAAGCATAACTGTGATATCCAAACCAGGCAAAGACATCACTCAAAAGGAAAACTACAGACCAATATCCCTCATGAATATAGATGCAAAAATCTTCCACAAAATCCTAGCCCATAGATTCCAACAACATATCCAAATAATAATTCATTATGTCCAAGGAGGTTCATATCAGGAAGGTAAGTGTTCTGGTTACTTAGTGCCACTCTGAGAAGAATATACCACAAATGTGATGGTCTTAACAAACAGGAGTTTATTCTTATAATTTGAAGGCTTTAAGTCCAAGTTCAAAACACCAGGCTTTAGGGGTTGGGTGAAAGCCCCTCAACCTTGGGGTCCAGGTCTGCTTCCTGCTCCTGGCCCACTGGAGCTAGAGATGTTTTCTCACTCAGACAGCTGCTAGATACTGAGGCTGAGAAGTCCCAATGTTGACAAGTAAAAAGACACAGTCCTGATGTTACCAAACCACACAGCAGGCCATTAACTTAAGTCCATTGTAAGTCTCAAAGTCAGCAGAGCATAGCAGGCTGGTGAGCAACGACATGGTTACATGCAGCATCCCAGCATACCATAGGCTAGAGATCATTCCCAAAGCTGCTTCTTATATATGGAAAATGGATCACAAACCCAAAGCAGCTACTCAGCTGCTTGTGGTAGATCCAACCATGGAGTTGATTGCCAGTCTCATCATGGGGAATAACTACCAGCAGCTGCCCAGCCACTCAACCAGGCCCCGCCAAGTTGACACACAAACATAACCACCACAGCAAGAATGGTTCAACATTAGGAAAACAATTAACATCATCCACCACATATATAAAACAAAGAAAAAGAACAAAATGATCATAAAAATTGATACAGAAAAGGGATTTGATAATATCCAACACCATTCCTGATCAAAACTCTCACCAAAATAGGAATAGAAGCGATATGCCTCAAAATAATAAAGGGCATATATGCACAACCAATAGCCAACATTATTCTCAGTGGAGAGAGACTGAAACCATTCCCCTTGTGAGCAGGAATCATACAAGGATGCTCTCTATCCCCACTTCTATTCAACATTGTATTAGAAGTCCTAACCAGGGCAATAAGGCAAGAAAGGGAAATCAAAGGCATCAAACTTGGTAAGGAAGAAGTCAAACTATTACTTTTTACTGAAGATATGATCCTATATCTAGAAAACCCAAGAGACTCAGTAAAAAATCTACTGGAACTAATTGAGAGATTTAGCATAGTGACAGGATACTCCATCAACATCAAAAAATCCGTTGGATTCCTCTACTTCAGCAGAGATTGCTGACAAAGAAATAAGGAAATCAATGCCATTTAAAATAGCTACCAAAAAATAAAATAAAATACTTGGGAATAAATCTTACCAGGGACAGAAAAACTTCTAAAAAGAAAACAAAAAAAAGACTATTTCAAGAAATCCTAAGAGATCTACATAAATGGAAGAACATACTATACTGGTGGATAGGAAGATTGAACATTGGGAAAATGTCAATACTTCTTAAAGCAATCTATACTTTCAATGCCATCCCAATCCAGATCCCATCAAAATTTCTTAAGAATATGGAAAAATTAATCACTAACTTTATATGGAAAGGAAGGAGAACTCAGAAAAACAAAGCATTATTGAAGAAGAAAAACAATGTAGGAGTTCTCATACTCCCAGACCTTAAAACCTACTATACAGCCACAGTAGTCAAAACTGCCTATTATCGGTAAAATGATAGACACATAGACAAATGGAATAGAATTGAGAATCCTGAAATAGATCCATTGACCTAGGGTCAGCTGATCTTTGACAAAGGAGTGAAGTCCATTAAGTGAGGAAGAGATTGTTTAAAAAACGGATGAGTAGATAACCAAATTATGGTATATTCACACAATGGAATACTATGCCACATTAAAGGACAATGAAGGATATGCGAATCATCTCGCAACATGGATGAACCTGGAGGACATTACGCTGAGTGAAATAAGTCAATCGCAGAAGGACAAGTACTGTATGAGCCCATTACTGTAAAAAGACAGAGAAGGGTTTTCTTGGGAAAGGGAACTCACCTAGTAGGTTACCAGGATGGGGAGGGAATGGCAGTGATTAATGTAGGGCTAGTTGGGGCTTACATACTGATATGGGTAGGGGGAGGGATATACCAGAAGGATATATGACCACCATGATAACATTGGGAAATGAGAGGACACCAAACTGCATATAAGAAATAGACAACAGATGCTAAAACCAACCAGTGTGTCCACAATACCACATTGTCATTAATACCAAACACTAGGCTATACAAATAAACATATAAGCACCTGAGATGATCAGACAGGGTCAGTGAATAGAGGTATATTCTAGACCAAGGATAGACTCAGCTGAGGCTAACCTTGTACAGACACCAGTGATACAAAATACCTGCAGTCCTTATAGAAACAATAGAAAACAAACAGAACAATCCTTCACAGATATCCCGACACTATGGGAGAGAGGTCCAATTGAGCTACTACCTCAGGACCATAGTACTGGCGTACACCAGATTCAAATGGCACAACAAAAGACATAAAAGCGTTGCTCCACATCCTACATTGGTGAGTAGTGACAGGGGTCTTAAAAGCTTTCAAGCAGCCATCTAAGATGCAGATAATGGTCTCCTAGCATTGGAAGTGAAAAAGAACACACCCATACACCACACACACACACACACACACAAAAGGGCATTTAGAAGCAATCAACCCTAGGACACGACGGCTCCCTTGACCAGAAGAACTGGATGGTGCCTGGCTACCAATGCCAACCACTCAGGAAGGGATCAGATCTGGAGATCATGGATAGAGTGGGAGGGAAAACGTGGAACAAAATCCAAAAACTCAATAATGACCAGAATTACTGGTCAGATGAAATCTGGTGAGACTCCCAATACTATGACCCTGAAATACATTTGGCATCTGGAATAAAACTCACCTCCAGGGTCAAGCTCTCAGCCCAATAGTTAGCAAGATGTACACGCAGACCACTCAATCTAGGATGCCACACCCACACACTCAATGGCAATGCATCCCTTAGAGCAATAGACCATGGGACACCAAAGGACCAGCATTCACACTGAAGAAATGCAGGACAAGCAGGAGTGCATAAATATGAGGGGCACAGGGAGAGGGTTGCAGGGTAGGGAGGGGAGGAGACTGGGTTGGGGTTGGACATGGCGAATGGGGAATGAAACTAAATGTACATATGACATTGAATGTAAAAGAAGCTCTTAAAATAAAAATAAAAAAATAAAATAAATGGTGCTGGCAAAACTGGATATCCATTTTCAGAAAAATGAAACAAGATCTCTACCTCACACGATACACAAAAACTAAGTCCAGATGATCAAAGACTTAAATGTGAAACCTAAAATTATATACTTCCTCAAGGGAAAACTAGGGGCAAATTTAGGGCCCCCAATATATGGCATAAATAGACTATCAAGCATAACCCAAAATGCACAAAGAATAGACAATAAACTAGGGGAATGGGACCTTTTAAAAGTTAAATCATTATGTGCTTCCAAAGACTTCTTCAAAAAATTCAAAGGAGAACCTACAGATTGGGAAAAATATTCAGCAATGGTATATCTGACAGGGGAATTATTTCTAGAATTTACAGAAAACTCCAACACCTCGATCACAAAAAGACAATCTAATTAAAAAGTGGGCAGAAGATATGAATAGACACTTCAGCAAGGAGGATATTCAGGTGGACAGCAAACATATGAAGATATGCTCATGATCATTAGCCATTAGAGACATGCAAATCAAACAACAATGAGATATGATCTTGCCCCAGCATTAGTAGCAAAGGTCAACAAGACAGAAAATAACAAACTCTGGCTAAGATGCAGAAATACTGAGAATCTCATGCATTCCTGGTGGAACTGTAAAATGATACAACCACTATGGGAAGCAGTATGACAATTCCTTAAAATGTTGGAATTAGAAATACCATCTGACCCAGAAATTCTATTACTAGGTATATATCCTAAAGAAGGGAGAGCCAGGACAAAAGCAGATATATGCACACAGAGTTAAGAGCAGCAATATTTACAATAACCAAAAGATGGACACAACCCAAAAGCCCATCTGCAGATGAATGGATAACCAAACTATGATAAATATACACAATGGAATACTATGCAACCCTAAAGAATAATGTAGAATTCGCAAAACACCACATAATGTAGATGAACTTGGAGGACATTATGCTAAGTGAAATAAGTCAATCATAGAAGTACAAATATTGTATTAGTCCATTTTTATTGTGAAAAGTCAAGGAAAGGTTTATATATGGAAGGAAATTTTCTTTGTTGGTTCCCAGAGGTGAGAGGGGAGGGGAGGGAATACTGTTAGACAGGTTGAGACAAATATTGATTTCAGTGAAAAGAAGGGCAATATACCAAATGTGAGTGGTCAACACCGTGGCATTGAAGAAGAGGAAGAGATAGAGAAGTACATGGTAGACACAGGCAACAAAGATGAAGCCTTTTTCACATACAGCATTGCATTGTCAGTGAAGGCAAATATTGATATATGGGAGGATAGATGGGTGGACAGGCTGAACTATTAGGTATGTCTATGCAGGGTGTCTGTGTCCATAGCATTGGCAGACAATGTTTCTACAAGTGTATTTATATGTTCTGTAAGAATTCCCAGGTATATAGTAGAGCTGACAGGAGATAAGGTTGTAGTCACTTCTTGGCCACAGCCAGATATGCAGAAGAAGCAAGTGGTTGGATACGTGGGCTTTGGCCCATAGTCTCAGGGGACATCCAGCTTAATTGGCATAACAAACTACACAGAAACACTGGTCCACATCCTACTTTGGCGAGTAGTGACTGGGATCTTAAAACTTGCAAGTGGCCATCTAGATGCAATGATAGGTCTCTCTATGTCAAGAACAAAGAAGAATGAAGAAAACCGAAGACACATGGAAACAATTAGTCGAAGCTACTTGTGCACTGTGTGATGTAGCCTATATGAGTATGAGACCAGAAGTAGACAGTCAACCATTGGAGGGGGATTTATGTAGGAGATCTTGGATAGAGTGGGAGAATAATGTGGAACAAAACTCAAATTCATCTAAAAAAAAAGAGGGGGGGCCAGTTTTGCTGCTCTGATAGCCTAGTGGAAGCCCTGAGACTACGGCCCCTAACTGCCCTTCAGGTTGGAATTGAACCCACTCCAGTGGCTTCCAGCCATACAAGGGCAGGCATATGAGCTGAACATTTGCATTAGGTGGAGGCACTCCTTGGAAAGATCAATCATGGGAGAATAGGAGAGCTGTGTAAACACAGGGAGACAGCTCTGGGGGCAGTAGTATATGGGAGAGAAGGCCACAGGAAAAGGTAAGTATGGGGAGGAAGTGGGAGGGGAGTTATTATATTGTGAGAAATTGCAGTCAATGTCATGAGACAAAGTATATGTGAACTGCTGTATGGAAAGTGAATTTGCTGTGTAAACTTTTGTCCAAATCACAATAAAAATTAAATAATAATAATAATAATATAATAATAATAAAATGCATACACCAAGAGAGTAATATTTGAAGATGATAAGAAAAAAAATGTCTAAGAAGTTATTCATGGACTGATCTGAATCTGTATGCCTCACCTAAGCTGACTCATATATTCCTATCTCTCTTTCATATTTTAGTTGCTGCAGCTACAGAGACAGAAATAGGAACATCTATACTGATTTTGGGAGCTCTGGTAGCATAGTGCCTAAGGCACTTGACTGCTAACCAGAAGGCTGGTGGTTCAAACCCACCAGCCACCCCCCGGAAGGAAGATGGGGCAATCTACTTCCGTAGTGATACTGCCTTGGAAACCCAAGAAGGGGTCGCTATGGGTCGGGTCCGACTCGACGGCACATAACAACAACAACAACAACAATACTGATTTTGTCTCAGTATCATTATGGGGGCTCTGGTCATTTGGAGGTCTGTACCTGTACTCTATTAATAGGCTTACTTCAAGAGACTTCAAATTGTATAACTGAAATTTGATCTTTCCAAACTTTCCAAATGCAAGACCCTTATTCATTTGATAGGAGCTCTGGTGGCATAGTGGGAAATGCATTTGGCTGCTAAACAAAAGATTGGTGGTTCAAACCCACCAACCACTCTGAGGAACAAAGATGAGGCAGTCTGTATCTGTAACATTTATAACCTTGGAAACCCTATGAGACAGTTTTCCTTTGTCCTATATAGTTGCTAGGAGTCAGAATCTGTTGAATTGTGTGTTTCTTTGATCCATTACCAGTTGCTCAGTTTGTAGTACTTCAGTGGTTTACATATTGCTATGATGCTGGAAGCTATGCCACTGTTATTTCAAGTACCAGCATGGCCATCCATGGTTGACAGGTTTCAGTGGAGTTTCTACATTAAAACACATAAGGAAGAAAGGCCTGGAAACTACATCTGAAAATCAACCAAAGAAAACCTTATGAATATTAAAAACAACACAATATTGTCTGAAGTAATGCTGGAAGATGAACCAGCATTTTACTGCTAACCAAAGTGCATTAATATTTAAATTAAACATAATTCAAATATTCTAAAAATATACTTGAATAACATTACAGAAGTATATTTAAAAAGCATTTTATGAATATATTTGTGGTTATTGATGCTCATTTGTTTGCTATGACTTTATAAGTCATGTTGAATTCACTTATTAATTCTAATAAACTATATTTGGTATGGATTTTCAATTCTGTTATCTGCAAATAGTGAGTTTTATTTCCTTTCCAGTTATTAGAAATTGTTTATTTTTCTTGCCTAAAGTAGTAGGTATATTCTCCAGCAGAATGTTGATTAGAAGTGGTGGAAATGGGTATTCTTGCCTCATTTCTGAACCCAATGGAAACAAAGATTTATTACAATTTTCTTTGTTTTTTAATGTTGTTAAGGTTAGGCTTGATATCATAAAATCTGAAGAATTTTCTCTTTGTTCTCTTCTGTGAAACAATTTATGTGAGATTAATATATGTCTTCTTCAAAAATTCTTGGTGAATTCACTTCAGTATGATACATTCCTTATTGTACCATTTTAATTATTGATTCAATATCTTACTGAATATGGGATTATTTAGATTTTATACTCTTTCTTGTTTGACTCTATAGGAAAATAATGAGAAAATTTTGAGGAGTAATCAATATTTTTCTGTATCCTAACTTTGGTGATGTTTATATGAATCTATGCATGAATTAAAACTCACAGAACTGTACAGCAAGAAAATATCCCAAGGTGTGATGCATTGTCTGTGACACTTTTCAACACTCTCAGAGGTGGATTCATTTCTGAAACTCATCTTGCAATGTTCTGGTTCTATCAGGTTTTAATCCATCTGGTTTTCCTGAATTCTCATTTTTGCAATCTGCACATAAATTCTTGGGGTAGATTTTCTTATAATAGCCTTCTCATTAAATATGTTTGTTTCTAGAGTCAGCCAAAACTCTTCAGTACTCAGCATCCAGAAACCCCTACTTTAATCCCTGAGTCACAAATCCCAGTCTTGCTCAAAGCCAGCTGCTTTCCTGGATTGGTTATCCTCTTCACCTGGCCCCACATTGAAGTTCAGCATATTTCTTTCTTTCATGTTGCAGAAAGGAAATATTACCTTTCTTAGAAATTAGACTTCCTTCCAATTTTCAAGCTTAAAATGGGTGATAAGAAGACATTTTTCAAAAAGTGTATAAAATTCCTTCTACTGTCAGTCAGCCCCAGGGTTACACGTGAGGAGAGACAACTCAGGGACGCCCAGAGTAGCAGGCCAGAAGAGCAGGACAAAGGGGATAAAAG
>NW_006921750.1:6574700-6577131 GCF_000298275.1 Orycteropus afer afer
CTGGAGAAGGATGTCATGCTTGGTAGGGTGCAGGGTCGACGAAAGAGAGGGAGGCCTTCAATGAGATCGATTGACATGGTGGCTGTGATGATGAGCTCAAGTATAGCAGGGATTGTGGGGTTGGCGCGGGACCAGGCAGTGTTTTGTTCTTCTGTGCATGGGGTCACTATGAGTCTGAAACAACTCGACGGCACTTAACAACAACAACAACATGTACCAAGGAGTCTAACATTGCTATGGCAGACAATAGAAATGCAATATATATTTATTGATTAATGTAACATGGAATTTATATGAATAGTTTCTTCCATTACTCTGCTGTTTTTACAGATTCTTAAACTTCTGTTAGTACTTTCAGCTCACCTTGCATTAAGATACTAAAAGTTTATCTCCTATTTCTCAGTTCCAGTTACATTTGAAGCATTCAACTAATGCTGTGTTGAGAAGAAACGGAACCCTGTAAGGCTGAGAGATATCAGAAAAGTCATTTATATTTCCTGGAAACTCTGTTTCCTCACCTGTCAGATAGGCATAGCTTAAAATATCTTCATTAGTTTTCACTGTACAAAATGAGAGTGCAAACCTGAATCCCCTGCCCACCAACAAACAAAAACCTATTCCCTTGAATTTGATTTTGATGCATGGCAAGGTGCAAATGGTTTGCAGTCAATTACGAACTAAGGTTGGCAGCTTGAACTTACCCAGCATCCCTGTGGAAGGAAATCCTGGTGATTTGCTTCCATAAAGATTAGAGCCAAGAAAAACCTATGGAGCAGGTCTACTCTGTAACATGTGGGTCACCGTCATGATTTATGTTGTTGTCATCAGATGCCCTGGGATCATTTGTTTTTTATTTATAGCCCCATGTGACAAAGCAGACCTGTTCCATAGGGTTTTTTATACTGGTAGTAAATATATATTTCTTTTTGTTTTGGGAATTTAATTTTTCTTCTTGGTGGTAGATGTGTGCTGAAGAAAATCAGGATAAAATTTTATTAATAAGATCCATAAATTTCTTCCTTCCTCTATTTATATTGCATAATTATTGGCTTATTCAAGTGAATAAATATATTCACAATATATTTGACAGCTTTCCAAAAAAACTCACTGCCATCAAGTTGCTTCTGATTCATAGCAACCCCCTTTGGGTTGCTGAGGCAGTAAAACTTTAGAGAAATAGATTGCCCAGTCTTTCTTCTGAAGAGTGGCTGGTGTGTTTGAACCACCAACCTTCTGGTTAGCAGTCAAGTTTCTTACAGCTTTAGCAAATATAAACTCCAAGGATTCTTTGGTAAATTCTTCATGGGAGGGTACACAATAAGGTTTTTCTCACCATCAATATTTGTTTTCTGACTTTTAAGATTAAAATACTGTAGAAGGGACATGAAAACAGATTTTAAATATTACATTTAAGGAAGTGTTGGGTGATGTTGAATTTTCGTCGATAAAAAAGTTGTGGAAGAGTCAAAGTATTAGAGTGAAAAGTTCCAATCAGTGTGAACTCAACACTTCCCCATTCTTTTCTATATCTGTATAATGTGCCATGATATATAGAATTAGTCCTTGCCTTACGGATGGTTTCAGTTACTCCCAATTTTTTGTCACTATACCATGAATAATCTTATGATTAATAACCATGAATAATCTTGTGCTAATATCTGTGGGTTGATCTACAGGGGAAATAGTCCAACATCCCAATGCAAAATTCAGATGATATGTAAAGCTACTTGATATTCTTGAGGTCTCAATATCCTCATTCTACACATTCATTAAGAATCTATTGGGAACTCCTGCTCTATATCCTCTCTATCCGGGACCCAAACCAATGAATAGTCACCTCAGGAATCTTCCAACTGCCTGAGCTTTTTGGAATATTTTATATTAAAGGAATGATAAAATATGTGATTGTTTTGTGACTGGCTTCTATTACTGAGAATAATGTTTTCAAGGTTCATCCACATTATAGCATTTATCAATATTTTATTTATTTTTATGTATGAATAATGTTGCATTGTATGTATAAATTGCATTTTGTTTACCTAGTCACCCACGGATGGACACTTTGGTTACTTTCACCTTTTGGCTATTGTGAATATAATATTGCAACAAACACTGGAGTACATGTTTATGTTTTATGTTCCTGTTTTCAATTATTTTGGGTATATACCTAGAAGTGGAACTGTGAGGTTATATGATGTTGTTGTTGTTGTTGTTAAGTGCCGTCGAGTCGTTTCTGACTCATAGCGACCTCATGCACAGCAGAACAAAAAACTGCCCGATCCCTCGCCAGCCCCACAATCCCTGCTATACTTGAGCCCATCATCGCAGCCACTGTATCAATCCATCTCGTTGAAGGCTTCCCCCTCTTTCATCGGCCCTCCACCCTACCAAGCATGAGATCCTTCTCCAGGGAACGGTCCCTTCTTACAAC
>NW_006921750.1:6580821-6588965 GCF_000298275.1 Orycteropus afer afer
CCCCATCTTCCTTCCTAGGAGTGGCTGGTGGGTTTGAACTGCCAGCCTTCTGGTTAGCAGTCAAGTGCCTTATGCACTACGCTACGAGAGCTCCCTACATTCTGTATAGTAGATCTTTATCAGATATATTTTTTCCATATATTTTCTCTTATTTCATAGCTTTATTTTTCACTTTTTTTTATAAGGTCTGTGATGAAGAAATGCTATTAATTTTGATGAAATCCATTTTATCTATTTTGTAGTTTTTTGTTTGTGTTTTTGGTGTCATATGTAATTATCCACTGCCAAATTCAATATCATTAAGAAGAAAATTTCTGCTTTTTCCCAAGAATTTTATACTTTTAACTCTGATATTTAGGTCATTGAAACATTTTAAGTTTATTCTTGTATATGATGTGAAATAATGGGTTGAATTTTTTTTTAATGTACAGATACAGTTAAGCCAGCCCTACTTTTTGAAGAGACTATTCTTTTGCCATTGAATGATTTTAGCATCCAAGTGAAAAATCCAGTAGCCATAGATTTATAGGTTTATAACACTGATCTTGAATGACTGTTAAAGGGACACAGGTAGTCAAATGTGTCAGAGATGGAACCTAAGCCATAAGATTCAGAATCCAAATCTACACTTTTGATTTACACTAAAGAATATTGAAAATGGAATATGATTGTGACTGACATGGATTTATATTATCTTGTTTCATTCTCCAATGTCTCTCTAAAGCAGTGTCATCATCCACTCTTTTATTCCTTTAGATTTTATTGTAAATTATAAAGTTATAGATGAACATTAAGGTATTTTACTATTGTAACTCTGGATATTAGATTCTTCCCTTTCTCTTGCATTTGTTCTTCTTTTTCTTTATCATTATTATTATCATCTTAAATTATTGAAGGCTCTAGTATTCTCCTTCAAGTCTGGTCTCCTCATCTAGGTACACATGCTACTGAATCTTTCCTATTAGTTTCACTGCCCGGGGCGCTGGCCATCTCCGTTTCACCTCTAGGTCTCCTGAGTAGTAGGCTATTTTAGCACCAAACTCTGGCTTGTAGCACATGTCATGGCACCCTCCTTTCAATATATTGAGGATGCTGCCTGTATTACTCTGTCACCAGACTACCCCTACCTTCAGGTGTCTGGTTATGCCCCTCCAGTCTTAGCCCCTCATTTGGGAATAACACTTATATCTGTTAACTCATCAAACATCTCCCCCTGTGTCCTTGGCCATGCAACTCGGCCACTAGACCCCTCATCTAGGAGTTTCAATTGTCACAGGCATACCCCAAGTTTGTCCACAAATTTCATCTGTAATACAGCAATCTCAGAGTCCTACCCTGGAAGAAGCAGCTGTTACCAATTTACCATGTGTCTTCACTGTTCATAAACTGCACCCCACTCTGTGCACATCTCATTGCTTCTTTTTGGGAGTAACAGGAACTCAAGTTTGCCTTGTACTCACTGTGATATCTGACCCAGACTGGGCTGCTCAAGGTCTTCAGTTTGCACTGTACTCACAAAGTTTCTCCACCCATGGCTTAAATTCCTAGTAACTCTGGCTCATACTACACATGTTGAGCCACACCACCCCGTGTCTGGCTTCTCAGTTGCCTTCATGAAGGGTCTCTTGTTTGTAATGTTCACTGAGCTCAACATATCGACCCTGAGACCCATGCAGCTCCAGGCCTGCAATACACCAAGACCTTTCTTAGGTCTTCCTTCTCAGTTTGTCCTTGTCTGAGGTGTGTTCACTAGGCTCTGGTTGTTCAGAGAATAAATTCCTCACTGTGCTCTGCACATTGCTCTCTTCCAGGACTCACACGGTCCCTGGTTTGCAGCATGTCATGGATCATTCTTTCTTAGGTTATGTATTCAGGCTCCTCCATTTGGCTGTTTGCAAAGTCAGAGCCTCACTGTTGAGTGTTTCAAATTCAAACCCTTCCAGGACCCACAAAGTTCTAAATCTGTGTTGTTCCACAGCACTCTTTCCTAGGTCTGTTTCTCAGGTTCCCCTGACTATGAAACCTTCATTAGGACATGGTTGTTCACAAAGTCCTAGCCTCACCGACCCAAGATGGCCACACTGAGTTTAAGAGTAGAAAGAGTGAGGATTCTCTATGAAACTTCACTCTCCCCAGTCTCTATGTTTCCTTTTACTTGGTTTGTTGTTCCAGTTGGTCCTCTATCCCTTTTACTAGTATCTAAAGTTCTGAGACTTTATGAGTAGTAGATCACTTTCTTGTGTAATTGGTGTAGGAGTTTGAGATGTTTGATTCCTTATGCCACCATATTGCTCCAACCTTTTTCACTGGATTATTTTTAAAGCCACATATTGTTTTTACTCTTTATCTTTTTCACTTTGTTCTCAACCAGTGCTTCAAACTGGTTGGTTCTAGTTTTAAAGTGCTTGAGTATTTGCATTTCCACCCCAGATATACTGAGTCCAAAACTACATTTTAACAATATCCCAAGGTCTTAATAGAATGACTTGGGAGTCTATAAGAATCACCAGGGGATTTTATTAAAATACAAACTCTGATTCAATACATCTGGGGTAACCCACTAACCCACTGCCATTGAGTTGGATCCAGATCAAAGTGACCCCTCCTTGGATTTTGGAGATGGTATCAGTACGGAAATAATTTGCCAAACTTACTCTTGAGGAGTGGATGGTGGGTTTGTACCACCAGCCTTCTGGTTAGCAGTTAAATGTCTTAGACACTATGCTGCCAGGGCTGTGTAATGATCCAGGAGAGCTTCCAACACAATTATAGTACAGATCTGCCAACTTTGAAGGAAGATGTAGAAAGAAAAACTTTGTAGGTAAGACTCTCAGATTGTGTTGCAGCTCAAAGAAAATTTCAGCCAGACCAATGATCTTTGAGACAAAGTTCCCTAGAGAAAGGTCTTGCATTCTTCAAAAATGTGTTGGCATGAGTTTCCATGCTATGCTCAGTAATTGACTAGGAGCTGCACAAGCGTGGATCTACATGATAGTAGATCTAGAAGGGCAGCACTATAAGCTGTCAGTTTAAATATGCTCCCTGCAGTGAGTTTTCTTTCTTTCTTCTTTTTTTAATACATTTTATTAAATATAATTTATGTACAGTGAAATACACAAAACTAAAGGGACATGGGTCATGCATTTTTTTTTGCAGTCTTTCCTCCCCTCCCCTCCCAGCCTTAGTAACCAAGAAAGAAAGTTTCCTTCCATATATAAACCTTTCCTTGACTTTTTACAATAATGAACTAATACTATATTTGTTCTTCCGTGATTGACTTATTTCACACAGCATAATGTCCTTCAAGGTCACCCATGTTATAGGTGTTACAGTGAGCTTTCTCAAAAGAGCAACAAATTTCCATGGTGGTAATCTCAATTATTTTATCATACCAACATTGAGGCAAGGGAGTATGACTCTACATGGAAGTGATTAAAAGAATGAATATTATTGGAAAATCATCTGATTATCCAGAGCAAATTCATACAAATCAGGTTTCTCATTATCTCTTTGATATCAATTACTAGAACTCTGCTTTCATCACCTCTACTCTAGCCATGCAGTTCCTTCTTTTTTCCAGGAACACAAGAGACATGATCCTATTGTAGGAATGTTTTACCCAGATGTCTGCAGTGTTCCCTTCTACACTTCCTTGTGATGTTTATTCAGTTGTGAACTTATCAGTTAGTTCTTCCCTGATTATCTTTTCCTCCATCAACATAATAGATGGCCCATAAATTGCTTTCAAGAGTTGTTTCTATGCCCCTTTCAAAGTACAGGTTAAATTATCTAGGGAGGAGGAAGTATACAGAAAATATTATAAATTATCATTTATTTGGTATTACACTGGTATAGGGAGCAGATAATCTAATTACTCTTAGAAAGTTGTACTACAAAAATAGTTTATGATTGTTTGCATTCAAGAAAATTTTCAAATTCAAGGAATTTTACAAATAATTAAAAAAAAAAAATAAGAACAAAAACAATAGTTAATGTCTAGGACAATGTTTGGACCCAAGGAAGAGTTCAGTGCCTCTCCATGCCATCACTTCCTTCACCTTCACTTTAGACAATCGAAGAAAGAATAAAAGAGGAGATCTTTGATGATCAAAATGTGTTAAGAATAGTTTATGAAAGTTTGCACTTCATGCAGAGTACAGCAATAAAGCCTTTATGATAAAAATAAAATCATGTAATAAATTAAACTCTCTTCTTTTCAATGTCAACAGAGCATTAGGAGTTTGAATGGTTTACCTCAGGCACAATGTCCATTTTATGAAAATGAAATATGTCCATTTTATGAAAAATAGAAAGAAACATTCTCAGCAAAGGGTAGGGGAGAAACAAAAAAGAACTCCTAAAATGTATTAGATACTATACTAGATACTTTACATGTTATTTAACATTCAATTCATTCTAGAAAAGCAGGTTCCCTTTTTACAGAAGAGGGAGTTGAGGATCATGGTATGAAGAAAAGCTACTATAGTGTATAGCAGCCATGGATAAAGCAGCCATGGATAAGAGACCCATCAGCTCCAGTATGCATCACAATTATTGTTATTATTTACCCTTGTGTTGCTTCAGACTCATGGTGATGCCATGTATAAAATAATGAAATATTGCCTACTCTTGCCCATCTTCATGATCTTTGGTAAGTTTGTGTCTATTGTTGTGGTCACTGTGTGTTTGTTTTAAGTTCCTTCCAACCTAGGGGGCTCATCTTCTAGCATTCTATCAGACAACATTCTGTGGTGATCCATATGGTTTTCATTGGCTAATTTTTGGAAATATATTACCAGGCCTTTCTTCCTTGTCTGTTTAGTCAGTTGAAACCTGTCCATATGAGTGACCCTGTTGGTACTTCAAATACCTGTGGCACAGCTTCCAGCATCATAGCAACATATAAGACACATGAATATAACAAACTGAAAGATGGATGTTAACTATAAAAAACAGTTGATACATATTTTAAACATATTAGATTCTCTGAGACTCTGTTTCTGTATCTCTGAAATGGGTATGACCACAACTTCCTTGTTCTGGAGTAAGGGTTAAATTATTGTTGTTAGGTTCTAGCAAGTCAGTTTCAACTCATAGTGACCCTGTGTACAATGGAAGGAAACACTGCCCTGTCTTGCACCATCCTTACAATCTTTTCAATGTTTGAGCCTATTGTTGCAGTCATGGTGACAATCCATCTTATTCTGGGTATTCCTCTTTTTCACTGACCCTCTACTTTACCAAGAATGATATACTTCTCCAGACACTGGCCTCTTCTGACAACATAACCAAATTACATGAGACAAGTCTGGCCATTCTCACTTCTAAGGAGGATTCTGGCTCTACTCCTTCCAAGACAGATTTGTTTGTTTTTCCAGCAGTCAATTGTACATTTAATATTCTTTGCCAATACTGCAATTCAAATATGTCAATTCTTCAGTCTTCCATAGTCATTGTCCAGCTCTACATGCATATAAGACTATTAAGAATACCATGGCTTGTATCATGTGCACCTTACTCTTCTAAATGATATCTTTGCTCCTTAGCACATTAAAAAGGTATTTTCCAGAAGATTTTCCCAATTAAAAATGTTCTTTAATTTCTTGATTTTCACTTCCATGGGCACAGATTGTGAATCCAAGTAAATGAAATCCTTGATAACTTCAAACTTTCTCCACTTATCATGATGTTGCTTATTGGTCCAGTTGTGAGAATTTTTGTTTTCTTTATGTTCTTTCTTTATGTTGATGTGTAATCTATACTGAGGACTGTATATTGATCTTAATCAATAAGCATTTTAAGTGTTCTTCACTTTCAGCAAGCAAGGTTGTATCATCTGCATATTGCAGGTTGTTAATAAGTCTTCATCCAATCCTGATGCCACATACTTCTTCATATAGGAGATGATACTCATGTTCTCTGATTTTAAAACATGCACTATCTCTTTGTTCTGTTTGAACAAATTCCTCTTGGTCTATGTACAGGTTCCTCATGAGCACAATTAAGTGTTCTAGAATCCCCATTCTTTGCAAAGCTATCCATAATTTGTTATGGTCCACACAGTTGAACACCATTGCATAGTCAATAAAACACAGGTAAACATATTTCTGGTATTCTCTGATCTCAACCAAGATATATCTGACATCAGCAATGATATCCTTTGTTTCAAATCCCTTTCTGAATCCAGCTTGAATTTCTGGCAATTCATTTTCATTATAGTACTGCAAAAGTTTTTGAATGATCTTCAGCAAAATTTCTGTGCATGTGATATTTATGATACTGTTTAATAATTTCCACATTTCTATTGAATCACCTTTCTTTGGAATGAGCACAAATATATGGATCTCTTCTAATAGGTTGGCCCGTTGTCTGGTTTTTTTGCTCTTGTTGAAGGAAAACGAAATGAGTACCTCAACTTCTGACCACATTTCTCCCTCTCTTCACTAATTCTCTTGTCAATTTTTCATATCTTAAGGGAAGAAGCTGGCTTATTTATTTTCACCTTGAATCTCAGTCTTTGGTTTTCAAAATATGTAATAGTCTCATAACTAATCTCTTACCCTTGGATACGTTAATACCATAGAATGGTCTTTTTCATTAAACAAGTCAAAATATATCTCTCCTATGTTTAAAATATTTCAATAGCTTATTTATTAATTAATTTTTAAATTTTGTATTGTGATTTGGGTACAAATTTACAAAACAGATTAGTTTTACACTCAACAGTTCATACATATTTTGTTTCATAGCACTAATTATAATGAGCACAAATATGGAACTCTTCCAACTGGTTGGTCAGGTAGCTGTCTTACAAGTTTCTTGACAAAAAACAAATGAGTACCTCCAGTGCTGCATTCATTGTTGAAACATCTCAAGAGGTATTCCATCAATTCCTGGAGTCTTGTTCACCAATTCTTTCAGTATAGCTTGGAGTTCTTTCTTTAATACCATTGGTTCTTGATCATGTGCTGCCTCCTAAAGTGATTGAATGCCAATGAAATATTGTTGGTACAGTGGCTGTGTTTTCCTTCCATCTTCATTTGATGTTTCCTGCATTGCTCAATATTTTGCTCGCAGAGTCATTCAACATTGCAACTCAAAGCTTGAATTTTTTTCTTCAGTGTGTTCAGTTTGAGGAAGGCTGACTGTGCTCTTCCCCTTTGGGTTTCTAATTCCAGGTCTTTGCACATTTCATTATAATACTTTTCTTTGCCTTCTAGAATTGTCCTTTGAAATCTTCTGCTCAACTCTTTTACTTCACCATTTCTTGTTTTTGCTTTAGCTATTCTCTGTTCCAGAGCAAGTTTCAGAGTGTCTTCTGATATCCACTTTGCTTTTTCTTTCTTATTTGTCTTTTTTCACATGTCATGCACTTGATATAATCCAAAAACTCATCTGGTCTTTGGTCATTGATGTTCAATGCATTAAATATATTATTCAGATCATTTCTAAATTCACATGAGATATATTCAAGGTCATATATTGGCTCTCGTGGACTTGTCTTAATTTTCTTTAACTTCAACTTGAACTTGCACATGAGAAATTGATGGTCTGTTCCAGTCATCTCCTGGCCTTTTTCTGACTGATGATTGCGATTCTCCATTGCTTCTTTCCAAATATATAGTCAACTTGATTCCTGTGTACTCCATCTGGTGAAGTCCACATATAAAGTCACCATTTATGTTTTTGAAAAAGGTATTTGAATGAATGTATATGGCCCTAAAAAATTCAATCATGCAAAATTCAATCATGCAATTTCTCTCACCAAGGCCATATTTTGCAACTTCTAATGTTTCTTCTTTTCTTCCAACTGCTACATTTCAGTCACAAGTAATTCTCAATACTTCTTCTCTGGCTGTTTGGTCAGTTTCAGAGTGCATTAGTTGGTAAACATCTTCAATTTTTTCATTGTTCGCTTTAGTGGTTGATACATAAATTTGAATATTAATAGTATTAATTGGTCTTCCACATAGGTGTTTGGACACTATCCTATTCCTAACAGCATTGTACTTCAGAGTAGATCTTGACACGTTCTTTTTCATGATGAATGTGACACCATTCCTTATCAATTTGTCATTCCTGACATAGTAAACCATAATTCTCCAATTCAAAATGGCCAATACCAGTCCATTCCAGCTCACTAA
>NW_006921750.1:6589190-6591085 GCF_000298275.1 Orycteropus afer afer
TACAGCAGTTCACATACACTTTGTCTCATGACATTGACCACAATTTACCACAATGCAACAACTCCCCTCCCACTTCCTCCTGATAGTTACCTCTTCCCTGTGTCCACCCTCCATGCACTCCTGTCCCCTGAGCTATCTCCCTGTGCATGAGCAGCCCTTCTTTCTCACATGATTGTTCTCTCCAAGGAGTGTATCTTCTTCAGGTAAATGTTTGACTCATACGCCTGTCCTTTGTTTGCTGGAAGCCAAAAGTGTGAGTTCAATTCCAGACCTGAAGGGCAGCTAGGGGCCATAGTCTCAGTGGTTCCAACAGACTCTATAGGATCAACAAACATGGTCCCCCCACTTTTCCTTTTTATTTTCTCCAAATGATTTTGAGTTTTGTTCCACATTGTTCTCTCTATATATCAAAGATCTCCTACATAGATCCCCTTCAAAGTGGATGACAGTGGTAGCCAGGCACCACCTAGTTCTTCTGGTCTCATAGTTGTATAGGCTGCATACTGGATGGTGTATCAGTCACTGGGACTAATTGTTTCCATTATTTTTTGGTTTTCTTCATTCTTCTTTACTCTGGATGAGGAGAGACCCATTGTTGCATCTAGATGGCAGCTTGCTAGCTTTCAAGATCCCAGTCGCTACTCGCCAAAGTAGGAGGTGGAACAAAGTTTTTTATAGTATGTTATGCCAATTAAGATTAATGTCCCCTGTGATTATGATCCTGAGCCCACAGGTTCCACTACTCAGTCCCTCTGGGTAGTTGGCTGTGACCAAGCAGTGACTACAAACTTGCCCCTTGTCAGCTCTACTATACACCTGGGAATTCTGATCATTCACAAAAACATATAGGCCATTGTCAGTCAACCCTATACATGTTCTTGGATACACTCCATACTTCATAGACATATCTAATAGTTCAGACCATCTATCCATCTGACCACCCGTATATGCAAGTTTGCCTTCACTGACAAAGCAGTACTGTATATGCAAAAAGATTCATCTTGGTTGTCTGTACCTCCCATGTACCTCTCTATGTCTTTCTCTTCTTCAATGCCACCATATTGATAACTCACATTTGGTACATTGCCCTTCTCTTCACCCAAATAAATACTTATCTCTATCTAACAGCATTCCCTCCCCTCCTCTTCCATCCCTGGTAACCAACAAAGAAAATTTCCTTCTATAGATAAACCTTTCCTTAACTTTTACAATAACGGACTAATACAATATTTGTCCTTTTGTGATTGACTTATTTCACTCAGCATAATGCCCTCCAAGTTCATTCACCTGATGTGGTGTTTTGCAGATTCTACATTGTTCTTTAGCATTGCATAGTATTCCATTGTGTGTATGTATCATAGTTTGGTTATATATTCCTAAGTTGATGGACACCTAGGTTGTTTCCATCTTTTGGCCATTGTAAATAGTGCTGCGATGAACATGGGTGTGCATATATCTGTTTTTGTAATGGCTCTCACTTCTTTAGGGTATATACCTAGCAATTGAATGTCTGGGTCAAGTGGTGTTTCTAATTCCAACGTGTGAAGGAATTGCCATACTGTTTTCCACAATGGTTATACCATTTTACAGTCCCATCAACAGTGTATGAGAGGCCCAATCTGTCCACAACCTAACCAGTATTTGTTATTTTCTGTCTTGTTGAACTTTACTACTAGTGTTGGAGCAAGATGGTACCTCATTGTTGTTTTGATTTGCATCTGATCGTGAAGATTTCTTCATATGTTTGTTGGCCGCTTGAATATCCTCCTTAGTGAAGTGTCTATTCATGTCTTCTGCTCATTTTTTAATTGGATTGTTTGTCTTTTTGTTATTGAGGTGTTGGAATTTTCTATAAATTCTAGAGATAAGTCCCTTGTAAGATATGCATTACCAAT
>NW_006921750.1:6591225-6591880 GCF_000298275.1 Orycteropus afer afer
TTTGAATTATGCTTGATATTCTATTTATGCCATATATTAGGGCCCATAAATTTGACCCTAAATTTTCCTTGAGGAACTGTATACTTTTAGGTTTCACATTTAAGTATTTGATCCATCTAGAGTTCGTTTTTGTGTATGATGTGAGGTACAGATATCGTTTCATTTTTCTGCAAATGGATCTCCAGTTCTGCCAGCACCATTTATTAAACAAACATTATCTTCCCCATTTAATGGATTTTGGGCCTTTGTCAAAGATAAGCTGACTATAAATAGATGGATCTATTTCTGGGTTCTCAATTTTATTCCATTGGTCTATGTATCTGTCATTGAACCAATACCAGGTAGTTTTGACTACTGTGGCTCTATAGTAGGTTTTGAGATCTGGCAATGTGAGACCTCCTACTTTGTTTTTCTTCTTCAATACTGCCTTGCTTATCCAAGGTCTCTTTCCTTTCCATATAAATTTAGTGATTGGTTTTTCCATATCCTCAAAGAATGTTAATGAGATCTGGATTTGGATTTCATTGAATATATAAATTGCATTGCGTAGAATTGACATTTTCACAATGTTCAATCTTCCTATCCACGAGCATGGCATGTTCTTCAATTTATGAAGATCTCTTATGGTTTCTTGAAGTAGTTCTTTTTTTTATAT
>NW_006921750.1:6594968-6597351 GCF_000298275.1 Orycteropus afer afer
CTTTATCTTGCTTCTTTTTGTGGTCTGTGATTGTCTGTTGTCTCTGAAGCATCATGGTGTTTTTTTATTTAGATCTCTGTTAACTGTTTGTGAAGAGCAGCCAAAGGTGATTCAGGCTCTTCTTGGTGGTGTTTTTTCATTGGCCCATCAGTGGAGAAGGAGGTGGGGGCTCTCAGTCAGTAAGTGAGGCTGCAGGAGGTGTGGGTGTATTTGTGTCTTCTGGGGGCAGTTGCTGTCTCCCACTCAGTTAGACAAAAATTACAACTGAATAACCATCAAAAAACTAAAAGCACCTGGAAAAAAAATACACCATGTAATCACACAGGAGCAGTAACCAAGAAACGAAAAAAAGGAAAAAAGAAGAAGAAGAAAACCTGCAATATCTGGAATACTAAGAGAAAAAAAAGATAGAGAAATAAGCTAATAAAGAAAAAAATGGGAAAAATGCAAAAAGAAAAACAAAGAATGGGGTTAATTACAAGAAGAAAAGAAGAAAAAGAAATTTTTTACAACCAGGAACAGAGAAAAGAAAAAAAGCTGAAAACTAGGGCCTGGGGGAGGGAGGATAAATAATAACAGTAAAAAGGTCAAAAGTATTAATAATAATAATAGTTTTAAAACAGACAGAAACAACCAAACTAATAACCAGAAAGAAAAGAAAGGAAAAGAAAGAGAAGAATAAAAAATTGAAAAATAAAAAAAAAAAAATTGGGGAAAGGCAGGGCAGGGCACCAAGTCTCCGTCAAAACACACAGACTAGGATGGAGTTCCTGTGGGCCCAGAAGGTGGGTGGGAGTGAGGGATGGCCACAACTCCATTCACCAAGCACATGTTGAGTATAAGAGTAACCAGGGGAATGCTGCACCCTTTCAATCGTCCAGGTCCGGAGTGTCCTTGGGGTTACTGGCAAGCGGAATCTGTTCTTAAGCCATGGAATCTGGGACAGTGCTGTCTCTTTAAATATCCAAAATGGTCAAGCCACTTGTAAACATTCAAAATGGCTGTGTCCTCCAGACAGGCAAAAGTGCACAGCTCAGCCTGCCCTCCTCTTTGCTACTTCTCTTTTTATTCGCCAGCCACCAGCGTAGACCTCCAAGCAGTTCCTGGCTAGCAGGGCTGATTTTTGGTTAATTCATAGGTCCTACCAGACTCAGCACTCTCCAAGCTGTCTGTGCCATGCCGTCAGGATCACTCAGGATCACTGTCAGACTGCAGCTCCATATATCTCTATTTTTGGTATTTCCATGCAAATTCTTCTGCTAGTTGGGTTTTAGTCCACTTCTATATCTTCCCTTCAAGGATCAGGGGTCCAGAATTATCTTCTGTGTCTGTGTTAATCGGTTGCCCTTTTCTTTATTGAAGAGGATCTGTGCAGTCTTTCTGCCTAGTATGCCATCTTACCGGAAGTCCTCCATTTAATTTTTGACAAGTTACAATTGTCCTAGATTCATATTTTGTACAATCCATGTTCTGATTATTAATTTAGTTTTTCATCTGTTTTTTCTTATTTTTAGTCATGACACATCAGCATATGAAGTTTCAGAAATCTTTACTTCATCCATGTCATTAAACAGACTCTGCTTCCCCTCTTACATTTTGCTTGCCTTTAATTGAGGGGCTCTTTTCTTGGCACTTTCTTGGGGGCAAATATTTTTAGAAGTAGATTTTAGAAGTAGACCACTATATCTTTCTTCCTAATCTATCTTTGTCTAGAAACTTTCCTGAGATCTGTTGACTAAGGGTGATCCTTTTGGTAGTTGAAATCCTGGTGCCATATTTTCCATCACCATAGCAACAATCAAGCCACCACAGTATGATAAATTGACAGAGTGGTAGAGGGTTAAATTAGCATATATTAATGCTTAGCTAAGTGCCAGGCACATTGAGAGTATTCAACAAATATTTACAACTTTTATTTTGTGGAAGTCAATACATCTTACCCCAATAGCTATTAAACATCTGGTCTGTTCTCTTTATGACCTTTTCCACAGTGCCATGAAATATAAATAGTCTTGTAGTTCATAAGTGCTTTGCATTTCAACAACAGTACAAATGGATTTCTTCATCCTAACTGACCAAGGACAGTTTTAAAAAGAAATTCTATCCACTCCTATAAGTAGACTTGCCTTAAATCTCTGGTTTTCTAAGATTAGGTTTATAGGATTTAATGTCTTTGAGATTTTCACCAAATTGTGGCAACAAAAATACTATGAAAACACTTGAAAAAAACATTCATTTGTATATATACTGAAGCTTTATAAAGACTGAGTTTGAAACAAAAGGAAGCCAATTTATTGCTTTTATTTGATAATATATTACATTTTCTTCTTCATTATCTTCCAAATGGAATCAGACTGTGCCTTTCAAATAGTCAGTAATTTTT
>NW_006921750.1:6598501-6599777 GCF_000298275.1 Orycteropus afer afer
TTTTTTTTTTTTTTTTTGCACATTTTACCACTACTCTATCTGAGAACTTCTATTGTGATCCCTTTCAGAGAGGTCAGCTGTGGTAGTCAAGCATCATCTAGTTCTTCTGGTCTCAGGGACACAGACGCTGGGGTTCATGTGATATATTAGTCCTTTGGACTAATTATTTCCCTGAGTCTCTGATTCTCTTCTCACTTCTTTGCTCCAGACAGGGAGAGACCAATAGTTGCACCTTTGATGGCCACTCACAAGCTTTTAAGACCCCAGTTACTACTCACCAAAATAGGATATAGATCTTTGTCTTTGTGGACTATGTTATGCCAGTTGACCTCGGTGTCACCAAGATTATGGATCTGAGCCCCCAGGCCTAGTAACATATTCCCTCAAGGTGATTGCTTATGGCAAAGAAGTTTTCATAACTTTAATCCTTTTATGCTCTATTATATTCATAGATATATTTAGAATACATATAAATACATATGGATAAATATCCTGTGTCAAAGTTATGTATGTTTGTGGCTGAAGTTCCATTCATCTTCCCACCCTTGTTCACCTTGAATGTCTATCTGTGTATCCAGTTATAGATTATTATTTTATTATCTTTGCAGGATTGCATATGTAATTTTATTACTTTTAACTCTGTGTCTAAGCCTCTATTCTACATTTGTAAAATAAAGGTAATATGTGAATGTTATAGGGAGTTGTAAAACTTAAAATAAATAATGTTTATAATGTATTAAAAATGCACGGCACACCTTATGCTACCTGTTTATAGTATTTATATATATATATTATATAATACTAATAACACAGTACTCAGGCATTTGGATTCTGGTGTCAAGCACACTTGGTTTCTAATCTGTGATCTACTTGTATATAACTTTGGGCAAATTCCATAAATTCTTTAAAATTTAATTTTCTCATTCATACTATTGAGATAACATCATGATTGTGAAAATTTGGATATAAATAGATATTAATTTATATAATTATTATATAATATTATATAATATGATAATATTATATAATTATATAAAAAAATAAAAATTAACACAGGAATTGTTGTTACTTAATGCAAACCATAAAAACACAGTAATGATTTAGATATTGCTACCACTGGTATAACTTTAAGAAAACTAAGACTCATAATGGGAGTTCTGGTAGCATAGTGGCTAAGGCACTTGACTGCTCACCAGATGGCTGGCGGTTCAAACCCATCAGCCACTCCTCGGAAGGAAGGTTGGGCAATCCTACTTCCGTAGTGATACTGCCTCGG
>NW_006921750.1:6600618-6601349 GCF_000298275.1 Orycteropus afer afer
AGGTTTTGAGATCTGGCAATGTGAGACCTCCTTCTTTGTTTTTCTTCTTCAATAGTGTTTTGCTTATCTGAGGTCTCTTTCCTTTCCATATAAACTTAGTAATTTTCCATATCCCTAAAGATTGTTGATGGAATCTGGATTGGGGTTGCATTGAATGTGTAGATTGTTTTGGGTAGAACTGACATTTTCACAATGTTCGATCTTCCTATCCACAAGCATGACATGTTCCTCCATTTATGTAGATCTCTTATGGTTTCTTGAAGTAGTTTTTTATAGTTTTCTTTGTAGAAGTCTTTTGGGTCCCTGATAAGATTTATTCCTAAGTATTTTATTTTTTTGTTAGCTATTGAAAATGATATTGATTTCCTTATTTCTTTTTCAGCAATCTCTTTGCTGATGTAGAGGAATTCAACAGATTTTTGAATGTTGATCTTTTATCCTGCCATGATGCTAAATCTCTCAATTAGTTTCAGTAGGTTTTTGACTGAGTCTTTTGGGTTTTCTAGGTATAGGATCATATCATCAGCATATAGGGATAGTTTGACTTCTTACTTACCAATTTGGATGCTATGGTTTCCCTTTCTTGCCGTATGGCCCTAGCTAGGACTTCCAGTACAGTGTTGAATAGAAGTGGTGATACCGGGCATCCTTGTCTGGTTCCTGTTCTCAAGAGGAACGGTTTCAGTCTCTCTCCGTTGAGAATAATGTTGGCTGTTGGTTTTGCATAAATG
>NW_006921750.1:6601892-6603448 GCF_000298275.1 Orycteropus afer afer
TATTTGTATTCTCTCCCTCTTTTCCTTTGTTAAATTTGCCAGTGGTTTGTCAATTTTATTGATCTTTTCAAAAAACCAACTTCTGGCCTTATTGATGTTTTCTATTGCCCTTTTTTTATTTTCTGTTTCATTGATTTCTGCTCAAATCTTGATTATTTCCTTCCTTCTGGTGACTGTAGGTTTTTCTTGCTGTTCTTTCTCTAATTGTTGGTGGTGTTCATTTAAAGTGTTGATTTTGGTTCTTTCTTCTTTTTTGATGTGTGCATTGATTGCTATAAATTGGCCTCTGAACACTGCTTTTGCTGTGTCCCCAAAATTTTGGTATGCTGTGTTTTCATTCTCATTTGATTCAAGGAAACTTTGAATTTCTATTTTCATTTCTTCTCTTACCCAGTCTTTCTCAAAGAGGGTGTTGTTCAGTTTATATGTGTTTACTCTTTTCCTGTTGATCTTCCTATTGTTGATTTCTAATTTTATAGCATTATTTTCTGAGAAGATGCTTTGCAGTATTTTGATGTTTTAAAATTTATTAAGGCTTGCTTTATGCCCTAACATATGGTCTATCATAGAAAAAGTTCCATGTTCATTGGAGAAGAATGTATATTGTGCTGCTGTTGGGTGAAGTGCTCTATAGATGCTGTAAGGCCCAGTTCGTGGATTGTATTGTTTAGCTCTTCTGCATCTTTTTTGAGTTTCTTTCCAGTTGTTCTATCTTGCAAAGGAAGTGGTGTGGTAAAGTCTCCCACTCTCTGACTGTGGAGTCATCTATTTGGCTTTTCAACTCTTTGAACGTCTGATTTGTGTATTTTGGGGCTCTTTCATTGAGTCCATAAAAATTTATTGTGGTTATATCTTCATGATCAATTGATCTTTAATCATTTTATAATGTCCTTCTTTGTCCCGTATGGTGGTTTTTGTCTTAAAGTCAATTTGATCAGAAATTAATATTGCCATTCCTACTCTCTTACTGTTGGCATTTGCTTGATATATCTTTTTCCAACCTATGATTTTTAGTATTTTTTTGTCTTTGTCTCTAAGGTGTGTCTCTTTTAGGCAGCATAGCATATCGATGGGTTTTGTTTTCTTATCCAATCTGCAACTCTCCATCTCTTGAGTGGTGCATTTAATCCATTACCATTCACGGCAATTATTGATAAGTTTGAATTTGTTGCTGTCATTTTGTTATGTGTTATTTCATGGTGTCCCTGGTTTCTTTGTTCCATATTATTTTCTGTGCTGAGTTCATTATGTTTATGAATCATGTCATCATTTCCTTTGTTGCTGTTGTTTTAGTATATGCTGAATATTTGTGCTTGTCTTCTTTTTTATTGTGATGTGAAGGTTTATTGTTTTTCTTTGAGGTTACCCTATGATTTATAATTTTATCCCTAGGTTTAGAACAGTCCATTCTATCTTGCAACTTTCTTAACTCCCTCACCATTTAGAAGTTCTGTGACTACACAACTTTTTCCCTCTTTTTGTTTGTAGTTGTCTTCACTTGCTAATTGATGTCTCTGGATCCCTGTTTACAATCTTGGAAGCTCATTTTACTTTGG
>NW_006921750.1:6605463-6618473 GCF_000298275.1 Orycteropus afer afer
TTCATGCAAATTCTTCTGCTAGTTGGGGTTTAGTGCACTTCTATATCCTTCTCTTCAAAGCTCAGGGGTCCAAGATTATCTTCTGTGTCTGTGTTAATTGCTTTCCCTTTTCTTTGTTGAAGAGGGTCTGTTCAGTCTTTCTGCCTAGTTTGCCATCTTGCTGGAACCTCCATATGCTTTTTTTATGTATGTTGTTCTTGATGTCATCCCACAATTCTTCTGGTTTTCAGTCTTTCATATTCAGTGCATCAAATCTATTTTATGATGATTTCTAAATTCAGGAGGAAGATATTGGAAGTCATATATTGGCTGTTGTGGAATTGTTTAAGTGTCTTCAACTTCAAGCTGAACTTGCATACGAGCAGTTGATGTCCTGTTCCACAATCAGCTCCTGGCTTTGTTTTGGCTAAAGATACTGAGCTTTTCCATTGTCTCTTGCCACATATGTAGTCCATCTGATTGCTATGTATTCCATCTGGTGAAGTCCACATGTGTTGTTGAAAAAGGTATTTGCAATGAATAATTTGTTGGTCTTGCAAAATTCTATCATGTGATCCCAGCATTATTTTCATCACCAAGGCCAAATTTTCCAAATACTAGCATTTCTTCTTTATTTGCAACTTTTGCATTCCAATCACCGGTGATAATCAACACACCTTTATTGCATGTTCAGTCAATTTCAGACTGCAGAAGTTCATAAAAACCTTCACTTTCTTCATCTTTGGCATTGGTGGTTGGTGTATATATTTGAATAATCATAGTATTAACTGGTCTTCCTTTTAGGCATATGGATATTATCCTGTCACTGACAGCAGTGTACTTCAGGACAAATTTTGAAACATCCTTTGTGATGAGGAATACTTTGCCATTCCTCTTCAAATTGTCATTCCTGCAATGGTAGATCATATGGTGGTCTGATTCAAACTAGCCCATACTGGTCCATTTCAGTTCATTAATCCCAAGAATATCAATCTTTATGTGTTTCATTTCTTTTTTTGACAATTTTCCTAGATCCATACTTCATACATTCCATGTTCTAATTATTATTATTATTATTTCAGCTGTTTCTCCTCAGTTTGAGTCATGCCAAATCTGCAAGTGGAGGTCCCCAAAGCTTTACTTTATCCATATCATTAAGGATGGTTCTACTGTGATGAGGCAGCTCTTTTCCAGTTGTATTTTGAGTGTCTTCCAACCTAAGGGTCTCATCTTCCTGCACTGTATCAGACAATGTTTCCAGGCTATTCATAAAGGGGCCCAGTAATGTATCAGTGTTTCTCTGCTATTCATAAAGTTTTCCCTGGCCAATTATTTGAGAAGTAGATGGCCTGTTCCTTCTTCTTAGTCTGTCTCACTCTGTCAGTTGTGTTGAAACCTGTGCACCAAGAGCAACCCTGCTAGCTTTTGAAACATTGGTGGCACAGTCTCAAGCCTCACAGTAGTGTGCAAGCCACAATAGTATGACAAACTGACAGACAAATTCTTCTTCTTTAGCTGTTGGAAATGTCTCCACCCTCCCCTTACCTAATTCCTACCTGGATTCTACTGCTTTTTGTGGTCCCCGGCCTTCCTTCTTTCCAACTCATAGTGACCACCTTTTGGGTTTCCAAGACTAAATCATTATAGAAATAGATTGCCCCATTTTCCCCCACAGACCAGCTGGTGGGTTTGAATCACTGACCTTCTGGTTAGTAGTCAAATGTTTTCTTGTTTTACTACAAGAAACTACAAGAGACCTACATAAATGGAAGAACATTCCATGTTCATGAATAGGAAAATTGAATATTGTGAAAATGCCAGTACTACCCAAGGCAATATATACATTCATTGCAATCCCTATCCAGATCCCATTAGCATTCTTTAAGGACATGGGGGAAAAAAAAAAAAAAAAAAAAAAACTAGGTTTTTATGGAAAAGAAAGAGACCTCAGAAAGGCAAAGCACTGCTGAAAAAAACAAAAAACAAAGTAGGAGGTCTTACACTCCCTAATCTCAAAACCTATTACACAGCCACAGTAGTCAAAACAGCATAACATTGGTACAATGTTAGACAAATGGACCAATGGAATAGAATTGAGAATCTAGAAATAGACCCTTCTATCCATGGATAGCTGATCATTGACAGAAGGCCAGACACTTTAAATGGGGGAGAGATGACCTTTTTAACAAATGGTGCTGGCAAAATTTGAAATCCATCTGTAGAAAAGTCAATCATGTAAACCTCATACCATACACAAAAAACAAACTCAAGATGAATCAAAGACTTAAATGTAAAACCCAAAACCATAAAGTTCATCAAAGATAAAATAAGGGCAAATATAAGGGCCCTAATTTATGGCATAAATAGACTATGAATCAGAACCCAAAATGCACTAGCAACAGAAGAGAAACTAGGTGACTGGGATCTTTTAAAAATTAAATTCTTATGTTTATTGAAAGACTTCTGTAAAGCATTAAAAACAGAACCTACAGATTGAGAAAATATACTTGGCAATGATATATCCTACAAGGTATTTACCTCTAAAATTTACAGAAAACTTCAACACCTCAGCATCAAAAAGACAGGCAATCCAATTTAAAATGGGCAAAAGACATGAAGAGAAACTTCACTAAAGAAAATATGCAGGCTTCCAACAAACACATGAGGAAATGTTGATGATCATTAGCCATTAGAGAGATGCAATTCAAAATAACAATGAAATAGCATCTCACCAAATTTGAAGTAGCAAATTTCCACAAGGCAGGAAGTAACAAATGCTGATGAGGGTATGGAGAGACTAGAACTCTCATATACTGTTCATGGGACTGTAAAATGATACAGCCACTATGGAAAATTGAATCGCATTTCCTTAAAAAATTGAAAAAATAAATATTTGATCCAGCAATCCCATGACTAGGAATATATCCTATAGAGGTGAGATCCAGGACCCAAATAGGCACATGCACACCCATGTTCATCACAGGACAATTCACAGTGACAGATGGAAATAACCTAAGTACCTATCAACACATGAAAGAATAACCAAATTATGGTAAATTCACACAATGTAATGCTATGAACCATTAAAGAATAATGAAGAATCCATAAATCACCTCATAAAGTGAATGATTTGGAGGACCTTGTGCTTAGTGAAATAAGTCAATCACAGGACAAATATTGTATGAGTCCATTATTATAAAACCTCAAGGAAAATTTTACACAAGGAAGGAAATTTACTTTGTTGGTTACCATGCCTGGGAGGGAAGGGGAGAAAAATTTCTGATGAGTTAAGAATCATGAGCTGATTTGGGTGAAGGAAAGGCAATATAACAAAATTCTGTGACCAACACAATGCCAATAGGGAAAAAGAGGACACAAAAATGTGCACAGAAGATATGGACAACACAGGCAAATACTACTGCATTCATAAAACTGCATTACAAGTGTCAGCAGACATTAGTTTATGGGTAAATGCATAGACAGGTGAGAAGATTAGGTGTGGGTAAGCAGAAAAGAATATATTCATGACCAAGGATAGATATGACTGAAGATATTTTCACATATGTATTTGTGCTACAAAAACATCCAGATACATTACAGAAGTAACAGGGAAGAAGGTTAGAATGGATTATCAGAGATAAACAAACACCTTGAGTGAGAGAGTCACCAGACTGGTGGGGTTGGCACTATGGGCTCAAGGGACAAGCTCAATTGTTATAACATAGTACATAAAAATCTTGCTCGATATCCTACTTTGGTGAGTAGCAACTAAGGTCATAAAAGCTTTTGAGCAACCATCTAAGATGCAACTATTGGTTTCCCCTTCTCTGGAGAAAACAAGAGTTCAGAACATCAAAGTCATATGGAAACAATTAATGCAAGGATGTAATGGACCTCAGGGACCTCAAGCTTCTCAACCTTGAGACCAGAAGAACTAGATGGTACCTAGCTATCAATGCCAACCACTTAGAAAGGGATTAGAATTGGAGATCCTGGATAGAGTCCAAAGAAACATGTGAAACAAAATTAAAAATACAAAATGACTAGAATTACTGGTTGGATAGAGATGAGAAAACCCCTGACACTATGGCCCTGGGTTATCATTTAGGTCTGGAACTGAACTCACTTCTGTGGATTAGCTCTCAGACAAATAGTAGAAAGACCTACAAGTAGAACACCTACCCCAGGAAGATGCACTCCTTAGATCAATCAACTATGAAACATCAGAAGGGCAGCATTTGCTTAGAGGAAAAGCCACATAGGACTGGAAAGCATAGACAGGAAGGTCTTAGTGAAGGGGTAATCACAGGAAAGACATAGGAGGACAGTAGTTTTTATCACTGGGATTGTAGAAGGGGCTGTGAAACCATACCTGAACTGTTAAGGGTAAAAGGAATACCCTCTGTAAATTTGCACCCAAATCACCGAAAAAAAAAAAAAAAAAAAAAAAAACAAACCCTTTAACTTTTCTCAGAACAGACCACAGAGTCCTCACTGTGTTCAACAGTACCCTCATGACCTTCCTTTACTGACATTTGTCCTTCTCCCCTACCACCCTGTTTCTTCATCATTATGTCTCATCCACAGTGGCTTTCTTGTAATTCCACAAACATAGATTTTTTTTTTCCCCTCCTCAGGGTCTTCATACATTATGTACATTTATACTGACTTGAAAACATTTCCCCACATATCAGCTTGATTTATTTCCTTATTTCTCACAAGTATCTTCTCAAAGGTCAATGCATGAAAGAGGAATTCCCTGATCACTGCATATATGACATATCACTTTCTCCCTCCCTCTCTATTCACCATTACACTTTTTTATTTTTTTGCCATTTCCACTTGAACTCTTTCTATCAGCTGAATCCCAAATGTCTTTGTATTATTCATTTCTCATCCCCAAGGCCTATGACAGCACTTGGTACATAGTCGATGCTTACAAAGTATTCCTAGAATAAGTGAAAGAATAAAGCTGATGTGTGATGTGTGACTATATCCAGGACACAAGGGTGACATATTGGATTTTTCTTGTTTCCTGAAAGAACTGCTGGAGAGAGATTGAAGCAATACAAATGTGGATTTCTCAAGGGAATGACCAGATAGAATCCTATTATACTTCTAAGTAATTTAAGTATTTAATTAATGTAATGTTATTCTCCCTGGAAACTCCCCAGAGACATTAAAAAAAAAAAAAAGTAGATCTGTCACTACTTACCATCTATCCAGCACTGACAGCCTAGACCCATGACTCTAATTCCCAATTCTGTTAATAATAAATAAATAAATAAATGGAGAAGAAAGAGAAATGAGCTGCACAGAATTAAGAAATTTGTAACCAGTTGTTTAATTTAGGGCTATTCATTTTGATCTGTAAAGAGATAAGTGAAGTTGATAATAACTGATTACAGTAAATTTGGTAAAGCCAAGCAAAAATAAATAACAAAGTGAGTTCTTTATTAGTTTTTATATATGGGAATTTTATAAGCAATGACGTAGAAAAAATCTATTGATCAGTTATCAATTTGAGCATATTAAATGGCAATGTTTTCTCTGCCAATCACAGCTTCCCTACAATTTGCTAACCTCCTGAGATGGATGCTGAAAGCTACATTAATCCAGACTGTCAATTCAGACTCTTCTCTTTGGAATATAAAACAGAATGTGTCCCAGAATTTCTTCAGTAAAAGAAATGGAAAAAATCCCTCTTGCAAGGGAGCAACTGATATTTACAAGCACTGTCCATGCACTGTATAGTATAGCTAAAATAATATATTTCAACAATGTAATAAACATTTTGGATATTTATCAACAAGAATTAATTATTCTATAAATATTTAATATTTTTCCCAAAATAAATTCTTCCATCAGAATACTCAAGATAGCATACAGAGAGGCATGCTTATCTCATCCTTTTTGACAGAATATTAAGAATTTTCTTGGGAAAAAATGCAGCTCTGGAAAGTGAAGGGACCTCAGTACCTGGCCTTAATATGAAGAAAATACTGGTTTCAATGTTTAGTCATATTTAAGCACTGTGATTGTAAATTTTACTTGTCAACTTGGCTAGGCTAAGGAGTCCACTTGTTTTATCAAACATTGTCTAGATGTTGTGATGAAATATCCACATGATTAGCATTTAAATCAATTGGCTTTTCTCCCTATTCAATGCTACCTTACCTAGACCCAGCCTGGAGCCTTGGTTATTATGATATGATCAATGTTAGGCCTCCACAGCATTACAATAGCTCCTGAAACTTGAAAGAACCTCATAATAACAAGTGTTCTTTGATGTATCCTTCAGTTATCAAGGACATCATTCTTAAGCAGACAACCTGCAGGTGTTTGAGATACAAAGATAAATCAGTTAAAAATTTATTCTCAAGAATTTCAGACTGTATTACAATAATTGCAATGTTGTTTTGTTGTAAGGTGTGGTTGAGTCAGTTCTAACTCATAGTGACTCTATGTGCAACAGAACAAAACACTACCTAGTAATTCATCATCCTCACAATCATTATTATGTTTCAGCCAATTGTTAAAGCCACTGTGCCAATATATTTAATTGAGGGTTTTCATCTTTTTTTCTGAACTTCTACTTTACTAAGCATGATGTCCTTTTCTAGATACAAGGCCATCCTGATTACATCACCAATGTAAGTAAGATGAAGTTTCACTGTCATAATTTCTAAAGAGCATTCTGGCTGTATTATTTCAAGACAGATTTGTTGTTTCTCCTGGCAGTCCTTGGCAGAGTCAATATTCTTTGCAAACTCCATAACTCAAAGACATTGATTCTTCTTCAGTCTTTTTTATTCATTGTCCAGAATTTTGCATGCATGGGAGGTGATTGTGCCAAATTCCTATAAGAAAATAAAAACATCAGATCATCAAATTTAGTTAAGAACTGCCAACTTAAACAATTATGTTCTATTTACAGACACAGTGAACCCCTTTGTATTTCATATAATGTATTGTTTTACAACACAAAAAGTGTTATCACCATTTTACTGGTGAGAGAACAGGAAAAAAAAAAATATTCTTTGACTTCAGTGGGGGCCACTAATAACTGACTGAGCTTATTGTACTAATTTTTATTAAATTATAACTTTAGAGTTCTGGTAAGATGGTGGAATAGGCAGACAAAATACACAGACCCTCTACAACAAAAAAATGGGGAACCAATTAACACAGATACAGAAGATAATCCTGGAGTCCTGAACTTTGAAAGGAAGGACACAGAAATGGACTTACTCCAACTAGTAGAAGAACTTGCATGAAAAAAATTGGAAAAGGAGACATACTGAGCTTCAGTCTGTCACTTATCTTGATGGCACAGACAGTTTGGATATTGCCAAGTGGTGTTAGAACCTAAGAATTAACCAAAAAATTGGCCCTGCTACAAGGTGCTGCATGGAGGACTGCACTGGTGGCTGATGAATAAAAGGGGAAGCAGTGAAGAGAGAGATGGGCTGAGTTGTGGACGTTTGCCTGGCCAAAGGGCATAGCCATTTTGAATACTTACAAGTAATTCAACCATTCTGGATATTTAAAGCAATAGCATTCTCTCACATTCTAGGACCTAAGAATAGGCTCCACTTGCCAGGGACCATAAGGACATTCCAGATACAAACAATTGGAAAGGTGAGATATTCTCCTTGTGATTCTTATACCCCACACCCTCTTGGTGAACAGAGCTATTTCTCACTTTCACCCACCTTCTGGGTTGTGTGCATCCATGTCTGTGTGCTCTGATGAAGACTGGGTGCCCTGCCCCACCCTGCTCATATATTTTTTTTCCCATTTTACTTATTTACTTTTTGTCCACTTGTAAATTAGTATTATTATTATTTGTCCCTATTATTATTATTCTTTGTCCTTCCATTACCAGGTTCTAGTTTTCAGCTTTCTCTTCCTTGTTCTTAGTTCCCTTTTTTCCTTTTTTTGTGGTTAACCCCATTCAGTGTTTTTCTTTTTGCATTTTTCCCATTTTTTTCTTCATTTTATGCTTCTCTACCTCTTTTCTCTTTTAACAACCTGAAATAGGCTGATGATACAACTTTGCTTGCTGAAAGTGAGGATGACTTGAGGCACTTACTGATGAAGATTGGGGAACACAGTCTGCAGCATGGATTATATCTCAATATAAAGAAGACAAAAATCCTCACAACTATACCAATAAGCAGCATCTCGATAAATGGAGAAAAGATATAGGTTGTCAAAGAATTCACTTTGCTTGGTTCTACAATCGAGAATTCAGCACTCAGGACATTAGACGATGTGTAGCACGGGGCAGGTCAGCCAAGTGCTGAGGAGCAAGGATGTCACCTTGAGGACTAAGGTGCACCTGACACATGCCATGATATTTCCAATTGCCTTGTATGCATGTGAGAGCTGGACAATAAATAAGGAAGACCAAAGAAGAGGTGATGCTTTTGAGTTGTGGTGCTGGTGAAGAATACTGAAGGTACCATAGACTGCCAAAAGAACTAATAGATCTGTCCTGGAGGAAGTGCAACTGAGATGCTCCTTGGAAGTGAGGATGGTCAGACTTCGTCTCATTTACTGTGGCCTTGTTGTCAGAAGGGACCATTCCCTGGAGAAGGATGCCATGCTTGGTAAGGTGGAGGGTCGATGAAAAAGGGGAAGGCCTTCAATGAGATGGATTGACATGGTGGCTGTGACAATGGGCTCAAGTACAGCAAGGATCATGGAGCTGGCATGAGATTGGGCAGTGTTTTGTTCTGCTGTGCATGGGGTCATTATGAGTTGGAGGTGACTTAACGGCACCTAACAACAACAACACCTCTTTTCTCTTGTTGCCCCCTCCCCTGATATTGTTTTGTTGTTGTTGTTTTGTTTTTCTTTTTTTAGTGATTGTTCTTGTGTGTTTATGTGGTGTGATTTTGTCCACTTACTTTTATTTTTTTGATGTATTTTCTATTATTTTCATCTAACTGAGTGGGAGGCAGGAATCTCCATACAAATAAACAACACCTGCATCTCCCACAGTACCACTTACTGAGCAACAGCCACCAATTCCTTCTCCATCAAATGACCAAAGATAAATGACCACCAAGAAGAACCTGACTTACTTTTGACTGCTCTTCACAAAGAGTTAACAGAGATCTAAGTATAAAAATGTCACAATGTCTCAGAGATAACAGACCATCACAGCAAGATAAAGAAGTAGAAACAAGAGGCAGGATACAGACCCCGAACACATCCCAGAGGAAGAAGCAGCATTGGAACTCCCTGATAAGGAATTCAAAAGAATTATATTTGGGTATCTTCAAAGGATTGAGATACAGATCAAGGAAAACACAGACAAAACCCTAGAAGAATTTTCAAAGAAAATACAATAACAAAATGATAAAATAAATGAAAAGTTAGAAATGATTCAAAATCTATAGCTAGAAATCCAGAAGATTAATACTAAATTGTCAGAAATAAATAACACACTGAAAAGGAAAAAGATTAGAATTGATGCAATGGAAGACAAAATTAATGAAATTGAAGACAAATACCTGAATACTTCTGTGGAGAAGGATCAATCAGGAAAAAAAGAAAAAGAAAAAAAAATCAAAACAAAATGAAGAAAGACTAAGGTTCATGTGAGATACAATCAAAAGGAATAATCTACATGTAATTGGAATTCTAGAACAGGAGAAAAAGAAAACCACTGAGATAATTGTCCAAGATTTGTTGAAAGATAATTCCCTGATAAGATGAAAGATGAGAATATATCCATTCAGGAAGTACTACAAACCTCAAACAGGATAGACCCCAAAAGAAAATCACTAAGACATATTATCATGAAACTCATCCAAACCAAAGACAAAGAAAGAATCCTGAAACCAGCATGGGGAAAATAAAAAGGTACCTACATGGGGCAACCAATAAAACTAAGCTCTGATTTCTCAACAGAAATCATTGAGGTGAGCTAGCAATGGAATGGTACATATGAAACCCTGAAAGAAAAAGAAAAAAAAAATTCCAACCAAGAATTTTTATACACAGCAAAATTGTTCCTCAAATATGATGGTGAAATTAGGATATTTCCAGGTAAGCAAAAATAAGGGAATTTGTTAAAACCAGACCAACTTTACAAGAGATAATAAGAGAGTCCTTTGAACATGGAACAAATAATAGCAAACAACAACTATCTATTAATGCACATGATAACATAACCCAGAAACCAACAAAGCTGTGGAAGTATCCGAAGTAAAGTAAGCTTACAAGATTGTAAACAGGGAATCAGAGACATCAATTGTCATATGAGGACAACTACAAACCAAAAAGAGGGGAAAATCAGTGCAATTACAGAACTTCAAAATGGTAAGGAAGACAAGGGAGTTGCAAGATAGAGTGGACTGCTCTAAGCTCAAGGACAAATTTATAAATCATAAAGTAACCTCAAAGGAAAAAAGTAAACCTACACATCACAATAAAAAAGAGGACTAACACAAATACTTAGCAAATATTAAACAATAACAATAAAGGAAATGATAACATGATTCATAAGCATAATGAACTCAACACAGAAAATTATATAGAACAAAGAAACTAGGAACACCATGAAAAGACACACAACAAAATGATAGCAACAAATTTGTATTTAGCAATAATTACACTGAATGTCAAAGAATTAAATGCACCACTCAAGAGACAGAGAGTCATAGACTGGAAAAGAATACATAACCCATCAATATGTTGTCTACAAGAGACACACCTTAGAGACAAAGGCAAAAATAGACAAAAAATCAAAAAAATAAAAAAAAAGATATACAAAGGAAATTGCAGGCAAAAAGGAGCAACTGAAACAAAAAGAATAGTGTCAGTATACTATGAAGAACTGTACTCTAGCAAATTTGAATATCTGGAAGAAATGGACAGGTTCCTTGAAATACACTACTTACCTAAACTAATACAGACTGAGGTGGAAAAATTGAACCAATCCATAACAAAAGAAGAAATTGACCAAGTCTTAAAATAAATTACCACCAACAACAACAAAAAAAAGTACTGGCCCAGAGAGTTTCACAGGAAAATTCTATCAAACATTTGAGAAAAACTGACAGCAATCTGTCTCAAAATATTCCAAAATATGGAAAAGATGGAATCCTCCCAAATTCATTTTATGAAGCAAGCACAACCTTGACACCAAAACCAAAGAAAGACATCTCTAAAAAGGAAAACTATAGACCAATATCCCTCATGAATATAGATGGAAAAATCTTCAACAAAATCCTAGCCAACAGACTCCAACAATATATCAAAAAAATAGTTCATTATGACAAAGTCTGGTTCATATTAGGTATGCAAGGATAGTTCAAGGTTAGAAAAATTACATCATAAACCTCGTAAATAAAAAGAAAAAAAAGAAAAAAGAAAAAGAACCAGATGATTATATCAATTGATGCAGAAAAGGAATTTGATAAAATCAACACTCATTCTTGATAAAAACTTTCAGCAAAATAGGAATAGAAGGAAAATTCCTCAACAAAATAAAGGCTACATATGCAAAACCAACACCCAACATTATTCTCAATGGAAAGAGACTGAAACCAATCCCTTTGCAAACAGGAGCCAGACAATGATGCCATCTATCACCACTTCTATTAAAAATTGTATTGGAAGTCTTGTTGTTGTGTGCCATCAAGTCGGCCCTAACTCATAGTGACCCCTCCTTGGGTTTCCGAGGTGGTATCACTACAGAAGTAGATTGCTCAATCTTCCTTGCCCAACCTTCTTTCCGAGGAGTGGAAGTCTTAGCCAGGGCAATAAGGCAAGAAAAGAAAATCAAAGGCATACAAAGTGGTAAGGAAGAAGTCAAACTATCCCTATTTGCTGATGATATGATCCTATAAAAAGAAAATCCAAAAGACTCAGTAATAAAATCTACTGGAACAAATTGAGAGATTTACCATCGTGGCAGGATACAAGGTCAACATCCAAAAATCAGTTAGATTCCTCTACATCAGCAAAGAAATTGTTGAAAAAGAAATAAGTAAATCGATACCATTTACAATAACTACCTATAAAATACTTGAGAATAAATCTTACAAAGACACAAAACACCTGTACAAAGAAAACTATAAAAGACTACTTCAAGAAACCATAAGAGATCTACATAAATGGAAAAATATACCATGCTCGTGGATAGGAAGATTGAACATCATGAAAATATGAATTCTAACCAAAGCAATCTATACATGCAGTGCAATCCCAATCAAGATCTCATCAACATTCTTTAACAATATTGAAAAACCAATCACTAACTTTATATGGAAAGGAAAGAGACCTCGGGTAAGCAAGAGGTTATTGAAGAAGAAGAAGGAAGTAGGAAGTCTCACACTCCCGCATCTTAATACATTCTATACAGCCACAGTAGTCAAAACTACCTGGTACCACATAGACACATAGCCCCATGAAATAGAATTGAGAACCCAGAAGTAGATGCATCAACTTAGGGTCAACTGATTTCTGACACTGTGCCAAAATCCATTAAATGGGGAAGAGATTGTTTAAAAAATGTGCTGGCAAAACTGAACACCAATTAGCAGAAAAATTAAACAAGATCTGTACCTCACAGCATATACAAAAACTACCTCCAGATGGATCAAAGATTTAAATGTGAAAACTAAAATTTTAAAGTTCCTCAAGGAAAAACTAGGTGCAAATTTAGGGACCCTAGCATAAGACATAAATATACTATCAAGCATAACCCAAAATGTACAAATAGCAGATGATAAACTAGATGAATGAGTCAAAAGAGAACCTACACATTGGGGAAAATTATTCCACAATGGCATATCTGACAAAGGATTTATCTCTAGAATTTTCAGAAAACTGCAATATCTCAACAACAAAAGGACAAATAATACATTTTAAAAATGGGCAAAAGGAGGTTCCAGCAAGATGGCGGACTAGGCAGAAAGACTGCACAGACCCTCTTCAACAAAGAAAAGGGAAACCAATTAACACAGACAGAGAAGATAATCTGGGGCCCCTGAGCCTTGAAGGGAAGGATA
>NW_006921750.1:6620533-6621803 GCF_000298275.1 Orycteropus afer afer
GAAAATCACCAAGACACATCATCATCAAACTCATCAAAACCAAAGACAAAGACAGAATCCTGAAAGCTGCAAGGGGAAAACAAAAAGTTACGTACAAAAAACAGCCAGTAAGAATAAGCTCTGATTTCTCAGCAGAAACCATGCAAGCGAGAAGACAATGGGATGGTATATATAAAACCCTGAAAGAGAAAATTTTTCAACAAAGAATTATATACCCGGCACACCCTCAAATATGATGGTGAAATTAGGAGATTTCCAGAGAAGCAGAAACTAAGGAAATTTGTTAAACCAGACCAACCTTACAAGACATGCTACAGGGAGTCCTTTGAACAGAGAACCAAAAATAGCAAATAACAACCAACCATTAATACACAAAATAACATAATCCAGAAACCACAGCTATAGACATATCCAAAGTAAAATGAGCTTACAAGATTGTATACAGGGAACAAGAGACATCAATTGGCAAGTGAGGACAAGTACAAACAAAAAGAGAGAAAAGGTTGTGTAGTCACAGAACTTCTAAATGGTGAGGGAGTTAAGAAAGTTGCAAGACAGAATGGACTGTTCTAAACCTGGGGATAAAATTATAAATTGTAGGGTAACCTAAAAGAAAAATGATAAACCTTCACATCACAATAAAAAAAGAGGACAAACACAAATATTCAGCATGTACTAAAACAACAGCAACAAAGGAACTGATAACACATTTCATAAACACAATGAGCTCAGCACAGAAAATAATATGGAACAAAGAAACCAGGGACATCATGAAAAAACACATAACAAAATGGCAGCAACAAATTCAAACCTATCAATAACTACCCTGAATGTTAATGGATTAATGCACCACTCAAGAGACAGAGAGTTGCAGACTGGATAAGAAAACACAACCCATCAATATGCTGCTTACAAGAGACACACCTTAGAGATAAATACAAAAGTAGATTAAAAATCAAGGGTTAGAAAAAGATATATCAAGCAAATGGCAACTGTAAGAGAGCATGAGTGGCAATATTAATTTCTGATCAAATTGACTTTAAGACAAAACCACCATATGAGACAAAGAAGGACATTATATAATGATTAAAAGATATATTGAACATGAAGATATAACCATAATAAATATTTAGGGATTCAATGAAAATTCCCAAAAATACATAAATCAGACTTTAAAAGAGTTGAAAAGCCAAATAGATGACTCCACACTCATAGTGGGAGACTTTAATACATCACTTTCTTTGAAAGATAGAACAGGAAATAAACTCAA